>NC_057862.1:559716931-560045681 GCF_019393635.1 Dromiciops gliroides | reverse complement strand
AAAGAAGGCCTGAATGTACTGCCAGCCTCAGATACTTACCTCAGTTTCTTTATCTGTAAAATGAGCTGGAAAAGGAAATAGCAAACCATTCCAATATTTTTGGCAAGAAACCCCCAAATGGGGTCATGAAAAGTTGAAAAGAACCAAACTCAGTTTTATCATGGTCATTACCATCATCACTACCACTACCACCACCATTGGCAACAATAACATCAACATCTATTTCTCAGGGTTATTAGGATGACAAAATGAGAAAATATTTGTAGAGCACTTTGCAAATCTTAAAGTCGGCATATAATATAAATGCTATTGTTCTTATTAAATGCTTCCTACTATACTTCTCCCACCCTGGTTCTTGTATTTCCTTAATTGGTATATTTCTCTGATTTTTCACACAAGCCATTACTTTTTTTTTTTTTTTGTAAGGCAATGAGGGTTAAGTGACTTGCCTAGGGTCACATAGCTAGTAAGTGTCAAGTGTCTGAGGCCGGATTTGAACTCAGGTCCTTCTGAATCCAGGGCCGGTGCTTTATCTATTGTTCCATCTAGCTGCCCCTGCAAATACATTCTTAATAGCCCTTTCCAGGTACATTCCATACATCGTTAGAAGCCCATGATTCTTTTCTTTTAAACTGTGCTGGAAATCCAAATCCCATTCTCAGACTCTATCTTCTTAACCAGCTGTTTGCTTCTGACATTTTCCTTTCCTTTCTGATACCTGCAAACACCACCTGTGCCCACAGACTCTTCCTAATTTTTAGCAATGTTTTCTAGATTCCTTTTGGCTGTATCATTATTATTCATACGAATCACTAGAAGTGAGTAGTAGTCATCTGGGTTAATGAATTTGGGGAGGTTTTCAGACAAGTTTTGGGATGATAATGGATGTTTCTATTGATACAATCAGGTCAGCAAATATCTACTCTAGTATTCCTTTGAAGGAGGGTATCAACCGCCAGTACTCATACCTTCTTCCTCTGGAAGATCTCTCCCTCTCAGTTTAGATCCACATCATCATCTCTCAGAAGATAGGCAACTGCTTCTTTCTCATAAAAGCCTTCTCCTCAGGAAGAGTCTCACATTTTTACCTAGCTTCAAGTGCTCAGCAATCCTTTTTCTTCCCTTTCCCCTCACTGTCAATACCCTCTGGCTTCTTGTAACAGGTCAAGTTTTCCCTATCCCTCTTCCAGATTGTTTTCTCCTTTGTTTTTTCACACTTTGAAGTTCGTTCTTTGTTTAAGGAACATTTCATTCTCCCTAGCAACCTGGATAGTGAAAATGCATGCTTTTGCCTCTTTATACATAATGCAAAATTCTCTGTGTTCTCCAAACCTGCTGGAAATGAGGTCTTGCCTCTCTTGAAAACAGATTTCCCTGGAGGAATATTGTGGGAAGCTCAGCAGTTCTTAGTAAAGTAGGAAACGGGGTCATTTGTTAGGGCGTGTATGGAGTGGGTATGAAGATAAGTAGTATAGACTCATAGGATCATAGACTTCGAGTTGGAAGTAACTTTAGAGGCCATCTGGTCCAAATCCTCTCATTTTATGAATGAGAAAATAGTCTCAGAGAGGTTAAGAGACTTAGCCAGGGTCATACACATAAGAGCTTCAGAAAAGTGTAACAGCAGCAGTAGAGAGCATGATCGGAAGTGGGTAGGAGAAAAATAACAAAGATGATGGAGCACTATAAAATACCTGAAATTAGGTGGTATGTATTTGTAGTAGAATCAATCAAACTAAGTCTGTGACTTTCTCTGGCAATAAATGGCTGTCTGAGAGTAGAGAAGTAATAGGTTCTTGTTGTTGTTGTTGTTGTTTTGCAGGGCAAATGAGGGTTAAGTGACTTACCCAGGGTCACATAGCTAGTAAGTGTCAAGTGTCTGAGATCAGATTTGAACTCAGGTCTTCCTGTATCCAGGAACAGTGCACTCCACTGCACCACCATCTGTCCTGAAGTAATAGTTCTTAATGGGATTTACCCAGGTTGGGAATCAGTATGGTGAGAGGGCAAGGGATTTTATGGGTCTGGGACAAGCACTGTTGGAATGGCTAATGATGGATAGATAAAAAGGCAAGTGATACCAAGAGGGAGCTGGTAGTCTGAATGAAAAAGGAAGGAACATGGTACTACTACAAGTTATTCTGAAGGAGAACAAGGTATATAAGAGAAGTAAAAGCACAGAATTTTGTATGAAAGAGGACAATTTTATAGTTCAAGGTCTTAGAGGTAGGGCAGTTTGGAGTGATAATGAGGGTTAATGGCCATGCTCTTGAGTTGATGAAGTATAATGGATATTAAAGGGGTTTTGGGGATAAAGGAACTATGTAGCCATGGTTTTTGAAGGATTATCCATGTCCAAACTGAAGTTACCAATGATGAAATTATAGGGACTGATATGTAAAGAAAAACTTATCATAGAAACTTGTAGAGCAACAAATGTGACACTACTGCCTGGGCTGGATGACTGGGATTGTTATTAATACTCCAAGACTTCACCTACAACAATATTGTTTTAATTTACTGCAATAATCTTTGGACCTTGGTGGCTCATTCACCCTGGGGTTTCTAGCTACCACCATTATCTAGCTTTACTGAGTCCCCAAAATACTAGTTTACCTACAAGAAAGGATGGACATTCTCTTGTCTCCATTCGCTCCCCCTAAAGAGGCCACCATCCCTCTTTTGGGTTATAAAGGGGCTTCCCACAATGCACTATGGGA
Source organism: Dromiciops gliroides (assembly GCF_019393635.1). NCBI lineage: Eukaryota > Metazoa > Chordata > Mammalia > Microbiotheria > Microbiotheriidae > Dromiciops > Dromiciops gliroides. The sequence continues at coordinate 560,042,961 of NC_057862.1, read as the reverse complement.
AAACATTCAGGAAGATACAATAACAATTGGTTATTGCCATAAGCTCAGCAGCTGCTGCAGCTATGGGGGTATTTCTAGAAGTACAGGCAGACGCAGGCAGCATAAGTACAGACAAACCACAATAACATTTTGAGAAGACATACCGCACATCATTACGAGCCTCATTTCCCTGGATGAAGTGGTGTGTTAGAGCCACCTCTGATGGGCTGATTGTTAGATATCCAGTGTGAGCACTTAGACCTCAAAAATCAGCAAGCACAACAAATCAGAGCTTGATTTATTGTTTTGTGGATTAAAAAAGTGATGACAAAAGTGTTAAGAATGCAAAGTAAACTTGTGTGTCCTGCATACATTTGTGTGTGTGTGTGTGTGTGTGTGTATATGTGTGTGTGTGAAAGCCAGTTGTTAAACATTTACTAGCATACCACTAACTCAATGGCAGGAGATTTCAATACTATGGGCTGTGAAGCTGAAAGTTATTGTGAGTCATGTCATATGTGGTATAAAAAAAAAAATTTTCTTTTTGCTGCTATCTCAGCTATGGGATCAGTGTATACAAGAATCAGTTTGCTTGTGTTAATGTTTCTACTGGGGTACACAGAGGTTTTGGAGCTTAGGAGGGGGGACTGATAGAGAGGGAATTTAGAGACCAATCAGCTGTCTTTTGATGGGGCAGAGAAGAAGAGTGGGGAGTGCATTACAACTTACCGGGGTATTTGTGGGATACAGTTTGGTAGTTTGGGGGCACAGAGCAGCACTGACTGCTTGAGCATCCTTTTTGTTGTCCTTCTGGAGTATGTGTTGGGAGAGGTGAGATGTTCATAAGTGTCGATGCCAGTCTGAGTTTATGACTTGGCCACTGCAGTACCTGTGCAGGTTATATTTGAGTTTGGAGAAACAAAGAAAGATGAATCTTTGAAGCCAGCTCCACTTGGGCAGTGTCTCTCTGAATATTATCAACTGAGCTTCGTTCTACTTCCTTGCCTTTACAGAACCTAAGAGTTGGAAGAGTCTCTAGAAGCCAAATAGACTCATTCATCTCTGAAAAGGGTCTTGGTTGATCTTGAACAATATGGTACTGGATGCCACCACTGCTCCTCTTTGATTCTTCCTGCCTGAATGTTGGTTATAATTTCTGAACCTTTCTGACCATTCACACAGACTTGGCTTCCTCCCTTGCTTCCCCAGATTGTCCTCCTCAGAATCATCTAGCTTTGAACTTGACCTTGTATCCTTGCACCTCAATGAATTCCTATGGACTCTCTCAGCCATGGTGGTACCCACTGATGAATCCATTTCCTTTGCTGGCATTCAGCCACCAAAAGGAAAAAGCAAAGTTTATTGGTGGTCTTTTAAGTCGCCCCTAACCTTCAATGAATACTACAAAGAAGGAGGCCTTGTTATCAGTTATTCCTTCTTCTCTGCCATCCTACTTTAGAACTTGCAAGGGAGGGGGCAGCTAGGTGGCGCAGTGGATAAAGCACCAGCCCTGGATTCAGGAGTACCTGAGTTCAAATCCGGCCTCAGACACTTGACATTTACTAGCTGTGTGACCCTGGGTAAGTCACTTAACCCCCATTGCCCCGCAAAAAAAAAAAAAAGAACTTGCAAGGGAAGAAGTTCCCTCTAAGGGGGGAAGGGGAATGAAAAGGGGAGGGTGGAGACACTGGAGGCAAAATTCTCTGACTTTCCAGTTTTTCTGGCAGAGACATTGTGTATTCTCATCCATCTACAGACAAGTAGATGTTTACTGAGTGACTCCCCATTCTTCAAGACCTTAGTAGGATCTTTAATTAAGATCAGAGACTCCCTGGGCCAGCCCTAGGGTGTGAAATGTTTGGTTCTAAGCTGATATTCTGGCTTTCTGTTCTCATGCCGCTTTCTCTGCTGCTGTTTGTAACCCATGCTATTTCTTTCACATTTGGCCAAAAAATAGCATGATCACTGAGACTCCCAGGAACCCATGAGAACATCCCTAGAAAACTAGGGAGAGGACCCCATGACGAGCACCATTACTTTACCAGATGGCCCAGAACTTGAGCTTTAAACTCCATCAAGACTTGTCAGCATCCTGTGTTATCTGATAAGAAACCAAATGAGTTCTGATTCACCTAAGAATGTATTTTGAAATTTGGTGCTCAATAGGCCCCAAGGCCTTATGCTGGTGTTTCCAGTTGACTTTTCCTAACTCAGAGCTTCCCCCTCCCCCTTCCTCTCCCATCGCCCCTTACTAGGCCTAGAAGTGAATGTCAGAACAATTCACCAGTTACTTCACATAAACAAACCTCCATCCTTTCCCCTGGAATCCATGTGATGTCAGAGACTTGTATTTATCTTCTGTGCTTTACTCCTGGTATAAAAATTCATTTAAAAGACAAAGGGATTTGTGAAAAGGTCCTGAAATAGCATGGGCCAGAAGGGGGAGTGGGTGGAATAAATGATCTGTTCAGAGCCTCTGATGATAGGAGCTTATTGAATAATTAATAGTCCCGGAGGCCACCTCCACAATTCTGAGCTCTGGGTGGCGCTTAGTATGTGAACGGTCTGGGGATTCAGGGTACCTGTAAAAATTCAGAAATGAGCATTCTATTCTCTTGCTGCTACAGGAATGAAAGTGCGAGTTGGAAGCCTGGGGGCAATGCCATCAATGGTTAGAGGGCATATATAGGTGAGCTGGTATTTTGGGGCTCATGGATTTTTAATAGTCAAGAGGACTGATGGCTTTCTGCTGTTCTTATCACTAGAGGGACTTCACCATTGGCCCAGGCTGAGATAATCCTTCTCTTAATACTTGTGTTACCTTGGGAAGATCATATAACTTCACTGAGCCTCAGTTTCCTCAATTGTAAAATTAGGAGATTGGACTAGATGACCTTTGATGTCCTTTCCATCTCTAGATCTACAAATTCTACATCTGCAAAATTATTAAGTTTGTTTTGGGTATCATTCTGCCTCCTCCTTTCATATCTTCTTTACCTTTTATCACCCTTTCCTGATATGCCCAATGCCCTCAGGAAGCTATGGACACTTACTCTGGGCTGTTCTCCTGACAAACCTTCCTTTGATTCAAATTCTTCCCCCTTCTTTACTTTCAAACCACTCATTTTAACTTCTTCAGGGCTCTTCCAAACCACTTCATGCTAATGTGTTGTTGGCTGATGATGGTTTGATGTTTTGCTCCTAAGTAGCATCACAATTTTAACAGCAGCCTTTGGTGCTTTAATCAAAGAACTAAGTATTGTGGGAATTTGGGAGCACCAATGACATAGGAATCAAAGAAATTATAGGATTGGAAATAGGAGGAGACTAAGGAATCATTTACTCCAACCCTTTCATTTTATGAATGAGGACCCTGAGACTCAGAGAGGTAAAGAGATTTAACTATCATCAGACAGGCAGTAAGTGGCATGGCTATGATTTGAACCTGGGTCCTCTGATTCCAAATTTAGTGCCAACTCCTGCTGCTTTGCTTTCCTTTGAGTTAACTTAAAACCTCACATTCTACCAGAACCAATAAGGAAGATCTTAGTGAGCCTATAAAGTCAAAACACCTACAGGAAGTGTCCTTCACCTTTTTCTGTATCGTGGACCACTTTGTCAGGCTAGTACAATCTGTGGATCTCTTCTCAGAATAATGTTTTTTAAGTGCTTAAACTAAAATCCATAGGATTGCAAAGAAAACCAATTAAACTGAAAAAAAGTTAACACGATATTAACAGCAGCAACAAGAAGTTCCTGGATCCTAGGTTAAGAACTCCGATAGAGAAATGCAAATTATGTAACTCTGAGGTGCTTCATCTACATCACATCATATCAACAGAACTGACAAAAAAAAAAAAAGGAAGAAAAATGACCAATCATGGAGGGAGCTGTGGACAAAGAAGCATATGAACACACTGTTGGAAGCATGGCTTAGTCTAACTATTCTGGAAATCGATTTGGATCTATGTCCCTGAAGCTACTAAATTAGGCATACCCTTTGACCTAGCAATACTATTACCTGGCTAATGCCTCAGATTGTTGTGGTGTATCCTTCGTTCCTAAAGATGACCAATGATATCATGAGGGTGATGTCTTGACCTGCAAGTGAATTGGATTTAAGTAAGGCAGAGTTGTGCAAAGTCATCAGCCTCACTCTTTCCTCCAGAGTCTAGTGGCAAATCATAGGTCAGGATGACTGATGATAGCCTTTCCACTACCTCAAAGAGATCAAAGAAAGATGGAAAGTTTTAGTATGTACAAAAATTACTCGTAGTAAGCCCTTTTTGTGGCGTTTAACAACTGGAAACTAAGGGGGTGCCTCTTAATCGTGGAATGGCTACACAAAGTCTGTTATATGAATCTAATAAAATACTATTTTGTCTTAAGAAATGGATGACAGGGACAGTTCCATAGAAAAACTGGGAAGTGGTAAGAGTTGTACTAACTGATGCAGAGGGAAGTGAGAAGTGGGAGAACAATTTCGTGAATACTACAACTCAGTGAAGAAAAACAACTTAAGATTTAAGAATTGTGATCAGTGCAATGACCAACCTTGATTCCAGATAGTACTGCCCTGGATCTCTCCACTAGGTATCTTTACACTGTACTGAGTTCCTTTAGTGTTTCCTGCTGGTTCTTAGATTCTAAAGGATAGGGACATAATGCAGAGGGTGAAGCAAATCATGTTTAGGATGCCTAGAATTATGGTCACTAACAGAAAGGTACTAGACAGTTAGAAAATCAAACTCAGGGATAGAAAGTGAGGTTAAGAGCAGACCAGTTGGGATTTTGAAAATCATTGGATCATAGATCATAAGGTTTAGAGATGAAAGGAACCTTCAACCTAATTCTCATTTTACAAATGAGGAAAAATCAAGACTGAGACACCAGTAGAAAACAGCAGATCTGGGGTGGTAGAAGCTGAAGGGGAACACATAGTCTTAGAAAATTGTTTCTATAAGTGCTGAATTGAATGTGTTTTCATAGGCATCTGGGTCTCACAGAGTCCTTTTCCTAGGGAGCTGTGGGAGACTTACAGAGCTGGCCAACAAGGAGGGCCTTGTCTAGACCCACAGCAACAATGATGGAATGGAACAAGGCAAGACCATGGCCAGCCCTCTGCTGCTATAAAAGATTACTCTCTGGGGAATAGAAGTTGCCTAAGCCAAAACATCATTTCACTCACACCTACTACTGCCCTTTGTGTTGTATGTCCCTAATCCAGTTTTATAATGAGGTTGCTCCAGAAGGAAAGAATGAATGAATGAAAAAGCATCTCTTAAGAACTTATGCTAAACCATGCTAAGCTCTGGGATACAAATAGAAAAAAAAAATGAGACAGTCTTTGCTCTCAAGGAACTCACACTCCAATTGGGAGAGACTATGAATATAAAAGATACAAGAAACAGGATGGATGTAACGGCCCTGATATCCAAGGAGCAAAACTGCAGGGTGGATGGCAAGGGCAGTGGCATATAGAATGTACTTTCAGGTCAAAGGAGGGTACCCAGGAGTGTGGAGAACACACCAAGAGGAAACTAGTTAGGCCTGGAAGACTTTAGGATGCAACGAAAGACCAAACGGTAAGGCCTGGTGGTCTTACATCTCACAGGAAGCCTTGTAGCTGGTGACTTGGAGCTCCTCCAAGTGGTTTGGCTTCCTCAGTCCCTCTACCTGATGAGAAGAGGGTGGGATGGGTGGGGAGAAGAGACAAAAGAAGACCAAGAAGGCAAAGTGACCCACTGGTGATTTTTTCACCCTCCTGTTACTCCATGGAGTTTGGGCAATCTAGGGACCCTGGAGGTAGGGAAAAGGGAAGAGAAAGGAAAGCAAAGCAAGAGGAAAGGGTACCTCACTGTTGGATCTTCTCACCTTGCTTCCCCATGGAGTCTGGACTTCTTTAGGAATTGGGGGAATGGCAAAAGAAGTGGAAATGGTTTTATTTTCAGCAGTAGGCATTATTTTATTTTTGGCAAGAGAGGACAAGAGCCTCTCATTGATTTTGATTTGGGATGCCTCCTAAAACTCTGGCTTGACACAGCAGACAATTCTCTTTACTCTCCCAGATCTTGACTCGAATTTTGCCCTTCTCCTCCAAATCTCCCATCCATAACACAGTTGTCTCCCTTGGGTCCTGTTAATTGCCCTTAATCACTAGCATGCTTTGAGCTCATACCCTCTTGGGGCAGGTTTCCAACAGGCTTTTCCAGAGATGGGAGGGACTGGGATCTGCAATTGAATCTCTCCTGACACTTGGCTGCTTCCTCCTTTCTTCTGGTCAGACAGTTTTGAGAAGACAGTTTCTCTGTAAATAGGAGTAGAGTGCTAGCATACAGTTTCTTCCCATTATTATGGGATTATTATGGGTGTGATGATCAAATGGTGGAGACTGAAAAAAAGATGGCTATGAGGATTTGATGAACTGCTTAGAATAGTCCTAGACTCTCCTTCCCAATGCTATGTACTCTTTTTTTTTTTAGCCCATCCTGCCTCTCCCCAAGGACCCTTTCCTTGACCTCAAAAAGATGAATGTCCCCCCCCCTTTCCTATTTTTTACGCTAACCAGCTTCAAATTATTGCTTCCAAATAGCAGGGAATATGTGGTAGATAAATAGTTTTTGAATTGTTGGACTGGACTGAATACAATTTTCTGGAAATGTATCTTATTCCTGTGGCTTTGGTCAGGCACATATTGATCAGTATACTCACCACCCATTTGGAACATGCTGGTGTCACCCATGTGCCAAACAGCACTAGCCCTTCACAAAACTGGGTTCATATTTGTGGGTAAATTCTTGGTAAATTACCTGTTTTGGCACATTGTGCAGCTACCCAGGTCCAAATACTGAATTGTAACACTACTAAAAGAAATAGTCAAATTACTTTAAAAAATCAGTAAAAGCATTTAATTGGAACAGAAATGGAAATGTAAACAATAGAAACATTTTGATTGCCCATTATGCAAATGAATACCTATTCATAATTATATCCCCATCCCCTTATGTCTTCCCCTACTCCTTCTCTTTTTCTAGGCTAAGCAGTTCACATTTCTGTATCTGTATGATGGCCAAAATGATCTGTTTATTTATTTTTTGCTGATATCTTTTGTTTTTATATTATCTTCAATTCCAAAAATATGCTTTCTTTCCCCCTTCTTGTAGTTGTTGTTGATGTTCAAATCTGGCCTCACACACTTAATAAGTTGTGTGACCCTGGGAAGTCACTCCACCTTGTGTGCCTCAGTTTTCTCATTTGTAGAATGAACTGGAGAAGGAAATGCTAAACCACTCCAGTATCTTTACCAAGAAAACCCCAAATGAGGGGTTTCATGATTGAAAATGACTGAACAACCACACAGCATGTGTATGGGACACTGAATATAATATCCGACATGGTTAATGAATGTCAGTTTTGCCTATCTTTTCACAGGCTTTCCAACATTGGCTCTTTTCATTTTTTGTCACCTTTGCCAATTTGCTTAGTGTGAGTTGAAACATCAGAGTTGTTTTCATCGGCATTTCTCATATTATTAGTTATTTACAACAATCATGTTACTGTTAATTGTTTGTAACTCTTCTCTTAAGAACTCTGTATACTTTGACCATTTATCCTTTGGGAAATGGCCTCTCTCATCCTGTTAGTTCCCTATTAGATATATCTTGGATATGTTCCCTTTATCAGAGGGACTAAATCAAGGGTACTTAACTTGGTGTTCATGAATTTTTAAAAGTAATTTGATAACATAGTTCAACATAATCATTCTCCTTGGTAATCCTCACATTTAATTTTATGCATTTAAAAACATTATTCAGAGAAGGGGTACTTAAAGCTTACCAGACTACTAATGGTTAACAATCCCTGAGCTTTAAAGCCTGTTCCTGGTCTATAATACTATGAATTTAGTTTTGGTCTTTTAAGGCTGATGGAAGTTCCATTCCATTACCACCAACTCTATCAGAAATTGACTATTGATGTAGCTGGTAGACTGAAGTGACAGAGAACTCTCACTTCAGAAAGTCAGATAATAGCCTCCATATTCATTGATTAGCTCTACAACTTTCCTTCACATCCCCCACGATGGCCACTGAGAAAAATGGAACCCCACACTGCCAAAGCAATCTAATCCCATCCATCATATCTATGCCCTTCATTCCATTCAGCCTCTACTATATTTCAGACCCCCATAACCTCTTGCTTAGATGTTTAACCTCCCAATTTATGTCCATGCTTCCAGTCTCCCTCCTCTCTACTTCATCTTCCATATGGCTGCCAAATTGATATCCCTAAAACACACATCCCACTATAACACTCTGCTACTCTAAAATCTGCTCTAGATCCTTATTGCCTCTAGGAAATAATATAAACTTTTCAGTACAGCATTTCAAGCTTCATATAATGTGGCTCCTAGTTGCTTTTTCATAATTATTTTATGTTGCTTCCCTTCTGTATACTCCATTGTAGCCAAACTGGGCTGCTGACTTTTCCCCTTACTTTCATCTCCCACCTCCTTTGCCTTTGCACAAGTAGTTTCCAAAGTCTAGCTATGCTCCCTCCACACCTCCATTTCCCAGAATCCCTAGCTTCCTTCAAAATACAGCTCAGGTGGCACCTACACAGAACCTTCCTTGCCACCCCTTCCCCTTTGGCTTCAAGTTGTTAACATTCTTTCTTTGTTAAAATTACTTTATATGATTTTGTATATATTTTTAATATATTTATGTTATATCATCCTTGCCCCCCAACTTTTTGTGGGCAAGATCAGCTTAATTTTTGTTTTTGTATCATCAGGTGTGTAGCACAGTGCCTCGTAACATCGTAGGTGCTTTGAAAATGTTCAAGGAATTGAACGGAAGTATTTTGAGTGCCTACTATGTGTAAGGCACTGTGCCAGTTACTTCAGAGACGAAGAAAAATAAACATTCCTTGTTCTTAAGTAGTTCATACTCTGCTGTGGGTATACAGCATGTAAACATGAAAATATAAGACAGGAATGAATGGGGGTGATAGGGAGAGGGCTTTCAAAGGAGTCAGCATGTGAACTGACCATTGAAGTAAACTAGAGGTGGAGGTGAGAAGGGCACACAATCTGCACATGAGGGTCAGTTTGTTCGAAGATACAGAGACAAGAAATGGAATGCCCTGTATGGAGAACACTAAGTAAGCCAGTTTTGCTGGAAAGCGAAATGTAAAAAATAGAGCAATGCCAAGGACTTTGGAGTCCTATTCTATCAATATTCCCTTTGTCTCCATCCTCTTCCAGTGAGGCCAATGATAACAACAATGCCGTGGTCCAACTGGAAACTCCTTCATGTCTCACCACCGCATGCTTTTGCCTTCAGACCACCCTGACCTTAATTATTCTAGCCACAGCATAAAAGTTTGTCTCACTTTGTCTTTTGATCTTGTTATAGGTCTATCAAACATAGTGATATATATATATATATATATATATATATATATATATATATATAAAATTTCCTCCAAAGGTTCTCTTTTTATTTAAACCAAATCCTCCAGTTAAATGTGCACTGGGAGGAAAGCCTTGGGAAAACCTATCCATTGGATTAAAAGTGGTCCCTTGGAGCTTCCCTTTTCCAAAATATCTGTGGTGAAATTAAAAAAAATGTTTGTGGAACAAAAACCACAACTCAAACACTTTGTCCCATCTGCTTAAATCCGTCACCATTTAATTACATTTTTTGATTACAATTTATGCAAACTTACATCTTTCTTTGTGTAAAATTTGCTGTTTTTCTCTCTTGGATTATTCAGTGATCCCAAGAAACAATATAGGTATAGTTGTGTTTTCTTTGATAATGGAAGGAAGGACACAAGCATTTATTAAGTGCTTACCATGTGCTGAGCACTTTATAAATATTATCTCGTTTGATTCTTATAACAACCCTAGGAGGCAAGTGTTATTATTACCCCCCTGTTATAGCTGAGGAAACTGAGGCAGACAATGGTTAAGTGACTAGTGTTACTAAGCATCTGAGGCTGGACTTCTGAGTTCAAAATCAGCACTATTATCTACTGATTTGCCTAGCTGTATCCAGACACCCCTGATAAGCTGGAGGCATCACTTGAACCTTGCTGACATTGGGCTTCATAATACTACCAGAGTCCCTCAACCTCGGAAATAGCTAGGCAGACACAGGGAAAGGAGCAGAAGTCTTTGTCAAGGATATAGCCTTCACCGGCTTTGTGGCATGGCATCATCATTGACCAGACCTTTTGGTGCATGCTGTGCCTTAAGATCTTTAGCAGTTTTTTGCCTATTACTTGAGATTCCCCTAAGGGAGATAAAAACCATGGGGGAAGAGAGAGAAGGAAAGTTAGACAGGTAACCAATATCTCATAGTAGCACTTTTCTGTCCTCCTTGGTCCTCTTGGCTTTCATCCCTCAAATTGTTGAACTACTTTTCTCCTGTTAATGAATGATTATATGTTATTTGTAATCATTATATAATGGTTATTTATATGTTTAGGGTTTCTGATAGTTCTAGTTTCAGAGGTTTTAGGGAAAGGGCATGACCACAAATCCAAATGTCTCATTTATATGTATAGGTGCAGAAGATGCAATGATGAACTTCTGCTAACATCACCCATAGTTAAGAGTGTCACTGCATAGGAATAGTGCCTTCTCATGACCTGCTTTTGTGATGTGGCTTTATTTTGCAATGTGAAGGGCTTTGCTGTCAGGTCAAATCCCAGTGCCTGTGTGAAAACTCTCTTAATCCAGAATGCTCTGCTCTGTTAACTAGATTCTACTTATCTTTCTGGGTCCATCTCTAAACCTACCTCTTCTATGGTGCTTTCTACTGACTCTTATTATTGTTCTTCAGTTGTTTAAGTTGTGTCTGACTCTTTGTGACACCATTTGGGGTTTTCTTGTCAAAGATACTGGAGTGGTTTGCCATTTCCTTCTCATTTTACAGATGAGGAAACTGAGGCACACAGGGAGAAGTGACTTACCCAGAGTCACACAGCTAGTATGAGGTCACATTTGAACTCAGGTCTTCCTGACTCCAGATAGTGCTCTATTCATTGGGCCACCTAGCTGCCCTGTCACTTGCATGAATGTCTCCCCTTTTCAATTTCCTACAACCTGCACAGTATGCATTCCATGAGGATAGGGACTTTACTGTGATTTCACTGACATAGGGCACTCCTAATTGAGGAAAGTCCCTCTCCCAATGTGAATGGGCTCCTCCTCTGCAATCCGGAGTCTTTTAGAGCTGCCCAGGACACTGGGAAGTTAAGGAATTTATCCTTACTAAAAGTCACTGCATGTCAGAAGCAGAAGTCGTACTTCTGTTCTTCCTGTCTTTGAGGTTCAACTTGGTAGCCACTACAGCATGCTATGTTATTTTACAGTGTCTGGATTTTCTCTACCTGTTTTCTATATTTCATGTGTACAAGCTAGATTGTAACTTCCTCGAGGGAGGAAACCATATCTAATACTCCCTTGAATGGCCCATAGTAACTAGCTATGGTAGGTGGGTGAAAGGAAATGGAAATCATTTTTATGCTGATAGAGTCTGGTTAAAGCGAACACCAATAGCATGATTTAAGGGAGAAAAAGATGGAGGAACTGTGACAAATAGTCTATATGAGGGGTATGTCCAGAAGAAGGAAAGTGGTGTCATTGAGAGGCAATGAGCCTCAGCTTGCCTTTGATTATGGAAATGGCCTTCAGAGGCACTGCAGGTGTCTCATGAGATATTGGTCATTAATTTTAATGACACTCCATTTTTTTAACCAAAAATGCTTGTACTCACATTGATCATCTGGTTATCATCAGACTTGGCTCTAAGTGCCTTTTGACAGCAGTTTGGTGCAGTAGAAAAAAAAACAAACAAAACCCAATGGATTTCCAGCCAGAAGACCTGGGTTCAAATCTTAATTCTGTTACTTCTTCAACTCTCTGGTCCTCAGTTTCCATCCTCAGTCTCCTCTTCTGTAAAACAAGTATATTAGATTGAATTATTTTAAAATCCATCCCAGTTCTAAGTCTATGACTATGAACTATGAAAGGATGAAGATTTTCCCATACTGGGAGTACACTCAAATGGTTTTGGGCCACAGGAATTAAAGGTATTTACCAAAGAAAAAGGTCCAAAATTGTTTTGAGCAAAGGCAGCATTATTGGAATCAATGCAGAGCCTCCCACAGTGATTACTTGGAAGGGGAATAGAGTTTCCTTGAATGCATGTTTTTTCTTCTGTGTATGCAATGGGGCAGCTGAGCAGTAGGGGCATAAAGGCAGTAGTGGATGCCAATTGTTCAAATGATGGCTAATACTTAACTATTTGGTATCTCTCTCATACTGAGGCTACCTATATGTAACACATAAAAGCAGGAAAAATGGTAATTCTTATATGTGGCTTCTAACATAATCTCATTCTGCAGCAATAGATTGATTATTTTACTGATTATATTCCACAGTCTCAGTTATATTTACAAGAGTATATTTACTTTTTTGTATATTTACGTTCTTATGTTGAAATCTCTAGTTCCCTTAGTTACCTAGTACTCTGTGAATTTGTCATCTGAGCTTGTGAGTATTAGTACTGCCCATTATTCCTACTCTCTTCAACTTTTTTCCTTCCTTCTCTCTCTCTCTCTCTCTTTTCTTTTTTTGCCGGGCAATAAGGATTAAGTGACTTGCCCAGGGTCACATAGCTAGTAAGTGTCAAGTGTCTGAGGCCGAATTTGAACTCAAGTCCTCCTGAATCCAGGGTCGGTGTTTTATCCACTGTGCCACCTAGCTGCCCCACCCTCTTCACCTTCTTACCCAAAATGCCACCACACAGTAGACTGGGTTCATTACAAATTTTTGTTATATAATCTCAACTATGCCCTCATTACTGCAAAGCAATCTTTTTATCTCACCCTTATTCTTATCAAGAAACTCTTCTAGACCTTCTCTTCTCTCATCAAGTCTACCATGCCATCATCCTCCCCCATCCTCTTAGCTGAGGACCTCCCTGCATACATTACTAAGACATTAGAGAGTATTCATTTGAGCCTTTTCTTCTCCTCTTCCTTACATCTCATTAGTAATTATTTCTTTTACTCTAGTCTCTAATGAAGAGGTTACACTTCTTTAAGGCCACCTCCTCTACATGAATTCTTGATCCCATCTCATCTTCTTTGCCAAATTTTCCCCAAACTACCCTTCAGTATTGAGTCTCTAGCTACTAGTTTCTTCCTTGCCCAGTATGCCCAAGTCCCTCTCACTCCTTAAAAAAGGGGGAAATATCTGACATCTAATATCTTTCCATCTCTCCCTCAATGGACTTCTCTCTACTCAATGATAATCGCCCTGAACCCATTCCTTACTGGTTAACATACTCTCACCCCATCATACTCTCTTCAAACCCTACTCCTGATCTCCTACTCCCTGTTCCCTTACTCTTGTCCCCTTAAATATTTCATTCCATATCTACCCACTCCTTCTACTGTGCTCTCTGGAGTGCCTGCTCCATAGTTAACAACTTAACTTTCAACTTAGACTTTTTCCTTTATCATACCTTCTGTTTTTTGGCACTTACCAAGACCTGTTTGATCACACAGCACCCCTTGACACTCTCTTCATTGTCTGTACTTTCACTCATCCCAACTTGGTGTTTGAGAGAGTCAGGATACTCCTTGTTCTCATCAGCCACTTGTTCCCATCTAACCTCTTCTGTTTTGAGGTTTACTCAATCCATATTTCTACCCAATCAAGATACTGGTAGCTGACCCCAAGGTTACTCTCCTTCTTTCTTCAAAGAATTCAGTGCCTGGCTCACAGTCTGTCTTTCTTCTCCAACACCCCACCCTCATACTAGAGGATTTCAACTTACATGTTGATATTCCCTCACACAACCTAATTTCCCAATTCCTAAATTTACTCATTTCCCATGACTTACTCCTCTACTCCACCTCAGTTACACACAGAGATGGTCCTACTCTTTTTTTTTTTAATCTTAAGAAAGCTTGTATTTGAGACAATCTATCAAGCAAGTTAGTTGCCTATTTGTTTAGATTATCCATTAAAAAAGTAATAAACATTTTTATTTATAATTTTGGGTTCCAATTTTTATCCCTCCTTCCTTCCCTCCTCTCCCCCTCCCTGAGGTGGTAAGCCATTAGATATGGGTTATACATATGCAATTATACAAAACATTACCATATTAGTCATTTTGTATAAGAAAATTTGAACAGATGAAAAAAAAAGAAAGAAAGTGAAAAATAACATGCTTAAGTCTGTGTTCCATGAATATCAGTTCTTTCTTTGGAGGTGGATAGTATGTTTTATCAATAGTCCTTTGGGATTGTCTTGGATCATTGCATTGTTGAGAGTAGTGAAGTCATTCACAGTTCTTCATCAAACAATATTGCTATCTCTGTGTACAATGTTCTCTTGGTTCTGCTCATTTCACTCTACATCAGTTCATACAAGTCTTTCCAGGATGGTCCTACTCTTGATCTTGCCCTTGAGTTATTTTAGTCCTGTCCAACTCTCTGCGACTCCATTTGGGTTTTTCTTGGCAAAGATACTGTAAGGGCTAAAATTCTAGCTATACTATCTAAAATCTAATGAGTGGTTGCCAATAAATTATAAGTTTTATCAAGAGTATTTAAGTGTTTAAGTATTTATTACAGAGCATTAGGATCAGAGAGAAAGGTAAAAATCTAACTATTTCTAAGAGACCCCCATCATCCAACCCACCATGGTGAGGTCAGGAACCAAAAAAGAGAGAACCCCTCTGCCAGGATCCATTTCCTACTTCGTGTCCTCCTCCCAGAAATGGGAGACTCCTCAAGTTGATTGGCTGGTACCCTTGATAGACAGTACCCATGACCAAACGTCACTTCCTGATGCTAAGGACCTTGACCACATGGCTTGCCCTCAGAGGCCTTCTCCTCATGGCAGAGCTTTTCTACAGTAAGTCTCCTGCAGGTGGCATCATTCCAATTGTTATAATACTAGCATGCTCTGCCATTTCCTCCTCCAGCTCATTTTACAGATGAGGAAACTGAGGCAAACAGGGTTAAGTGACTTGCCCAGCATCATACAGCTAGTAAATGTCTGAGGCCAGATTTGAACTCGGGTCTTCTTGACTCCAGGCCTGGTGCTCTATTTACTGTGCCACCTACCTGGACTTAGTCACCTATGAGTTTTATACTTTCCAGGTTCATGAACAACAGCAGTTAGACTGGTAAGAGGAGATGGGGGAGAGAGAATGACATTATGACAAGCCACAAGTTCTGTTATTTCCATGTCTTCAGCTTTGATCAGGCCCTGGCAGGGAGTGTCTTTGGAGGTATCCCCACCTCCCTTTCCCTTGTTGACCATGCCTCCCTTAGGGGGTATGGATACAGCTTCTGAGAACAGTGCATGATCATTTATGGATTGGAACTGGAGGCAATGTGACCCCAGCTGCTTCTGTTCACCTCATCACTGCTCTTGGGGGCCTGCCAGACTTACTTCCTTGGATGGAACCTGCTGTTCACTAAATACCTTTCTGTCTTAGGACATTACTCGGCCCCAGAAGGAAAGACAGAGAATCAGGCCCTAAATAAAACATGGTTGTCTCTATGGCATCCTACCTCTATGCCATCCTACCTCTGGCTTCCCTTGGACTTGAGACTTTGACATTCCTTTCTCTTTGGCTTTTTCCAGTGGGAGTCAACTTTTCTATACCATGCCCATCACCATGAGCAGACCACTGGCCTTCCACTGTATTATCCTAAATAAAAATCCTATGGGATTACTGCTTCTTGGCTCATTTCCATTTATGCTCCCCTCAAGGCAAAGAGGCATAGTGGAGAGATTTAAGGAGACCTGGGTTTAAATGAGTAATTCTGACCCTCACTAGCTATATGATTTTAGACAAGTTACTTAACCTCTTTGACCCTCAATATCCTGATCTGCAAAATGGGGATAATTATAATAGTAGTATCTCCTTCATGGGCTTGTTGTGAGGCTTAACTGAGATAAAATGTATGTAAAGCAATTTGCAGTCCTTTAATCAATATGTAAATGTCAGTTATGAATTCCTATAACAGATGATATTTATACAGTGCTATGAGGTTTCTAAAATGCTTGGCATGCATTGTCTCGTTTGATCACGATGCCTTTGTATGTAGATGTGGGTTGCTACTCCTTTACAAGGCTAACCCCTGCACTCTGGTCTTGAAATCATCACATGTTCTACCTTCCTGGATCTTGGCTCCATCCATCATTCCTACCTACTGTGGAAATTTATTTTGATTTGGGGACCCTACCTTTGGGCTGAGATTAGAAAGGCTTAGGCCCTCAGGGTCTCTTCTGTGTGGGAGGTGCTGGTGCCCCTCCCCCTTTGCTTCAGCTAAGCCAAAAAGCCCCGTGGGCTGTATGAGACACTAGGTCAGACAGCTAGGGGGAAAAAAATTCAGCTCCCTCCGACCTGAGCAGATCTATCCCAGAGATCCTGGGCTTGTCCAGGTCGAACTCTGGCATAGCCTGTGCTGATGCACGAGATACCTGAGTGTCCCCTCCCCGCAGCCGCAGCCCTGGCTAGCAGATTAGCTTGGTGTGTGTGTGTGTGGGGGGGGACGCAAAAAGCCCTGAAATTTGAGTGGAGAAAAGGAAAATATATATAGACCTGGGAATTAGACTGAGGGAGGCCGGTGGACAAGATTAAGAGAGGCTGACATGATTAGAGGGGCGGTAAAGGCGGCAGAGGGCAGACTGACAGAGCCCACAGACAGACAGACAGAACAGGAGGCAGCAGAGAGCACAGAAGCGGTCAGCACAGGGTACAAGTTGGAGAAAGCAAAGATTAAGAGAACAGAAGGACACTGGAGCACTAGGAGAACGGAAGGAGAGGTCGGTGAGAGAGAAACACAGGGGTTCAGCGGTGGTAGTAAGGAGAGGAAAGTTAGAAGCAGAGGCATTTACAAAGTGAAAGGGGCTCCGAGTTAGAATAAAGTAGCTGAGCAGTGAAAGTGGAACATACCCTAAGGCAAGAGGCGGCTACAGCCCTTATTGTATTAAAAAAGTTCCAGGCCCGGCAGGTGGAGAGATGCCCAGAATCAGTCAGGTTGTACATTTTATTTCCCTGTATTCTTAAATTTAAATAGTATCTCATAAATAAACTCTGCTTTGATTATTTAGTTAAGAGGCTTCTTAATCTTTGGCTTATCAATTTTGGGAGGGGAGCAGTGTGGTGGAACTTTATAAACGGCCCACATTAAATTAATAGCAGTCAGATAGCCAGTGAGTCAACAGTCCCCAGATTAGTCCTCCAGTCAAATTAGCCCCAGTCAGTCAAAATATTTCCACACTACCCCCTTTTCTCTTTCTTATTTCTTGGAATTCTCATTCTGTTCACTATTGGCACCACTTTATTAGAGTAAGCTTCCTCACTCTCTACTCGCTCCGCAGAGCTAACACACCACGGTGGACAGAAGGCTGCAATAAGGACTCAGGAAGACCTGAGTTCAAGTATCACCTCTGGTGCAAGTCGGGTCTTTGAGGACAAGGACTGTCTTCATTTGCTGCCTGGCACCTAGCAGGTATTTCATAAATGCTTGATTGATTCTGGGCATGTCACAACCTCTACCTACCTCAGGCAATAACCTAGAACTGAATATACTAAATCATTAATGAGTTGGATCTACTTTGATATTGATTTGACTTTTTTTCTTTTCTTTCTTTCTTTCTTTTTTTTTTTTTAGTGAGGCAATTGGGGTTAAGTGACTTGCCCAGGGTCACACAGCTAGTAAGTGTTAAGTGTCCGAGGCTGGATCTGAACTCAGGTACTCCTGACTCCAGGGCCAGTGCTCTATCCACTGCGTCACCTAGCTGCCTCTTGATTTGATTTTAAAGAAATCCCAGAACTCAGTTTTGTTTCCCTGTTCTATTCAAATCTATGCTATTTTAACCTCAGCTGGTTCCTCACTATTTCTTGGCTATCCTTATAATAATCTCATCTATTCCCTATCACATTACTCTTGTGGCCCTTTCAAATCTTTAACTCTCTCCTCCAACTCCCAACTCCACACCCATCTCCCTATCAGAAGATTATTTATTTCACTTCCCACTTTCCTGAGTAGATTAAGTTTATCTGATATAATTTCCCTCAGTTTTCTTCCCCAATTCTCAAACCTCTGTATATTTATCTCCACTGACTCTCTTTTCTCCAGAGAAGAAACACTTCTTTTGACTACTCCTTTTTCCTTTCTTCACTTTTTTTCTTTGGTCCCCATGTAAGCATCCCATAAGTTTCTTTCCTATCCTGTTCTGTCCTCTTCTCTCCTGAAAATCTTACTGATTCCCACAGCTTGCTCAAATAATTCCTAACACTACACAAATAATTTCTAAATCTTTTATCTCCTGACCTAACCTCTCTTCTTAGCTATAAAGTCACTTTTTCAACTAACTACTTGTTGAATATCTCCTCTAGGAAGTTAGGCCAGCATTCCAATCAACTTATCCAAAACCAAAGTCATCTCTACACCTATTCTTTCTGGCTTACTTATTTTTATGAAAGGCCTGGTCCCAGTTAACTCTAAGAAGCCTCCTGGGAAGACATATAGGTTATCAATTCCAATTTCCAATCAATCAGTCAACAAGACAGGTACTCTGTTAAGATCAATAAAAGTCTTCCAGGAAAATTCCTAGAGTCAATTAGCTATGTTTGTAAATTAGGCTTAGTCAGAAAAATTTGGCAACTCTTGTTGGTGATAGATAAAATGCAAGGTTTCTTTCTGGTTGTTTGTTACAAAAAAAAAAAGTTTTAGTATCTCTGTTTTAGAATAAGAATCAGAATCTCAGAGTTAGAAGGGACCTCTTTGGCCATTTATTTATTTATTTATTCATTCATTTTTTCTTTGGGCAATGAGGGTTAAGTGACTTGCCCAGGGTCACACAGCTAGCGAGTGTCAAGTGTCTGAGGCCAGATTTGAACTCAAGTCCTCTTGAATCCAGGGCTGGTGCTTTATCCACTGCGCCATCTAGCTGCCCCATGCCATTTAATTCAACCTCTGCCCACACAAGAATTCCTCCACATTATAACCAAAATTGGCTATCCAACCTTTTGTTGAAAACCACCAATGATGGGAAACCCACTATCACCCCACACATCCAAGTTTATTTTTGGATAACTTGAATTATTGGGAATTTTGCAATTTCTGGTCATTGTTCCTAGTTTTGCCAAGTGGAAAAAGTTGAATCTATGATCCTACAATTTTTTTCCTCACATCCCATGCCCTTAAGCAAATTGCTCAGTATTCCAGGCTAGAGGGGAAGATAATGGGCTAAAATTTAGGGGATTTGGGTCCTGAGATATATCTACTCCAAATGTTCATATGGACTATTTGTGCCAACCTGTGGTAGAGCATTCTGAGCTTATATTGGTCAACTCAGCCACAGTTGGGAAAATGGTATCTTGACCCTAACATAGTGATGACATTTTGGCCATATTCCAGCATGAAGGACAACAACCAACCAATGGTAATACCTTAAAGAAATGACTACTGTCTCTGTGTCTTAGTTCACATCAATTAAAACTGGATAATAATAGATGCTCCACTTTCCCCCACTTCCCCTATGTACAAAGTTGCAAAGATCAAATCAAGTTATAGATATGAAAATGCAGTGAAAAGTTAGGAGAGTTATACAACAAGACTCAGTTTTCAGTTTCCTGGGCCTTGGGCCCCTAGGGGGTCTCCCAATCCCCTGCCTCTCAGCTGGAGGGCAAAGCCACCTGGGTATTTTACTTAACTTGTGTTTAGCAGAATAGACAGAAAGAACATGCAGAGGGGCTGCTCTATGCATGGACTATTTAGTAGATTCAGCAAAAATAGGGAAATTTGCTTTATGTGCAAAATGCTTTCCCCATAGCTCAGGAAGAGAACTCTAATAGAAACTTCTTTCGATAAAGGAAATCTGATTTCTAAGTTGATGGGGAATCTAATTAATGCCACTGCAGGAACAACAGACAGTTGCTTATACAAAGTGTCTGGTGAAGCTGAGCAGAATACCTTATCTTGCTGTGGGACTTTTCATTCATTTAAAAAAGAAACACTGAGTACCCACAACATGCAGCACCTTTGGTCCTACTTTAGTCAGGTCCCCCACAAGTCCTGGATGTGACTTTTAGCAGAGGCTCTCTTTCTCTAAACCAAATTACAACCAAAATGAAATGAGGGTGGGGAAACTGACCTCATCTGTCCCATAAAAAATAACCTGGGGTGTCTGAGACTCGGGTTACTGACAAAGTGGTGGTGGTGGCCGGGGGGGGGGGGAATTTAAGTAATGACTGGAATATTGGGAAGGGAACAAACCCAAGTCTACTCTCTCAGCCAGGACTAATTTCTATTCTTGGTGAGTTTAAAGCATCCCTGAACATTCTTATTCACTCAGAGTTATCTGACCTGCTGACATATCCCCACCCCTTTTCTTGGGATCTCCTTGGATTTGGGGGATGGAAGGGAGACTAGGGAAGACAGAAGAACTTCAGCTGCTTCTCAGTTCTATAAATCTTGGGACCTAACTTGAGCTTGTAGTCTATTCCCTGGACTAGAGCGGGTTCTCTTCCCTTGGACCTGCCCTCATCCCACCCTACCTCCTAAAGATACCCTGGTGTACTCAGAGAAACCCTAGGGCATCTGGAAACTATTAGGTTTGAGCTCAGAAGTGACTTAGTGGCCACCGGTCTAACTTTATAGTCAAGATAGATTCACTGACCTGAATTTCTATACCAAGGAATCATAGAAAGTTCCAGCTAAAGAGGATCTTAGAGGTTATCTAGCTCAACCCTTTTATTTTATATGGAGGTGTGTGTGTGTGTGTGTGTGTGTGTGTGTGTGTGTGTGTGTGTGTGTGTAAAAGATAGACACAAAAAAAGAGAGATAGATACCTACTCTGATGTGTTGCTGAAATTCAAACCAAGTCAAGTCAAGAAGAATTTATTAAGTGCTTACTCTATGCCAGGCAATGTTCTAAGCACTGGGGATACAAGGAGAGGCCAAAACAGTTCCTGCCCTCAAGGATGAAAGAGTCTAATGGGGGAGATATTGTATAAACAACCATGTACAAACAAACTTCATTCAGGATAAATTGGAGATCATCAGCAGAGTGGACTAGTAAGTGGGATTGGAAAAAGGCTTCATGTAGAAGGTGAGATTTGAGCTGAAGCCAGGAGGTAGAACTGAGAAGGGAGAACCTCTGTGAGCCGGGAGGTGGAATGTGTTAGGAAAAGAACAGCAAGGCTTATGTCCCTGGATCACCGTGGAGATAAGTAAAGGATAAGAAGACTGGAAATGTAGGAAGAGGTCAGATTACAAAGGGCTTTAAAAACTAAACAGAGGATTTTGTATTTGATTCTGGAGGTGAGAGGAAGCTGCTGGAGTTCGTTGAATGGGTGTGTGTACTTGTAACATAGTCAGACTTGCCCTTCAGGAAAGCCAGGTTGATAGCTGAGCAGAGGATGTACTACAGGAGGGAGAGGCTTGAAGCATGGTAACCGTGAGAAAGCTTTTGCAATAGTCCAAAGTCCTTACCACAGGAATCCCTTTTCCATTTGAATTCCAGTAGAATTCTGGAGAAATTTACCTCAACAAGGCTATGACATAATCTAAGAGCTAAAATAGATTAATGAGCATACGTTAAGTAATAGATGAACTAAAAGGGAGACCGTAAAAGTGGGAGCAGTTCAGTTTACAAAAGAGTTCAGAATTGGGCAGATAACTGAGGAATTCAGAAGAGGAGGAGTTAATGAAAGAATTTTCAGAAGAGGCCAAAGGACAGACTTGATCTTACCCTATGTTTTTTGTGTCCTCTGATGAAGCTTAAGAAAAATTCAGAATTTTACTACTGTTGGCTGAGAAATTTGACTGAGAAAGCAGAAGCAAACTTCATAGCTCGAGGCAGAAAGTACCGACTATAGCCTTCCCTATGTGTGACAAGTTTACTAAACTCACAACCTGCAGTAGAGAGATGACTAAGTTTCTGGCGGCTCTGAAGATAGCGCCTCACCTGAGGACTATAGTGAAGGAAGCACAGAGACTGAAAGCCTTTTCTCTGCAGGAGAGAAGCTTATTAACCACATGACCTTCCAATGGATGACAGGGCTGGCTAAAAAGGGCTGTGACCACAGCATCCCTAGTGGATGTGATTTCAAGGTATTAGGTGGCCCTAAAAATAGCCAGAGGCAATGATCAGCTGGAACAGAAAGCAATGCCTGGTGGGGAGAAAACAATGTCTTTTTAGGAACCAGGCCCATTAGAGAAAAGCTTGATGACATCAGTAGAAGATGACAGCTGTTTTGTAATATTGGGGGAATGACTTGTTCTTCCTTGTTTATCGCAGTCACCTATGTTCTGGTGTGTGATTTTGTGTGTATGTTTATGTGTGTATAAGTATCTTTGCATATGTGGATGCCCATCTGTTCACCATGTGTGAATATCCCACAAAAAATTCATAAAAATATCCATTCTTACCACTTAGTGTGTATGTATTCATGGGAGAATGAGCTCAAGGTTTATGGGGCAAATTTTATATCATTACTCTATTTATATGACTATTTAATTAAAATGCCTCTGTTATTAAGTAAGTGTATTCCCATGGCTGACTGACTGAAAGTAAAACACGCCAGTGGGGCTTATGAGCTGCAGTACGGCGATGAATCCAACTGATAAAATATCTAGAACCAGGGGCAGCTAGGTGGTGTAGTGGATAAAGCACCAGCCCTGGATTCAGGAGGACCTGAGTTCAAATCCAACCTCAAACACTTGACATGCTAGCTGTGTGACCTTGGGCAAGTCACTTAACCCTCATTGCCCCAGCAACCCCCCCCACAACCCCCCCGCCCCCGCAAAAATATCTAGAACCTGGGGTAGTAGAGTGAGACCTCACCACAGGCTACATACAGATTAGGAAATAGAGGGGCAAGACTTTCCCAAGGTCACATAGAAGCAGGATCAGTTACTTCTGAAGCATCTAATACCATTTCAGCCCTTGATCCTTTATTGTTTTAATTTTGTGTATCAGTGGTTTTATATGTTAGCTTTGACCTCTTAAAATAGACTATAAGTTTTTTGAGGGCAGTGATTATATCTTAGTAATTTATTAATGCAACACATGTCTACTGAACATCTATTTTGCACAGTGAGATGGTGCAGTGGATAGAATTCTGGGCCTGGAAGTAAGACCTAAGCTCAAATCTGACTAGGGCAAGTCATTTAACCTCTGTTTGCCTCAGTTACCTTAACTGTATAATGGGGACAATAATAGCATCTATATCCCAGGATGGTTGTGAGGATCAAATGAGATAATATTTATGAAGCATTTAGCATAGTGCCTGACCCATAGTAGGCATGATGTAAATGCTATTGTTATTATTGTTGTTGTCTTATCATTATTGTGCCACATCCTCTGCTAGGGAGTGGGTGTGTGTGCTGAGGGTGGGATACTGACTTGAATGGACATTTGATTTGTATTTCATCCCCTGACTGACACCATGTTCAGCACTCAGTAAGTATTCAGTAGATAAAAGGTGACTGATAACAAGTGCTTAAAATAATTTTTCAACACTTGGTTACTAGGAAGGCCAAATCAGATGAGGGAAGCTATTTTCAACACTTCTAAAGAAAAATGCAACGTAAAGCCAATTTCATCATCTTGGGATGACCACAAGGCCAGGAAGATGGCAAGGAAACTAAATGTGAAACGGTAACAAGAGCACCAGCCTGGATTGATATCCCACCTCTCACACTTATTGGCTGCATGACTTTGGGTAAGTCACTTTGAGCTTTAGTTTCCTCATTTTTAAAATAACAATAAAGTTCACTACCTCACACAGTTGCTGTAGGGGAAAATGCCTTGCAAACCTTAATGTGCTTTATAAATAGTTATTTTTACATTTGGTAACTTGGCTGCTCTGACCTCTGCCTCAAGCCTCCTTTCAACCATATCCTTATCTCCTGCTATTTAAAGTTATAGTGGAAAAAGGATTTTTCATCATGGGTTATGGACTTCACTTAGGATTCATTTGGAGCATCAATGGAGCATGTTTCCTTGTTTATCTTTCTGGTTCATTCTGTCTCTGTCTGACCAGGCCCTCTCTGCCAAGAGTGATTTATCATTATTCACATTCGTTTTCCTCTTCATTGAGGTCCTTCAGAGTTGTCTCTGGGGAGAGAAGAAAACATTGAAAAAAATCTAATGGAAAGTAAGACTTTCTCATCAGTCCTACATGTCAGCAAAAGAATGGTACAAACATTTAAAAAATCCTAATTTCATCAATATCTTTTGGTTTTATGTCACTTTTAATTTTTAGTATATTCCTCTATCTCCTATCCATTTTAGCCATCTCTTGTAACAAAGATTCTTTTAAAAGTGGGGAAAAGCAGTTTAGTAAAATTGAACAACACGCCAGCCATGTCTGACAGAGTATGCAATAATCCAGGTCCATAGTTCCCTATCTCTTTAAAGAGAGGTGAGAGGGAGGGTACGTCTACTTAGAAAGGGGAGTATTTGAGATATATCCTTTTCATTCCCTTCCCCATTTTTGTGGGGAGTTCACAAGGCACAGTTTTCTCCCTTACTAGCTGTTAATTCAGCTGACATTCAAGGTTCTTGTGGATACAAGCTTGGCCTATATACTACCAAAGGCTGCTCCCATTCAGAGGCTTAGCTCTGGTGCTGATTTTGCCTTGTTTTCAGCTGTTTCTTGCTTGCTATGGTCCTGGGATGTATGCATAGTTCCCCTTTTACCTATTAGAATCTGAGACAAAACAGAAAGACAACAGCCTGCTTTAGAATAGGGAGGATGGATATTATTTCATGTAAACATCACATAAGGATGTGTGTGCTTTGTGTTGTCCATGACGGTCATATATACATACATATGGATCTGTCTGAATGTGGCTCATAGAGGGGCATGAATAGATATCTCTAGTCACCTCTGCCCACTTTTCTTCAAGGGAAACTTTGATTCCTGCCAGGAAGGGAGCAGGAGATTGGTGCCAGAGGCTGCTGGCCCCATGGTCTTCTCAGAGAAAGGGTACCAGGCTAGAATTCTCTTTCTGTCTCTCTATCTCTGTCTGTCTGTCTGTCTCTGTCTCTCTGTCTCTCTCCGTGTCTCTGTCTCTGTCTCTGTCTCTCTCTGTAAGCCAGTAAGAGTCTGAGGTTGGATTTGAACTTCTGACTCCAGGCTTAGCACCCTATGCACTGAGCCACTTAGCTGCCTGCAGTTTGAAGACTGCTGGCTACATTTTATTCTTTCTATCCCTAGCACCCAATGTGGTGCTTTGCATACACTGGTACTTAATAACATGTGTGTTGAATTGAATAATAATTTTGATTCTTTCAAAAGCTTGGTGTAGCATGAGCCATGGTTATGTAGAATCACCAAGAGATCATTGCTGGAGATCTTTGAAAGCGTTATCCAGTTACCAATGTGATCCAGTATATCTTCCCAGCCTTGTCCTGGCTTCTTCTTTATCTGCAATGCTTGCCCAAACCAGCCTTGTATTTTGGTTTTATTAAAATGAGAATGTCATTGTGGATGTGGTTGAGAGTGCCAAACAGATTTATATTTGTTGACAACCCGAGAAATATGTGATTCTTACCATTTTTATTGTATGATTAATAGTCACAATGCCAGTTTTCATTTGCATAGTTTTTTTTTCTTTTTCTTTTTTTTTTTTTTTTAGTGAGGCAATTGGGGTTAATTGACTTGCCCAGGGTCACACAGCTAGTAAGTGTGTATTAAGTGTCTGAGGCCGGATTTGAACTCAGGTACTCCCTGACTCCAGGGCGGTGCTCAATCCACTGCGCCACCTAGCTGCCCCTGCATAGCTTTTTAACTTTCCAAAATACTTGAGTGCACATCATCTCTTTGGATCAATAGCCAGCTTCCCACTTTTCCTCTGTATGGGCAAGAGCAGAAGAAAGCTTTGTGATGGTCTAAATTAGCAGCAAGAGGTTTCTTTGTGTGCTCAGGGTCAAGATATGTGTGTTTTGGTTTCTAGACACTCAGCATGGTAAAATGGGAAGAAAGACTATTGAACTTTAGGTCAGGAGACCTGGGCTTGAATTCTGACTGACAATTACTGATTATGTGACCATGAGCAAGTCACTTAATCTCTCTTAGCTTTTGTTTTCTCTCCTGTAAAATGGGAACACTTGTATTACTTACCATCTAGTGCCATTGTGAGAAAAGTGCTTTGTCTAGCACAGGTGTCATCAGATTGGGTGAAGGAGGAACTCCATAGGGTCAGGATGGTCCTGTGAAAGATTTGAGAAAGGGGCTAGACCACATATAAGTTTCCGTGTCCATAATATAATGCATGTACTTTGCTTTGATCATTCTAGGACCTTTGAAACTGGTCAGCACCTAGGGTAGCATTCAAGCCCTGCAAGTTTCTGTAGAGCTAGAGAATACCATCAAAGGAACAATGTTCCATAAAGGCCCAGGGAGAGAATTTTTAGCAATGTCAGATGCATTAAAGGATCACCCTAAAAGGACATTTTGAGCTGTGACCCTGTTAACAATGCGATCCATTTATTCAGCCATTAAAAGTCCTGAAAACTTGTCCAATCATTTTTATTTACTGCAGAGTGAAAATAATTCAATAGCTCTTGAGCAAGTCCCTTTGACAAATTCCTCCAATCAATGAGTGTTTTTTTTCTTTTGAACTCTACATACACATCTGTTGGCCAACAAATATTTGTTAAACACTTATTTTTTGTCAAGCACTATGCTAAACACTGGGAACACAAAAGAAAGACAGGAGAAAACAGCTCCTGTCCACTAGTCGCTTCTCTTCTAACAGAGGAGACAACATGTAAATAGCCAGGTACACTCTATTTTTATGCAGAATAGATGAGAGTAATCTGAAAGGGTACAGCATTAATAATAGTTGGGGAGGTTAACTACAAATTAATTATAAAGGACATATGAAGGAAGGCACTGCATCCAGAGAAAGAACTAAGAGAAGTATGTATAGGATAATTTTACATACACATATATACATATTTCTGCATACATGCATACATACATACATATATACATACATACACATAAGTACTTATTTGTGTCTGATGATAGCCATCTCTGGTGGGGGGGAGAGGGAAGAAAAAAATAAAATTTACTTGATAATTTATTTTGTGGTCTATCTGAAAGGAAAAGCAAATTGTATGTAGTTGATTTGTAGTTTCATATACAGTCATCTTTTTATTATTCCTATGTTATGGAAATGTTTGTTTTATCCCCATAAATTAAAAATAAAGTTAATTAAAAAAATTTTAAAAGTAGCTTGAGGGGGGGGCCAGGACTGCAAAAGGTCCCCTGCAGAATGTGGGATCTGAGGTGTCTTAATGGAAGAAGTCAAGGTGAGAAGGTGGCACATGATAGACACAGGAAGCTAACAAGTACAAAAGCATGGCAATGGGCAAGGAGGATCATATCTGAGGAGCTGCAACGATCCAAGTGTCTTTACAGTAGAATATATAGAGGTGAACAGGTTATAAAAAGCTGGAAAGGTAGAAAGGGAAGCATTTATGAACAACTTTAAAGGCAAACAGACGATTTTTATATTTGATTCTGGAAGTGATAGCAGCTGCTAGAGTTCATTAAGTAGGTGAGTAACCTAAGCTTTAGAAAAATCACCTTGGCATCTGGGTGGAGGATGGATTGGGCTTTGTGTGTGTATGTGTGTGGGAGACAGAAGTCTATTGCAGTAGTTTAGGTGAGAGGTGATGAGGACCTAAACTTTTACAGCAGTATGAATTGAGAGAAAGTGACATATACTAGAATGTTATAAATGTCAAACAACAAGATTTGAACATGGGTTGGATCTGTGGAATAAATGAGTCAGGATTCAAAGATGACACCAAGGTTGGGGAGTTGGGTGCCTTCAACAGCAGTAGGGGTGCTTGAAAGGGGGAATGTTTGGGAGGACTATGAATTCTGTGTTGAGTTGGAGATTCCTATGGAAGGTCCAGTTTGATATGTCTAAGAGGTGATTGGAGACACATGATGGTGGCTTAGTAGAGAGATGACAGTTGGATATTAATATATTACACACGCACACACACACACACACACACACACACACACATACAAACTGTGGCATTTAAAAATTTATGGGAGAGCCTATATCTGTCCCAAGTTGTAGGGAAACTTAGCTGGAATTTCTGATATATTGTTACTTAGAAATTAGAGGCTATAGCACCAGTTTTGGACATTAAACATTTATTAAAACATATTAAATGTTAGTAAAGATAGAGCACATGGCTCAAAAAGGAACGAGACCTCAGCGTGGCTGCCTCCTCTGAGTTCCAGGGGGAAGAGTGAGAGTGAGAGTGGAAGCTTCCTGAGGGTACAGAGGAGAGGTGGCCCTTCCTCACTGCTCAAAGCTAATTGGCTAACACCATTCAAATCTATTGGTTTACTGGATTTGAGGGTGGTCTGGTGCACTACGTGCTGAGGTCAAAGTACAGAGGACAGACCCTCTGGGGGGGAAGGCTTTCAGATAGGTGTGGTTTTGAATGAAGTAACTTCCTGTCTCCTGACTCTTGGCTGGCCTCAAGAAAGGTCAGTCAAGGCTTCTGGAAGACTCAACCTCCCCCTACCTCCCACACATAATATATACAAATATCAACTACTTGCAACAGAGATGATAATGGAATTCACGGTTGAGATAACCAAATGAGGCAGCATAGAGAGGGAGAAGAGGGAAGGGATGAGGACAGAGCCTTGGGGAAAACCAAGTATTAAGTGGAGTATAAAGATTAGTAAGCATGACAATGGATTAAGAACCAGTAAAAGATATTGAGAAGTAGTGATGGGAACACTTAAGAGAAGAACAAGAAGAGAATAGTATCACAAAAGCCTAGTGTGAATTTTCAGGACTGGAAGGTGATCATTAATGTCACATCCTGAAGAAGGAGAATCGTGAATGAGAAAAGGCTATATCAGATCAGGGAATTAATAGATCATTGGTTATTTTGGAGAAGGCTGTCTTGGTTGAATGATAAGCTGTATTTAGAGACTTAGAAGAGAGTGAGTGCAGAGAGAATGAAGGCACCTAGTGCGGATGGCTCTCTTAAGATGTAGCAACAAAGATGGAGATAAATAAGGTGTAAATAAGACAGGCTTTTTGGATGAGGTGGTCATTTGGACCCAGAGAGAGTAAGTACGAGAAATCCATGGCCACTATTTGTTGGTATCAGGGAAGGCATCTGTAAGATAAAGACTGAATGGAAAAAAGAGAGTAAAGATGGTGGTAAAAAGTCAGGAGGGCATGGGATCAAGGGTATCATAGAAAGATTTTCATTGGCATAGAGAAGATCCACCCTCTGCATCTGAGACTGGAGTGAAGGAAGAGATGGTGAAGGTAGATTTTTGAATAATGTGAGATGAGGAGGGTGGAAAAGTAGCTGTCTTGAACAACAATCGTTTGGAGTGAAGTATGAAGCAAGATCCTTAGATAAGGGAGTGAGGGTAGTGGGTACTGTGGGATGCTAGAGGAGAGAAAAGGTTTATAACAGTGGTAAGTGCTATAGAGAATCAATAAAGGAGGAGAAGAATGGTTGTCTCACTCCAGTGAGGACCCAGTTTGACATGAGGATTGCATAACTTTGTAGGAGGCCATTCAACTTGGACTTAAGATTTCCTCCGGCTCTGTTCAGTGGCACATGAGTGAAAGCAAATGAGCAGAAGGGAATAAATCCAGGGTTGGGCTTGGCAGGGGTGGTTCATGATCAGACAAAGGGGCAGGGGAATCAAGGGTGTACGATAAAAGAAAGGAGTTTGTTTCACCAAGGATTGGAGATGTCCTGGGGTGATACCCTGATAAAGATGAAGGGGTAGATGAAATAGATATCACAATGAGGCTGAAGAACAAGGTTAGCGGTTAGAAGACATAGGAAAGATGGATAATAAAAGTTTTGATTATTGAAGGAATTTCAGACTTCATGAACATGAAAGTGGAACATTTGAGGGGGCAAGCAAGGTCAAGGTGTGCCCAATCTCTATGTGAAGCTTAGGTGGAGTGGAGGAGTCAGTCATAGGAATTGAGAAGGTAGGAATTTTTTGAAGGGGAACTTTAAAGACTCCCAGTATGAGGCCAAGTGATAGAGAGTAAGAAAGACTGATCAAGCCATTGAGCATATTAAGAAGAAGGAGAATGTTCTGGGCGGGCTGGAGGGTGACTCTATGAATAACAGCTACTCGGATTTGGATTATGCCACATCAACTAAGATGAACTCCCAGTATATTTTATAGGCTTACTATCACCCTTGTGACATGCTAATGGTACTAGAATATTATACTTGTAGACATTATCATTCAGTTCCTAATAGACATCCCATGGGGTGAGGGTGACTAAGGATTTTAGCTGGCATAGAATGAGGTCATTCCATCTAGTTTCTGGAGCAAGAAACTAGAATATTAAAGAAACCACCCTCTCTAGTCTACTCTCCCTAACTCCCAATGCAGTCCCCAGAACCTGTCTTTCCCTGACAGTGGTAGGATCTAACCCCTCACTATTTTAAGAGACTTTCCTTCGGAGGTTTCTCCATAGCCTGCACATTCACTGGAAGTGTGGGGTCTTATCTGTTTATGTAACTGGGTTGCAAGGATCAGGCCCGTATTGAGCAGAGCTTAAACTGGTTCTAAGCTTCTCCTGCTTATTACTATTTTAGTATTGAGCTTAGAGATCCCTTATTGTGTTGTTTCTTATTCAGACAATTTCAGTCATGTCTGAAAACCCCATTTGGGGTTTTCTTGGCAAAGTACTGGAGGGGTTTATTATTCCTTCTCCGCTCAATTGACAGATGAGGAAATTGAAGCAATCAGGGTTAAGTGACATGCCCAGGGTCACATAGCTAGTAAGTATCTGAGGCCAGATTTGAAATCAGGACGATGAGTCTTCCTGACTCCAGTTCTGACACTCTATCCTAGCCTGCCCCATATCATAAGCTCCCTCACATGGGAGCAGCACTTAGTCTAAGTGACCAAAAAGTTGTGGTCAAGTGGGGAAGAAACCAGAAACTAAGGACTGATCATCAGAGTTGGTGCCTTGGTATCTCATCACCCATTAGATTGTGAGCTCCCTGAGGTCAAGGACTGTCTTTTGCTTCTTTTTGTATCCCAGCACTTAACACAATGCCTGACACATAGTAAGCATTTAATAAATGTTATTGACTGAAAGCAGTAAAATACTTTAGAAAGGCAGCGAGGTGGTGCAGTGTGGTAAAACACCCAACCCTGGAATCAGCAATTCAAATATAGCCTGAGACACTTCTAGCTGTGTGAATGACCCTGGGCAGTCAATTAACCCCATTTGTCTCCCTCCGCCCTCCTACCCAAAACAACCCCCAAACAAACCACAATTCTGAAAAGGATCCATAGACTTCACAAGATTGTCAAAGGGAGTCCATGACACACAGAACATGATTTAGAAGCCTTGCTCTAAGGCTGTACTTTGTAGATAAGTTGCCACTCTACACTAGTCAAGGGAGCATCCACACTGGAACTTCCTTACCCTGTTGAAATCCCAAGTCTGGAAAACATTTTTCCAACCATGAAGTTCGTTGCACACAGTTAACAATTCAATCATTGTGGGAAGGATTTCAGAGAAGAGGCAATGAGAATAGATGCAGAAGAGCAGAATTATCCCAATGGGGTTAGAGGTTTAGCAAGACACTCCCTATCCCAGGTCAAAGGGGGAAGAGAAATGAGTCCTGAAAAAGCTGTTAATGTAGACATACTCTCCCTCATTGCAACACAGCTGCTTTAAGGTAAATACCACAGCATCACCCTTTCTGCTCTCTACTTTTCCTTCAAATTCTTCAAGGAAATTTGTCTTTAGGCCCTTCCCCCCTCCCCTGTTGACATTTGATTATACCAACAGTTTTCTGGAGCTAAATTAGTCATTAGAAGTTTCCCCAGAGTGGGATCTTCAAATGCCAACCTAGACACTTCCCATCCTCCTCTAGGCTGCTTTCTCGGTGGAAATGCTGAAGAATCTGTTGTAATCAAGAATATTGACCCTGGTGATGAAAAAAATGTTAATAAGCTCAAAATTATATTCTCAAGCAGGGCAAATAGAACAAGCCCCTCATCTGATTGCAGGTTTTAATATGAACGAAGGGTGGGGACCGAGGCATTTTGGGGTGGAGAAGAGGAGAGGTGGAGCCTTCTACTAATCTCTAGTTAGTGTACCCAGAGGATGGCGGCATGTTTCACCGTGATGCAAATTCTAGGGTTCAGTGCATGGGTTATAGCACATGGCATTGTTTTTTTTTTTTAAAGTTTCTTCAATATTTGCTTCCAGGAGGGAAATCATTAATTTACATAGGCTTTCAGAACTCCACTTCTAGGCAGTCAACCAAAACTGTGAGTCCCTGGAGTACACAAGGGTAGCAGCTCCATCTCTGCTAAGTCATCAGATAACATCTTTTGCTGATGCATCAAAATGAAATCTAAAAAGAAAAAGAAAATTAAAATACTGCTCTCCCTTAGGAACAAAGATGAAAAATTTGACTTTCAGCAGGGCATATGTTTGGAGATTTTGTTGGTGGTGTGTTGGTATTTTTCTTCTGGTTGTGATAGATTAGGCTAAGCGATCCTACACTGGCCAGGTTCTTTGTATGGCCAATGAAACCCATTTGCAAGATGTCACCAGCCTGTCAGGTTTAAGAGTAAAGTTTATGGATGGGAAGAGAGCTTTTCTTGGTGTGAATATTAACTGACTATTCTGAGCATTAAATCCATGAGTGATGAGCCGTCAGTGTTGAATGGTTTAGTTTGAATACATAAAGTAATAGACACTACTTTTCACATCTCAGGGTTTTAGAGACATAGGTTAGAATCCCATTTCTGGACTTTAGGCAGTCGAATGTGGCAGTGGTTAGAGTTCTGGATTTGAAGTCAGGAAACCACAGTTTGAATCCTCACTTTAGATACATTAACTCTGTCACCCCTCAGTTACTCATATGTAAAATGAGGTAGCCTCTAAAATCTTTTCCAGCTTGAAATTTATGATACTGTGATGTCGATCTCTGTTTCATTACCTCCAATGATGAGAGGTAGGTGAGAGAAAGGTATCATTTGCCCCTTCCTACATATAAGCCAATCTGATTTTGACTTGTCCCAACTTAGACAGTGAGCTGTTGATTCAAAATTGCTCCTTGGATGACGGTACTTTTGTCTACCATACAGCAATATATCTACTAGCTTGTACTCCTTTTCAGGTTAATTCCATTTTAGGAATACCGAGAACATTTTAGAACTTACAAATTCAATTGTTTCAAGAGCCGGGTTACCATGGTGATGAAGGGTGTAGAAACCATGTCATTCAAGGAATAGTAGAAAAATCTGTTGTACATTTAGCCCTCTAGAAAGGAATGCTAAAAAGGGACATAGAGTTGCCTTCAAATATTTGGAAGGGGGTCGTGTATAAGAAGGAGAAGACTTGTTCTATTTTGTTATGCCAAAATGTAAAAGATCCAGATGTCATTTGGTGGAATAGCAAGGGAGAATAAAATTCATCTCTAATTTAGGACATAATTCTTAGACTGTTGTCTAAGTCTGAGAGAGATTAACTGACTTGTTCATCATCACACAGTAAGTGTTAGAGTCAGGCTTTGAATTCATTTTAATCTAACAAACATTTATTGAATGCCTACCATGTTTTGGGCACTGTGCTAGACTTTGAGAATACAAAGATAGAAGAAACACTACTGGCCCTGACCTCAAGCAGCTTATACTCTGTCAGGAGAAATTCTATGAACATAGATAAATACAAACAATATGATTACAGAGGGAAATACACACTCATTTTGAGGACACAGAGCAGTAATGACTCAGTGAATCAATAAAGGCCTTGTGTAAAAGTTGGTGCATGAGTTGTGGAAGAAAACATGGATTCTAGGAATGGAAGGGTGAGAAAGAAGTATATTGTATGTAGGCGTGACAGTGTGTGAAAAGGTAGGGAGATAGGAAGGAGAGCATCACGTGAAGGGAACAAGTAGAGCAGTTTGGTTAGATCTCATAGAGTGAGAGGGGAAGTAATGGAAAATAATTCTGAAAGATAGATAGGTACCAGATTATGAAGGATTTTAAATGCCAAACAAGGGTTTTCACATTTTGTCCTCATCTTGGTATAACAGATTTTAAATGTCAAATAGAAGATTTGTTATTTGATCTTTGTCTTAATAGGAAGCCACTGAACATTTTGTTTGTTTTGTTTATTTTTTAGCAAGGCAGTGATCTATTCAGCCCCAAAGTTCAGAATATCAGTTTGGAAGCTGTGTAGTAGGTGGATTGGAAAGGGGAAGCACCGATCAGGAACATCTGTTAGAAGGTTTTTACAGCTGTCCAAGCAAGAAGTGATAAGGGTCTGAACTAAGGACATGGTTGTATAAGTGGAGAGCTGCAGTTGAACACATGATGTCAAGGAGGTATGGAATTGAGGGACAGTGAAGAATCAAAAATGACTATGAGTTAGTAGACTTTCAGGATCAAAAGGTGGTGTTATCCTTGAAAGAAATAGGGAGGTTAGGTAAAGGGGATCCATGGGGAGAGAAGAAAATGAGTCATATTTTGGAGTATGTTGAGTTTGAGGTGGGATATTCAGATGGAGACATAAAGTAGGCAACTGATATTAGAGACTTGCAATTCATGAGAGAGGTTCATAGATTGGAGGTGTAGATTTGGGAGTCATCTGCATAGAAGCTTTTCACTGATCATAACTGAATAGCATGGAGAAGGAAGAGGTCTGAGGATGCAGCCCTGGTGTACTTCACAGAAAGGGAGTGGGAATATGAGGAATAATTCATGAAGGGAGATTATTGAGAAAGAACACAGTTAACAAGTAGTACAGTCTCATAAAAATCCCATTTTAAAACCTAATTACACATAGTAACTAAAAGGAAAGGGTAGTCAAAGAAGTAAAACATATGAAGAGTAAGAAAAGACCATGGATTTAGAAAGTTAAGGTCTCTTGGGAAGCCCTTAGAGAGAGCAATTCCAGTTGAATGCAGTGTCAGAAGCTAAATTGTAATTATTGAGAAGTGAATGGGAGGTAGGTGAGGAAGTGGCTTCATTGAGTATAGATAGCTTTTCTTAAAATTGGCAGAGAGAGGGAGGAGAAGACAAGAGACTGTGGGAACAGCCCAGGTTTCACTGAAGATTTTTTAAGGATAGAGGATAGTTGCAAATGTTAGTAGGTGGAAGGGAAGAAGCTAAGGAATCAAGATTGAAGATTTTAAATAAGAGGGGATGATCCACGGGGCTAGCTCCACAGGGAAGATGGGAGGGGATGTCATTCAGGGCAGAGGTAGAGAGGTTGCTCTTGTTAAGGACTAAGACTACCTATTCCTTTAAGTAGGAATGGAGTAGGATAGAATTGGGGAGGATGTTAGAGGGATATGAGGTATGGAGGTGGGGAAATGAGGAAGATCCTTACAGATGATTTTAATTTTCTCATCATAGAATGAGATAAAGTCTTTTGTTGGAGAGGGAGAAGTAGTGAATGTGGTTTAAAGAGAGAAGAAAAGGTGTGGAACAGATACTGCAAGGATTGTAACACTGTCATGCAGCAGTGGGAGACTGCTTGAGAGTAGTTAGCATAAATTCAGCCGGGTTGTTTTCAGTACTCTAATGGATTTGGAAACTCATAAATAGGAGCAAAGAAGGCAGATGGCAGAGTAATTCAGGGTTGTGGCCAAGGAAAGCACTTAGAGGTGACAAGATGAGGAGGACAAAGGACTCAGGAGTAGAGGCAGGGTCAAATTGGATTGATTAAACTGGTCCCAGACTTTAAAGGGAAGAAAAAGCGGCTAGAGAAGGGGTCATGGACTAGGTGACTAGATGAGAATGGAGTCCTGGGAGGTTGAGGTAAGTTCCAAAAATAGGCTCAGGAGGGGTGACGGACAGGCGGTTATTAAGTACCTACTATGGGGACAGTAGGCAGCTAGGTGCCCCGTAGATAGAGGGTGGGGGACTGGAGTCAGGAAGATCATCTCCCTTAGTTCACATCTGGCCTGAGACACTTACTAGCTGTGTGACCCTGGGGAAGTAATTTAACCCTATTTACCTCAGTTTCCTCACCTGTAAAATGAGCTGGAGAAGGAAATGGCAAACCACTCCAGTATCTTTGCCAAGAAAACCTCAAATGTGGTCATGAAGAGTTAGATAAGACTGAAAATGACTCAACAACAACAAATAAAGATACAAAAACAAGGAATAAAAACAAACTCTGCCTTTTAAGGAGTTTGCATTCTGATAAGAGAGATAACAAATGTATACACAGAGATTTTATGCAGAATAATATGAAGAGAATAAACATGAAGTGGTTTAATACAATGTTGTTTCTTAGAGGGCACTAGTAGCTGGAAGCAGCAGGAAATTCTTCAATTTTGAAGGGTGTTGCCTGAGCTGCCTCTTCTGGAAAAGAGGGATGGTATAAGCCAGGCATAAGGAAGAAGAAGTGCATTCTGGGGGAACAACTAGGTCAAAGGCCGAGAGGTGATATCTAAATGTTTGCTGAAGAACAGAGAGAAGGCCAGTTTGGATGGATGGGAGTGCAGGGAAAAGAGGAGTAATGTCCCACGAGATTGAAAAAATAAACTGAGGCAAATCTATGAAGACTTTAAAAAATCAAACAGAGGAGGTAATATTGTATCTCAGAGGCAAGAGGAAAACCACTGGAGGTTATTATGTGGCAAACTGACCAAAATCAGATCTGGCTTAGGGAAAATCACTTGAGGGGGAATGGGAAGGATTAACTTGA
This sequence comes from Dromiciops gliroides, assembly GCF_019393635.1. Lineage (NCBI taxonomy): Eukaryota > Metazoa > Chordata > Mammalia > Microbiotheria > Microbiotheriidae > Dromiciops > Dromiciops gliroides. Next base: position 560,006,193 of record NC_057862.1, on the reverse strand, counting down.
ATGAAGAGAGACTTGAGGACAGTGCCACTAATCAGAAGAGCATTACAATAACATAAACCAAGATGGTAGCCATGGTTGAGTAGAGAAAAGAGGTTGGATATGAGATATTTTGTGAAGATAAAAATGGCAGGATTTAGCAGCATTAGTTATGTGAGATATAGGAGAATGAGGAATCAGGGATACACAGAGGTTATGAATGTGGGAGACTATTAGAAACAGCGGTATATTTGATAGACATAGGGCAATGGGTAGAAGTTACAGGAATCAGATTTCAATTTAACACCTTGTGGTAGGAAGAGGGGGAGGCACTGTATTTTCACTTTCTTGCCATGAGAAACAACATTTTATTTTAGTTTTGTTTCTTTTAAAAGTTATTTAATTTTATTAAGACTTGACAAACCCAAATAAAATGGTTATTTCTATATACATAGTAGAGCAAAAAACTTGAAAATTCAAATCTCTGACATGTACACCTTGCTTTCCTTTTTCAATATATAATAAATTCAACTTGTAATTTTCAGTTTTGTGACCCCTTTTTGGGGTTTTCTTACAAAGATGCTGGAGGGGGGTTGCTGTTTCCTTCATTAATTCACTTTAACAAATGAGGAAACTGGGGCAAACAGGGTTAAGTGATTTACCCAGAGTCACACAGCTAGCACATGTCTGAGGCCACATTTGAACTCATGTCTTCCAACTCCAGGCCTGGTGCTCAATCCACTGTGCCACTTATCTGCCCCTTGAAGGGTAGTATCCTCCATTATTTGTCCTTTGGAGTCACAGTTTATCATCACATTGGTCAGAATTCCTAAGTCTTTCAAAAAAAATTTAAAAAAATGTTGTTATTTTATAAATGGTCTGTATTTGCTCACTTAAACCAGTCTGTGTAAATCTCCTCAGGTTGCTCTGAAATTGTTGCTTTTTGTTTCTTAAAGCATAATATCCATTACATTCACATATGCTTTGTTTTCAGTCATTGGCTATAAAGAAAATGAGTTGCTTTAAATGATTTTCTACCTACAGATCTTTTGCCTCTTTCTTTGATCTTGTTGGAAGAAATATACAGCTAGCACCTCTGGGTCAAGGGGTTATACACTTTAGTCACTTTTTGGACATAGTTCCAAATTGTTTCCAGAATGGATGGACCCAATTCACAGTTACAATAGTGCATTAGTGTGCTTCTTTTCCAGAAGCTGTTCTAACAGTTGTTATTTCCTATTTTTTTTTCTTTTTGGTAAACCTAGCCCATCTGATGGATATGAGATAGAACTTCACAGTTGTTTTGTTTAGCCTTTCTCAAAATATTAGTGTTTTGGTTTTTTCCCCCTATGGTTCTTTTTAAAAATAATTCAGTTTTTATTATTTTCCAGTTACATATAAGGATAGTTTTCAACATTGTTTTAATAGGATTTTTATTCCAATTTTTTCTCCCATCCTTCCTTCCTCCCTCCTCCCCAAGACAGAAAACAATCTAATATAGGTTTATATATGTGCACTCACATTAAACATATTTCTGTATTAGTTATATTGTGAAAGAAGAGTCACAGCACAAGGGAAAAAACCTCAAAAAAGAAGGGAAAAAAACAGCCCCAAAGTAGAAACAGTATGGTTCACTCTGCATTCATAAACCACAGTTCTTTTTTCTGGATGTTGAGAACATTATCTCTCATGAAGTTCTCTGAAATTGTTTTGGACCCACTGCCATTGCTAAAACAGCCAAGTTTATCACATTGTTCATCACACAATGTTGCTGTTACTGTGTACAATGTTCTCCTAGTCTGCTCCTCTCAATGAGCATCAGTTCATGTAAGTCTTTCCAGGTTTCTCTTAACTCCTCCTGCTCATCATTACTTTTCACATGATTTTTTAAAACTTTGTGTTATAAATTTTCTTCCTTCCTCCCTCCTCAACCCCTCTCTGTGAACCCAGCAATTCAATATATGTGCAGTTATGCAAAGCATTTCTCATTAGTAGGTTGTGAAGAAAATAGACAAAATACCTTTAGAAAGAGGAGCTAACAAATAAAGTTATGTTTCAATCTGTATTCAGATACCATCAGTTCTTTCTCTGTTAAAGGTTTGCATTTTTCATACATCCTTTTGATATCATCCTGCTCATAATTACTTTTCAGTTACTATTGATAACTGTATTACCCTCCATCTTATTCCCTCCCCTTGATATTTACTATATTTTCTATCTTCCTTTACCCTATCCCTCCCCTGAAAGTGTTTTGATTCTTACTGCCTGTTCCCCCAATGTGCCCTTCCTTCCTTCCCCTCTTCTCCCCTCCCCCCTTCTCCTCTTCCCCTCCCACTTTCCCTCAGGGAAAAATATATTACTTTACCCACTGAGTATGTATGTCATTCCCTCTTTTGAGCCAATTCTGATGGAATAAGGTTCACTCACTCCCCTTCTCCTTCCCCATCTTCCCTCCACTCCATAAGCTTTTTCTTGTTTCTTTTATGTAAAAAGAAACTTTTCCCCAGTTTACCTCTCCCTTTCCCTTTATTCCAGTGTATCCTCTTACCCTTAACTTTCTTTTGAAGATGTCATCATGGTCCGCTAGGTAACACAGTGGACTAAGCACCAGCCCTGGACCCAGGATGCCCCGAGTCCATATCTGGCCCCAGACATAAGCCACATCACCCTACCTGCCCCACAAAAGCAAGGATAAACAAAAAACAAATGCTTTACAGATATCATCTCTTCATATTCAATTCATACCTGTGCCTTCTAAGTATATTCCTTTCAGCTGCCCTAATACTGAGAAAGATCTTGTGAGTTAGAAGTATTATCTTCCCATGTAGGAATGTAAACTGTTTAATCTTTTAATATCCCTCATGATTTCTTTTCCCTGTTTACCTTTCTATGCTTCTCTAGGGTCTTGTATTTGAAAGTCAAATTTTCTATTCAGTTCAGGTCTTTTCATTATGAATACCTGAAAGTCCTCTTTTTCATTGAAGTCCCATTTTCCCCTCTGAGAGATTATATTCAGTTTTTCTGGGTAGGTGATTTTTGGCTGTAGTTCCAGTTCCTTTGCCCTCTGGAATATCATATTCCATGCCTCTAGTCCTTTAATGTAGATGCTGCTAGTCCTTATGTTATCTTTACTGTAGCTCCACAGTATTCTAATTCCTTTTTTCTAGCTGCTTGCAATATTTTCTACTTGACCTGGGAGCTCTGGAATTTGGCTATAATATTCTTGGAAGTTTTCCTTTTGGGATCTTTTTCAGGAGGTGATTTGTGGATTCTTTCAATTTCTATTTTACCTTCTGCTTCCAGAATATCAGGGCAATTTTACCTGATAATTTCTAGAAAGATTATGTCTAAACTCTTATTTTGTTCATGGCTTTCAGGTAGTCTGATGATTTTCAACTATATCTCCTGTATCTATTTTCCAGGTCAGCTGTTTTTCCAAGGAGATATTTCCTATTGTCCTCTCTTTTTTTTTACTTATTCAATTGGATTTGTTTTATGGTGTCTTGGTTACTCATAAAGTCATAGCTTCCATTTGTCCAATCCTAATTCTTAGGCAATTAATTTCTTCAGAGAGCTTTTGTATCTCCTTTCCCATTTGGCTTTTCAACTGTTGACATTTTTTTATCATGACTCTCCTACATCACTCTTATTTTCTTTCCATTCTTTCCTCTGTCTCTCTAATGTTCCTTCATCTCTCCTACTTTCTCTTCAAAGTCACTTTTGAGTGCTTCCCATGGCCTAAGGACAATTCATATTTTTCTTGGAAGCTTTGGATGTTGGAACTTCGACTTTGTTATTACCTTCTTCTGAGCATGTATTCTGGTCTAATTCACCCCCAAAAAAGCTTTCTATAGTCTGGTCTGTTTCTGGCTGGGTCCAGACCATGTACTGAGCTCCTCTCTCAGCTGATCAGCAGGTGATCCCAGTACCCTCTTCGGCTGGGAAATAGTTTCACTCTGTTCCTTTGTGAGTTAGGCTGCTTTGGATTTTTATGACATTATTTGGGAGCGAGTGGATGGGTTTATTGGGAGCTTGTGGGAGTCACAGCCTCTTCTTCGCTATCTTTTATGGCTCTTGATAGATTGGCTTTCTTCCTTTGAAAATCTGCCCATTCATATCCTTTGATTACTAGTGAAGTAATGCTATTTTAGGATAAGCTTCCATTTTAAGTATAAATGGGCAGTCATTCTGTTCTGTCTTCCTTCACCCCCAGTTCTCATACAGTACTATCCAAAATACAAATAGAAAGCAATCTATCTACTTGAGTAAGCTGATGGCTCATTGGATAGAACACCAGTCCTGGAGCCAGGAAGACCTGAATTCAACTCAGCTTCAGATACTCCCTCACTGTATGAACCTTGACAAGTCACTTAATCTCAGCCTGCCTCAGTTTCCTCAAATGTAAAATAAAGATTATAATAGTACCTGTATTCCAGGGGTTATTGTGAAGATCAAATGAGATGTTTGTAAAGCACTTAGTCTCATGCTGGAACATAGTAGATTCTTATTCCCTCTCCTCTTCTCAGAAGCAGAAGGGAAATGACCAGACTAGTAGGTTAGTAATTCATTGTCTCTCCACCACCAAAACACACAAACTGCCCAAAGCCAGCAGCTGACAGTTATGAACCCACACTAATTGAGTTTTTTGCATACTGTAAGTTCCTATGAGAAATGGCTTGTATCCAAAAGTCCACTTGCCTTTATAGATATACTTTTTTTTGTGCCAAATGTTGCTTTTCCCTGTGTAGGCTTCTAACAAATGTGCAGAATTAACCTTTTATGGATTACTCTAAATTGGAACCAAATCGTGTTTTCACCACGAGAAAACTGGACATTCTAACAATAAGGTTATCCACCTGTGCAACACATTTCTTTGTGAGACAGTTTTCTATCATTAGAAATATTTAAAGCAGGTTAGATGACAATATTTGTCAAAGATGGCGTAGAAGAGACTTCTCGACTTTGTAAAAAGTTAGACTGGTTGTCCTCTACTTCCCCCAGCCCTCTAAATTTTACAAAAAGTAACAATTTATACACACATTTTCACAGGTCAACTCGGCTGAATTTGGAATTAATTTTCCTTCCTGTGACTCAGTGCTGAGCCAAAAGTTGGAACCAAAAGGAGAGCCTGCTAACGACTGTTGGAAATCTGGCTTATGGTTCAACTCTCTTTCTCCAAAAAAAAAAAAAATAGCTGAGATGCATGTGAAAAGAGACAGGGCTGTGTTCACCTCTGAGCTCCATCACAGAGAGGTCTCCTTAAAAATAGTCCCAGAAATGGAAGCAGTTGACTTGGAGTTGCTTTCCCTGAACTTCATTTTTTGCTCTCCCAAAGCTCTTCAGACATGAGCTCAGCTGGCATCCATGAAGTAATGACTAACTCCTCTTTTCTGCTGAGACCAACAAAAGCAATTGAGTTTAAATTACAGCAGGAGGGATTGAGGTTAGCTAAATAGCACAGTGCTTGGCACATAGTGGGCACTTAATAACTGTTTATTGATTGATTTATGAATGATTGGTTCATAGACCTTAACTCATAAATCATTTAGTTCACTTCCCCTTCCTATTTTCTTTGGATGAGGCAACTGAGGTCAAGAGAAAAGAAATGGTTTGCCTGAGGTCCACAGGTAGTAAGTATCAGATTCTAAGACTTGAGTATACATCTCCTAGCTCCATGTCCAAGTGTTCTTCCCACTCCACCATGGTTGTGAGGACAAGGAGTGAGCTGATGAGGATGACTGTGCAACCTCCTCCTCAAGAGGTCTTTAGAATCAGATTGTCCTCTGTGTACAGGCCTCATAGGTTTCATCGTCCTGGAGTCCAGATCCTTCATTCTAAAGATGAGGAAACTAAAGGCCAGGGAGATGAAATGATTCATTGGCCAAGGCCACCCAAGCTGCACTAAGATTCAAACCCAAGTCCTCTGACTCCAAATTCCATGACCTTTCCCCTTTACCACACTGCTTGGAATCAAATTCTGCCTAGAAAGAATGAATTAGATTTTTTTTGTGGGGCAATGGGGATTAAATGACTTGCCCAGGGTCACACAGCTAGTGTCAAGTGTCAGAGGCCGGATTTGAACTCAGGTATTCCTGAATCCAGGGCCGGTGCTTTATCCACTGCGCCATCTAGCTGCCCCCTGAATTAGATTATTTTAAGGTCCTTTCAAACATAAAATTCTCTTCTTGGATCATGATTGTGGCAAGTGTGAGAACTGGGTCCCATCTTTTTTGTGAAGCATTGCCTGATCACCGCCTCTGATGCAATTTCTACTCCCATTTGTTACATATCTCCTTGGGGGGGGGGCAGCTAGGTAGTGCAGTGAATAGAGCACTGGGCCTGGAGTTAGGAAGACCTGAATTAAAATCTGGCCTCAGACACTTATTAGCTATGTGACCTTGGGCAAGTCACCTAACCTTGTTTGCCTCAGCTTCCTGCAGACCTGCAGAAGGAAATGACAAACTACTCCAGTATCTTTGCCAAGAAAACCCCAAATGGGGTCACAAAGAGTTGGGCATAACCAAAATGACTGTAAAACAAAAAGAAGCAGGGAAACAAACCTATGGTTTCTTTGGCATGGTTTCCACATGAGGAGACTCCATCCACTAATGCACATTGGCATGAGGTTCAGCAACTTGTAATCTCTAGGGAATTGCCTGGGACACTAAGAGGTTAAACATTTTGGGGAGGGTCATGCAACCAGTATATATGGGAGGTAAAACTCAAACTCAAGCCTTTTTGACTCTGAGGATGGTTATCCCCTTTGCCATGCTGCCTCTCCTCCTTCCCTATTTTACCTTCTATTTATCTGTGTACATGTCATATCCTTGTGAGACTATAAGCTCAATGTGGGCAGGATCTATGTAATTTTATATCTTTGTCTCTAACACAGCACAATACCTTACACATATTGCCTGGCTCTCATTATCAACTTGAGGCCTGGATGATCTACAGTTTAATCTTTTATTTTTTTTGTGGGGCAATAAGGGTTAAGTGACTTACCCAGGGCCACACAGCTAATAAGTGTCCAAGTCTCTGAGGCTGGATTAGACTCAGGTCCTCCTGAACGTAGGGCCTGTGCTTTATCCACTGTGCCACCTAGTTGCCCCCTCCAGTTTAATCTTAAGGGGGAAAGGAATGAGGTCACAAATACATCTTTGTATAAATATACAGAGGTATATTTATCCGGGTGACATTGAGGAGAATTACTACAAGAAAGAGATGGTTATCAGACTCTATTTCTCCAGGACTGCGTCAAACATGGTTGTACAGTGGTTGTCCATTTGAGGCTTTGACAGAATCTCTGTATTTAGCAAGTAAGTCTGTGAGTTTGGTCTCAGAAATCTGCATTCATTCTCAGCCCTTACCAGTCTGTCTATTCCAGATACTAAAAGTACAAAGTTGTTTTTTTTTTTAATTTTATTTTGCCTTCCTTTCAACTTGAAAAGGACATGAGTTGCAGGCATCTTGTAGTGTTCACCTCCAGGAGGCTGTCGGCAGAGTCACTGGGAGAGAAATCCTGCCTCCTCTGGAGCATGAAGCTGAACATAAACATAGTCAGCAAACCTAGGACTTCTCCAGTGGATTTGGTTCCCATGCTCATGGAGAGGCAGCAATCAGGGCTCAGAGTTTTACTTTGGGACTGTTGGAAAGGTCCTGTTGTCAGAGGGCTGTCTTTAAGCTCCCTCCCGACCCCTGACATTTACTCTTGGGGGCCATCCAGCTCCTGAAGGCAGCAATTAGGCTATTTTACTGTCGCTGTGGTCCTCTTCTACTTTTTTGTGACTGTTTCACAACTGAAATTTATAGAAGGAATAAAAAAAAAAGCAAGCCCTTATTAGCCAATCTATCTGATTATTGGCATCTCCTGCTCCATCGCAGGCACTCTCAGCCTCAGTGAAAACAGTTCAGGCTCCAGCAGCTCAAACCCAGTTTGTGGAGGTGTCCAGGTGGCTGTTCATTCAATTAAACTGTTAGCAAATTAGCTACCTCTGGCAGAATAAGCATCACTGCTGGTGGCCCTTTGCCTGGCTAGGTGTCACCCACCGATGTGCTGGATGAGCCAGTTTGGGGAAAGCTAATTGTAAAATTTTCAGTGTGAGCATTTACATGTGGAAATCCACAAATGCAAAAATGAGGGCTTAATTTATTGTTTTGTTGACTGTCTAGATTTATACCTAAGAGAGTGTCAGGGGTATGTGTCCCCCCACCATGGTTGTTAAACATTTACAAGCACACCCCTGGTGTCACTTCTTCACAGCATTGCTGTCTCTTCCAATAGGTGTAGGCAGGAACCCAGTCCTGCCACTAGTTCTTAGAATCGGGTCTTCCTGCTGGAAGACATTTTCTGTAGAGTTAGTTCACGTGATGCCCTTCCAAAGTCCCACCATAAGAGTTCTGTTCATGTATGGCCCCATCCTTGTAGCCATAGGGACCCATCCCATCCCAATGTGTTTTCCTCAAGCTTTTGTGATAAGCTTTGCTCCTCATCATTTAAATCAAGTTTCATGTCACCAAACTTTTTTTTAAAAAAAGAAACAGGAAAAAATAATGTGTGTTGTGCCTATAAAGTCAATTTGTTTGATTTTTTTCTTACAACCAATTCCTAGATAAGAAAGTTTTTTTAAAGTCTTTTTAATCCTTTCTCTTGAGAGGAAGTACAGATTAATGTAATGGAAAGAGCACTGGATCTAGGGAGGATAAGCATTTATCTAGTACCTACTATGTGCCAGACACTGTACTAAATGCTTTCCTAATATTATCTCATTTGATTCTCACAACAAACTGTGTGAAGCAGGTGCTGTAATTACTCCATTTTGCAGTTGAGGAAACTGAAGGAAACTGAGGTTAAGTTGATTTACACAGGCTTATATACTAGTAAATATGTGAGGCTGGATTTTAACTCGGGTCTTCTTGACTCTAGAGGCCAGGACTATCTATCTACTGCACTATTTTGCTGAGTTAGAAGATTTTAGGGGCTTTGCTCTTAACTTTCTACCTCAAATGAGAGAATATATGTGTGTGTGTATGTGAAATCCTTTGCAAACATTAAAATGCTATATAAATCTCCTCCTCCTCCTCCTCCTCCTCATCTATATAACCCTGAAAACATTATTTCACCTTTCTGGGGTTCAGTTTCTTCATTTGTAACCTGAGGTTCGATCAGGGCTCCTGTGGGTCCCATCTAGTTCTAGTACTAAGATCTAAATCCTGACCTCCACATTATTTTATAGCCTCCAAAGAAGTCTTTTCTTGACCTTGCTCAGCCTTACCATGTGGTCCATCCTCTCATGTCCAGAGCTGATCCTAAAATACTTTCACCTGGGGCAAAAACAGTTGCAGCTATGGAATTTGGAATGTAAAGAAAGGTATGGCAGCGCAGATGATAGATGGCCCAAGAGCGATGTGGAGGTGAGTTACAGGGAAGAAGCGTGCCCTCCCATGGAGGAACTGCTCTCTGCCTCAAATATCTACCCTTGTGACAAGCCTTATTTGCCCCCACTTGGGCAAAAAGATGGCCCACATACACTTTTTACTCCTTCCTTCCAACCTGGCCCTAAGAGGCTAACAATAACTTTTTCTCTTTGTCTAACTGGGTAAGAGCTGGTGCCATAGGCTCCAATGACACAATAGCTGTCTATGGAAGTGTCTTCCACAGGGCCGACTATTCAAGTAGTCAATGTAGCTTACTGCCTGTATGGTATGATTTGAGGAGCTTAAATATCTCCCTGAGATTTTTCTTTCATTATTTTTTGCTTTCTCATCAGTGAAACTGAACAATAGTGGTCTCTATGAATCAAGTAAGTTAATTGAATTTGAAGATAATTATGTAGTCTTTTCTTAGTCTTCTTTCTTCTAGTTAACTAATCTTGGCTGCCTTCAGTCTTTAGTTGTAGGCTCTATTTTCCAGTCCTTTATCCTACAGATTTGGTAATGATGAATGGCCCTAGTGGGTCTTAGTCAACCTGTATTCAACTTACTTAGGATTTAGTTACATATTCATGAATAGCTTCATTCTCTTTGCTAGTAGCAAGAGCATTTATAAAGAGCTTTTCCTCACAGATAACTCTTTTTTAAAATTTATTTGGTCCTTTTAAAGTGTGCTTGTACCAGGAAAGAAAAAAGACCATTTTATTATGATGGGAGTAAACATCACTTGATCATAATGTTATCAGAAGATAACATGAAGGTGAATCGTCTAAAAGTAGCATTTGTATTTTGCTTTTTAGGCATTTCTGCCACACACAGTAATTCAGCCCAGTCAAATTTATCAAGAAGGCAGCTTTCCGTTCCCTCTTATCTCCCTCCCAATCTCTCTTGCTGAATAGCATGGTTACATTTAGAGGCCCTGCCACAAAATGTCCTATTGTCTCTGCTATAGGAGTTAGCCTCTGCAGTCCTCAGGGAGCTAGATAGAGTGCTGACATTCAATGAGTGAAACCAGGGACCTTTCCTTTTGCTTGGATACTGTGAATGCTGGCACCGCAAGGCAGGCAGCCAGGGAGATCAGGGAACCAAGCAAAGATCTCAGGGATTGGTTGTTGAGGGACAATGTCCTGACCCTAAACTTGAAAAGAAAGAACAGAGTAAAAGATCATGTTTCTCCCCTCTTTCCCCCCAAAGAATTATGGCTGTATCTGCTATAGAGGTGCCCCAGTATATATTTCACTCAGTTGTGGCTCTTTGCCCACCTTTTTGAGTCTGTCCCCTGTTTCCTGTGCCCTGTATTAGTGCCTACCTTTTAGCTGCTCTTCCCTCATGATGATTTCCAAGAAGATGCTATTCCTTACTTTCATTCCCCTGGAGGCTCAAGGCTACTCCTAAATCTAGGGTTGGTTCCTGCTCTAACAGGAACATGTAAGAAACCTTATATGGTCACCTTCTGGTGCTTTGTAGCAATTCTACTGTTGGCCAGTACTGGATTCTTTAATTACTGTCTACCTTGAGCCCTGTCACTGGCTTCCTCTTGCCACCTTGATTCACGTGTGACTCAGAACAAATGACTTAACTTACTTCAGCTCCAATTTCTTTACTTGTAAAATGTGTGGGGAGTGGACTCAAGGACCTCTAACCTAAACCACTAAACCCATGATCCTATATTATTGACTTCCAAAAACAGCATGGCCCATAGTGTTGCCTTACTTTCTTGGTCCTTAACTGTTTGAGGCTCCTGCTCTAGTACAATACTGGTGTAACAAGATTGTTGTTGTTTGTCCTTCGTGCTTGAAGAGTACCATAACACAGGCGTGATGTCATCATCTTGCAGTGAATGGGATTTAAGTGAGAGATGGCTATGTGAAGTCACCAACTTCATTATCTCCTTCAGAGCCATCTGGGTTTAGCAGTAAGCTATACATTAGGATGACTGGAGATGGTCCTGTATGTTTAAGGTAATCAGGGTTAAGTGACTTGCTGAGGGACACATAGCTAGTAAGTGTCTGAAGTAAGATTTGAACTCAGGTCCTCCCAACTTCAAGGCCAGTGTTCTATCCACTGCGCTACCTAGCTGCCCCAGTGTAACAAGATAAGCCTTTAGAGACTGAATTCCCACTATATCCCTCACAAAGAGAATATTCTGGTCAGTCTCCTCAGGGTAACTGCTATTTCAGTTCCATGGCCAGTGACATGCCTATTACTACTACTAACACTGTGTGACTTTTCTCAGATTACTTAACTTCTCTCTGCCTCAGTTTCCTTGCTACAAATGGGGATAATGCCTATCCTTCCTAGCTATTATAAAAATACATGAGCTAAAATGTGAAAATATTTTGAAAATGATAAAGCTATATATCAAAACAATAATGATAATGATGAAATCTTGCATAAGAAAGATGTGTGTAGACTTGGAGTCAGGAGACACTGTCGAGGCTTTCACAATAGACTAAATATGTCATAATGAGGGTTTTAATTAAGGTGGTTGTAGTAAGAGGGGATGAATTCAAGAGACATTTTCAAGGTAAAACCAACAGTATTTGGTTAGTGAATGAAGGGATCAAGGCAGTATGTGGAAAGATAATTGTTTATTTGCTTAGTTGATCTGGGTACCTTTGAGGATAATATCATTAGCTGGGAGGAGAAAACAAGGAAGAGAATGAATTCACTCTGAATCCCCTTTATAGGTTCTTCTCTTACAACCTGGCTATGTTGTAGTATCCTCACTTCCAGTGACTTGCCCTTAGAAAAGAGATCCCTTTCTCATCAGGGCCAGATTATCAATTGTCCAACCATATAGTTAAATTTCTTAATTACAAATAGCAACCACTGGTAGAAAAGTGTGTCATCAATTAAGCCATTGGAAGGATGAATCTAGAATGGTTGCTTTATAATATTAAAGATATCTTTCACAGGCTTTTGGAGTCACAGAAAGTTCTCCCCGAAATCCTTGGTTGTTTTAGTGTAGCCCGAGATTCTAAGTTGTGGCTTGTTGCTGGCTTCCTGTGCGTTCTAATGGTAACCTCTAACCTTCTTTGATTATTTGATTATATGCTTTGCCTGGTTTTATCCCTCCATGGCTACTTTTTACTTTCTGCTCTCTTATAAGTCCATTATACTTTCCCTTTTTCTTGCTGCAATTTCTTCCAATAATAATAATGATAATTTGCTAATAATATTTGCCAATTTGCCAATAATGATATTAGTTATTATGATAGCTAACATTTACACAGTGTTTGAAAGTTTGCATAGTGTTTTACATAAATTATCTTATTTGATAATGGACTGCTCACATTCTCATCTAGTGTCCTTTGTAACTTCAGACCCACTTTTGCTTCTAACCCTACAGGAGTGCCACCTCCTACCTCATCTGTTCTTTGAAACCCATTATCTCTGTAGGGAGATATCTTCTTCTCTCTGTCTTGCTGCTAGTTGCCTGGCTGAGACACTCTTTAAAGCAGGGGTTCTTAACCCATTCTGTTTCATGGATCTGCTTGACAAACTGGAAAATCTTATGGATTCCTTCTCACAATAATAATTGTTGACTACATTCATAATTAAAAGAAATAAAAACTTTCAGTTAGAAGCTATTGAAAATACAGATGCATTTTTCCCCAGATATGTTCATGGACATTCTGAATTCTATCCATAGATCCTCTGGTGGGGGGGAGCGTGGATCCCAGGTTAGGAACTATTACTCTAAAAAGTCTAGCATACAGTAATAGAAGTTTGGCACAGCTAGCATGCACAGTGGATATAGCTCCAAGTCTAAAGTCAGAAAGACTATTCCCCTGAGACTCTCCCTCAAATATAGCCTTAGACACTTATTAGCTGTGTGACCCTGGGCAAGCCACTTAACCTAGTCTTCCTCAGTTTCTTAAACTATAAAATAAGTTAGAGAGGGAAATGGCAAACCAATCCGGCATCTTTGCCAAGAAAACCTCAAATGAGTTCATGAAGAGTCAGACATGACTGAAATAACTGAAAAATAGAAACTAACTTAGTATATCGGGAGGGGTTCTTTTAAAACCTTGAATATCTATCTCATTGTGAGCTGTATTAATAATAATTATTTAGTTTTCCTCTAAAGTCAGGCTCAGATGCTGAATCATTGCTTAAAGATGGCCAAGATTTCTTAGATGATCTTTCACAGAGTTCAAGTTCTGACAGGTCCTACCAGTCTTGGAATACTAACTATGTGGATCTGGTCACAGACTATGTATTTGTTATCTGAACCTTAGCCTGCCTAAACTTATCATCAAATACTATTAGTCATGAGGTGCTGAATTTTGAGGATCATGTAGAGTAAATCACAAGGAGGTTTATAAAAGTTATGATTGATGTTGGTCAAAGAAGAGCCCAAATTGGTGAAAATAAGAATTCTAAAAATATTACATTTTATTGCATTTGAACCTAGCATCTTTGAGTTTAAGGGGGAATTAATACTAGGACTTCTGGAGTCATATTGGTACAAAAACACATTATGGGCTATTTTGGAATGGGCATAGGGTAAGAATAGTAAAAATCATTGGACTTAATCAATTTTAGATTTGGAATTGAATTTTGGAGTTGAAAAGGATCTTGGCACTGATCTAGTCCAAATCTTTCCTCTTATCAATGAGAAAACAGGTCAAAGGAAGAAAGATAGCTTGCCCAAGTTCACACAACTGAGAATGTCAGAGCTGGGATTTAAACCCAGATTTTCTGGTTTAATGCACTTTTTACTTATTTGTATAATTCACTAAGTATGAAATCTTGCCTGGTTGGTGGTACATGCTAATTCCTGCTACTGGGGGATGCTAAAGCCTGATTGATCTCTTGAGTTGGGGAGTTTTGACCTGCATCAGAACCATGGAAGCAGAGGGCCACCAAGCTGCTTGAAGAAGGATAAACCAGTCCAGGCAGGAAAATAGAGCAGGTTAAAGTTTCTGTGTTTAACAGTATTGGGACTGGACAAATGAGCATCTATTGCACATCCAGCCTGGGTGAGATAGGGAGACCCACAGTCAAAACACACTAAATCAACCAAAAGAACAAAAATAAAATCAGCAGCAGCATCAGCAAAAGCAAAAGAATGGGACTGTCCTTAATGTGTTTGAAGAAATGAATTTCTGCTAGTGTTCTAAGAGTTCACTAGGTGAATAAAGTCTCTTAGTGGACCTCATCATAGTCTATGTCTCAGCTCCATCTATTAGCACTGCCTATTTTCCTACCACCTCAACTATGCTCTGCGCTTTACCTTCCATCACTATTCATTTCAATCCTATATCCACCATCTACATTTTCCTCTTCTCTTTGCCTTGTATTGTTAACATTTCAGTCTTGGTCCCAGCCCCAAATGCTACCCTTCATCAACAGCCTTATATGATATCATGATATGATAAAGGAATAATTTGAATAAAGGTAATCATCATGTCTCAGTTTTATATATTTCCAAGAAACTGACCTTCGTGTTTGATGTTTTCTGTTGTCTCCTCACTATGCCACTGCAAGTACCCTTTATTAAATATCCATTGAGTAGAGATGGTATAGTCATCGCCTTCAAGAAGTCTTTGGTCTAATTTGGGCAGTTATGGCCAACACACACACACACACACACACACACACACACACACACGCACGCACACACACAAACACCAATGTAAAAAATGTTGGATGTAGACATAGACACAAGATCTGAGGTCAAGGTTAGCTTTCATGGATCCCCTGGAGTGACTATGATTAGACTTCTGCAGAAATCTCATGAAAATAAATATCAAGGCTGATTCTCTTAAAGTAAAATTCCTCAATTCAAATACTGTTTAAACATGTATTACTGTTTATTACATCAAGACAAATAATTCTGCTGAGGCTAATGGGTATCCTCATCTGTAAAATGGGGATAATAATACACTATCTACCTCACTGTGGGGGTGGTAAAGAAAGTCCTTTAAGGTTTATGAAATGTTGTAGAAGTGGGGATTGTTAGGTAAGATTGTAAGGTGAGTAGTTTGTCATTCTTCCCCCCACCTCCCATGCCCTTTACTCTCTCCCTTTTAAAAAAAATATTTTTATTTTTGTGGGGCAATGAGGGTTAAGTGACCTGCCCAGGGTCACACAGCTAGTGTCAAGTGTCTGAGGCAGGACTTGAACTCAGGTCCTCCTGAATCCTGGGCTGGTGCTTTATCCACTGCAGCACCTAGCCACCCCCCAGGATGACTCTTAGGCTGTGAGCCTGAGAGACTGGGGGGATAGTGTTGCCGTCTACAGTAAAAGGGAAGATAGGAGGGGGGGGAGGGTTTAGGGAGAAAGACAATGAGTTATATTTTGGCCATTATTCATTTAAGATTTCCATTGGACATCCTGTTCAGGATGTCTGAAAGGCAGTTGGAGATGAGAGACTGGAAGTCAGTGGAGAGTTTAAAGCCGGATAAGTAGATTTGAGAACCATGAGCATAGATATAGTAATTAAATCTCTGGGTATTTAATTAATTTATGGTATTTGAAAGCACATTTTCCTGAAACCAGGCTTGGTGTCCTATCTACTATGCCATATAGTTGCCAATTTATACCTCATCATCATTTTGACTTAGATTATTCCCTCTCCTAGTTAACAGTAACCTATAAGCCTTTGCATTGTGGTACTCTGGAACAAATTTCAGAAATCAGAGAGCAGGTGGGGGAGTTATCATAGAGTATGTGGGAGGAAGGGAAGATCCTTTATTCCCTTGAAGTCACACCATGCTCCCAGATGCTTATTCAGCCTAAACATAAGGCAAACCTTATACCCCCAAACCAACTGCAAGGCCTACTGGAAATCTGAGGTCAAAAAAGAGGAGATAAGGCAGAGTCATCTGATTCTTAACCACGTAGCATGTAAGTAACTAAGTAAAGCTGCTTGCATCAATCTGTGAAGATCCAGTTCATTATTCTCTCAATGATACATTTAGTCCTAATGACCTGGCAAGGGGCTTCTGAGTGATGATTCTAAATTGAGCCTGCAGGGCTAGGGGTAAAAATCAGTACATTGATCGAATGCATTTATCTCATTCACAAGCTTAGCCATATCTATCAGCTCTGACCAAGCAGTTCCTAAATCCATTTAGTGGTGACTACACACATAATCGCTGCCTCATTCAGAGGGTTGAAAATAATTCTGCATTATGTTTTATAGAAATCGGATCAGCCTTGCTTTTTTCTTCTTCAAAGGAAACAACAATTTCTTTCCCAACACATCAAAAGGCAAAAAAACCCAAGTATTTTTTAAAGAGTTCTCATATCCATCCCCAGGAAGTGCCTTGGGACCTAGCCTAATTATGGCTACTGGCATTTATTTATATAGGACTCTACATACATTATCTCATCTAAAGCTTAAAACAACCTTGTGATAGGTAGGCACTACAGTTGCTATTATTCCCATTTTACAGTTGAGATAACAAAGGTTCCAAAAGGTTCAGTGGTTAAACCCATGGTCAACACAGCTAGTAAGTGTCAGAGACTCACTTTGAACCCAGCATCTTCCTGACTTCAGGTCCAACATTTCATCCACTAAGAGAAGCCTCTCATTATAGAGAAGAATCTAGGATAAGGTAGTTCCATCCTGGCTCCCTATCCAGGGGTTTAGTTGCCAAGTTCCAACTCCTCCCTGAAGCTTTTCCTAATACTAGTTCTCACTGAGAGCTGTTTCCAACACTTAAGCACTGATAATTCTATACACTCCCTTATTTGGGAGAAAAATGCTGGATTTTTGAGTCAGAGGAATTGGGTTCGAATCCTAGCTCAGCCATTTGCTGTCTCCATTGCTTTGACAATATCCCTCTATCTTTTTTAGCCTCAGTTTCCTCCTATGTAAAATGAAGAGGTTAGACTAGATGATCTTCATGTTCCTCACTCTTAATTTATGATTAAAGACCACAGTGCTTAACTTTGTGAAACTCTAGTTTCTTTGTGTATGGAATCCTACCTTCTCAACTAGACTGCAGGCCCCTTGAAGGGAGGGACCAGTAATTATACTCTTGCATCTCCTACAGTACTTAGCACAAGGATGATGAATATATTTATTAGGGGTAATTTAATATATGTTTTCTAATTAATCAGATACTTTGCATGTCAGAAGGGCCCAGTTATAAGACAGTTTCATGAAAGAGTTGGTCTTAAGTCATGAAACCCCAGTACATCAATACTGGGCCTCTAGTTTAGCCTTTGTAAGGTTCTTGCTTCTCAGAATGAAATTATTTTCTTGTAGGTCAGAAGTGGTCCATGTGGACCTGCTGGGATGTCCACAGTTGTTTCTTCTTGACTCCTCCCATTAATGTCCTCCCTCAGTGGATGGATTCAGACGTGGAGATTTCTGGAATGGGAATAGGATCTAAAGGAGGAAGCCTACTGATCTGGAATATCCCAGACAGATAGTTATCAGAGGAAGGTATGATAGTATTTCCTTGCTATCTCCTATTCAAAGGCAGGAAGCAATTGGGGTAAAGATGAATTGGCTGAAATTTTTACAGCCAGTATTTCTGATAAAGGCCTCATTTCTAAAATGTATAGGGAACTAAATACAATTTATAAGAATGCAAGTCATTCCCCAATTGAGAAATGGTCAAAGGATATGAATAGGCAGTTTTTAGATGAAGAAATCAAAGCTATCTATTGCCATATGAAAAAATGCTCTAAATCACTATTGATTAGAGAAGTGCAAATTAAAACAACTCTGAGGTACCACCTCACACCTATCAGATTGGCTAATATGACAAAAAAGGAAAACAATAACTGTTGGAGAAGCTGCGGGAAAATTGGCATTGTTGGTGGAGCTATGAACTGATCTAACCATTCTGGAGAGCAATTTGGAACTATGTCCAAAGGCCTATGAGACTGTGAACCTTTGACCCAGTAATACCACTACTAGGTCTGTATCCCAAAGAGATCATAGAAGAAGGAACAGGACCCATATATACAAAAATATTTATAGCCTCTCTCTTTGTGGTGGCAAAGAATGGGAAATCGAGGGAATGACCATCAACTGGTGAATGAATAAACAAGTTGTGGTATATGAATGTAACAGAATACTATTGTGCTGTAAGAAAGGATGAGCAGAAGGATTTCAGAGAAACCTGGAAGGACTTACATGAACTGATGCTGAGTGAGATGAGCAGAACCAGGAGAACATTGTACATAGTAACAGCAACATTGTATGATGATCAACTGTGATAGACTTGGCTCTTCTCAGCGGTGCAATGATCCAAGACAATCCAAAGATCTCATGATGAAAAATGTTCTTCACATCCAGAAAAAAGAACTGTGGATTCTGAATGCAGATTGAACCATACTGTTTCTACTTTTTGGCTGTTTTTTTTCCTTTTTGAGGTTTTCTCCTTGTGTTCTGATTCTTCTTTCACAATATGACTAATGCAGAAATATGTTTAATGTAATTATATATATATATATATATATATATATATATATATAACCTATATCAGATTTCTTTCCATCTTGGGGATGAAAACAAATGTTGAAAACTATCTTTACAAGTAACTGGAAAATAATAAAATACTTTTATGATTAAAAAAAGATGAATTGGTTGAACCACAAAGGACCCCATTTACCCTCCAACACACAAACATACACAACACACAATTCACTTAGATTTGTAGAATATTAGAATGACAAGGGATTTTATGGATCATATATCTTAACCTCTTTTTATAAAGAAATTGAATTCCACATAGATGAAATGACTTGCTTAAGGTCACAAGGTTAGATAGAGATTTCATGGCAATAGAACTGAGACTATTAACTAGACCTCTCTGATTCCTAGACCAGTGAGTCATGCTGCCTCCTTCCCACTTGTGAATCATTGATATGGAATGAATGAGCATATGAGTATTTAGTCTCTAAAATGGAGATAGATTGTATAAAGAATGTAGTTTACATGGAAACAGATTTGTGACTGATAAGATTATACTTGATATTGCATATTTCATTGATGTATGGTAAAAAACAACAATAAATAACTCCCACAAACTGTCATCAATTTCCTACTGTCTAATATCTAAAGCTTAAACTCCTCATCCCAGTATCCAATATCCATTACAAACTGGCTTCAGCCTACCTTTCCAATCTTATCTCATATTACTGCTCATTACATATCTTATATTCTAGCCAACCTGGGGTCCATTCTTTCCCATCCTTGTCCTGCTCTGTTCTATTTCTGTGCCATGGCTCATTCAATTCCAAAACCAGAATCCCTACATTCTGCCCCATCTCTGGCTACTAAAGTCCCTTTTTTTCCCAAAGTCAAACTCAAGTGTCCATTTTCCCATAAAGTTTTCCCCAACCCTTCCATATGGAATCCATCTTTCCCTCTTCAAAGATCTCATCTTCTCATTTTTCATCGAGTCCTTTATGGTTTTTTGTGTCTTCATTGAATCAGTTGTTTTCATGTCTTTTCCTTGATCTCAGAGGAACATGTCATTCTTCCAAACTCATAATACATGCTCCTATTACCTCTCATTAGATACTAAATTCCATACTTCCCAGTATTATTTCTTTTACAGTAGCATATTATTTAATTTTTGCTTTGGTGTTTATTTTTAAAATACATTTTATGCCACATATTCCCAAGTAGATTGTAAATTCTGTGAGGGCAGGCATTATTTGTGGTTCTTTCATGGCTCAAATACCTAGGGAAGTGTTAGTTAATGAGTGCTTAGGAAATATTTGTTGGTTAAATGAATTAACAAATAAGTGGGAGGCAGTGTATTATATTGGAAAGGTCAGTGAGCAGTGGAATACAAGTGTAGACATAAATTCTGCATCATGATATGCCACTATGGTCTAAGGTGTAGCAATTTCCCTTTCTGAGGAATCAATTTCCTCATTTGTAAAATGAAAGAACTGGTGCAGATGTTCTCTATGCTCCCTTCCACCATTAGCATTTTATGAATGATTTTGTGTGAGGGAACTATGACAAAGTGTGACTCGACTCCATAGTAGTCGAGCTTCTCTGTAGTTCTCTCTTTACCACTAGGGGGCAAAGAGCAGGAATATTGCCTTTGCTTAAGAAAGCACTACTAGGGAGAATGAGAGAAATATCATTATCTGGAGTACTTTTTAAGGAAGAAGAAGCCAGATCAGAGATGGTGGTATTGTTTCTTTGCCTTGCACTGCCTGTTTCCATGAAGTATGCCTTCTCTTGCTTCCCCCTCCCCGCCCCCACCTGAGGCCTTCTACAAATTGGAAAACCACTCAATCATGTTAATTATGACAGTGTGAGACCTCTGTTCAACTGCTGTGGTGCTTGAACTCCAGGGAACTGTGCTTTTAAAGGTGGGAAATGCTTTCTTTTACCAAAATGAAGGATGCTAACTGAAATAAGGAAAGCATGGAAGGATTTCCAAGAAAATAGGATAGGAGCTTTCATGTGGACATTTTTACCCCCTGCCTCCCTACCAGTAATATAGTCACCTTTGAAATCTGTGTAGGAATCTACTTAACATTTAAAAATGAACCAGCATCCCAGACCCTATCAATATCTCAATCTAAAAGCAGTTACACTTGAACAGAATTTCCACTTTGTAGACCTTGATTTAAATAGCTCTGGAGAGAGAAATATTCATAGTTTCTCCATTTCTTTTTCTGTTTTTTTTTCCCAATCCTTTTAAGTGTAACAAAGGCCAATCTTCTTGTCTTTCAAACTGGTAGGAAAAATTCAAGTTGTTTGTTCCCTTCTGTGTTGTTTGAAAATTCTCCTATCTGGAATGGGCACTTTGGGACTATCCCTAGAGGCAGCTAAGTGGCAGAATGGATAAAGCACTGGCCTTGGAATCAGGAAGACCTGAATTCAAATGAGGTTTCAAAAATTTACTAGCTGTGTGACCTTAGGAAATCCAATCAATAAACATTTGTTTAGGGCCTCCTGTATACCAGGCACTGTGTTAAGTGCCAGATATACAAAAAGAGTCAGAAGATAGCTCCTGCCATCAAGGAACTCACAATCTAATGGAGGAGACAAACAAATATGTATAAACAAGTCATATAGAGGATAAATAGGAAATAATGCTATTTGCAAAGGGAAGGCACTAGAATTAAGAGGGGTTTAGAAGATCAAATTTTACTTGCAATCTAGAGGAATCTAGGAGGTAGAGATGAGGAGAGAGAGCATTCCAGGCATGGGGGATATCCAGAAAAAATGCCCAGAGCCAAGAGATTGAGTGTCTTGTTCAAGGAAAAGTCAAGACATCGGTGTCATTTAATTAAAGAGTATGTGTGAAAGGTGGTGGTGGTGGTGGTGGTGGTGGTGGTGGTATTGGACTCTGAATACCAAATAGAGCATTTTGTATTTAGTCTTGGTTGGCAATAGGGAACCAATGGATTTTATTGAGTAGGAGGATGACGTGATCAGACTTACCTTTTAGGAAAATCACTTTGGTGACTGAATTGAGGACATATTGGAGTGGGGAGAGACTTGAGGCAGATAGAACCACCAGCAGGCTATTGTAATAATCCAGGCATGAGGTGATGCATGAGAGGGGTGGCAGTATCAGAGGGGAGATAGGGGGAGTATCCATAGATGTTGCAAAGGTGAGTAGACTGGCAACAGATTGGATGGGGGGGGGGAGATGGGTCACTTTTTTCTACTGTAAAAAGAGAAAATAATAGCATTTATCTCATACAGTTATTGTGAGACTCAAATGAAGTAGCTATAAAGTGTTTTGCAAACCTAAATGTTTACAACAACAACTACTAATACTGCCACTACAACTACTGGAAAAATAAGATGAAGTAGGTGTATGAACTGAGAAAGTAGCAGTATATTATCAATAAAATTCCAGACTTAGAATAAGGAAGACCAGGGTTCAAATTCCACTTCTGACATTTTCTAGCTAGTAAGTTTACTAGCTAGGAGTACCTGCCTCATAAAATTGTTATATGGGTCAAATGAGATAATGTCTATAAAGTATTTGGAAAACTTTAAAACACTATATAAATGCCCATTATTTTTAGGTTTCTCTAGACTATAGCGTTATCTCCTTTAGTTCCTTTGTCATTTTGATTTTAGGAAGTTCTCCCTCCTTGAAAAACCAGTCCCAGGGGCAGCTAGGTGGCACAGTGGATAAAGCACTGGCCCTGGATTCAGGAGGACCTGAGTTCAAATCCGGCCTCAGAGATTTGACACTTACTAGCTGTGTGACCCTGGGCAAGTCACTTAACCCTCATTGCCCCACAACAACAAAAAGAAAGAAAGAAAGAAAGAAAAAAAAGAAAAACCAGTCCCAGAAATTTAATCTTGTCTCTTGTTATCTTGAATTATTGCCCTTGAATCTCAGAATGAAGGTTGTGACCTTCTCTAGCCAACATCCTGTCTTCTGGAGGACCAAGTGGTCATACAGCCAAATACACAGACACTTGGGGAACAAGATGGGCAAATTAAATGAGGGTTGGTAGGTTGGCCTGACCTATTTTGGGGCAACTTGTCATGGAGAAAGATGGGTTTGAGTAGGGATTTTTAGGGTGTAAGAGTTTAGGGTAAGAAAGAGATCGCCATAAATCGGTGCTGTTGTTGTTCAGTGTTATAGTCATGTCTGACTCTTTCTGACCCTATTTGGGGTTTTCTTGGCAAAGATTTTGGAGTAGTTTGCCATTTTCTTTTCCAGCTCATTCTATAGCTGAGGAACTTGAATGAATGAATAGATGCCTTAGCCGATACGAAACTCTGGAAAAGGGAGAAGGAAAAGGTGGCTTTGGATTGAGTAGAGAGTGTAGATAAGGGAGCAGAAGAAGCTGAGGTCAGGGCAGAGCCATGATGGCAGAGGAAAGGCAGTGACTTGCCTGATATCTCTCCAAGGCCCCTCTAAATACCTTCAAATAATGCCATAAGAAAATTCCTGGAGCAGAAGGCTTCCATTTGCTTAATCTTTAAAAAATTTTTTTTGTTTTTGTTTTTGCGGGGCAATGAGGGTTAAGTGACTTGCCCAGGATCACACAGCTAGTAAGTGTCAAGGGTCTGAGGCTGGATTTGAACTCAGGTCCTCCTGAGTCCAGGGCCAGGGCTTTATCCACTATACTACCTAGCTGCCCCTGCTAAATCTTAATAGCATAAAAATTCAAGCAAGTTTGTCTGACAGGCCTCCACATTAAAGTATCACAGGGTTTGGAATATAATATACCAGAAGGCAAAGGAGTTAGGTTTACAACCAAGAATTACACACTCAGCAAAACTGAATATTATCTTTTGGGAGGAAAATGGGCATTTAACAAAATAGAGGAATTTAAAGCATTTTTGATTAAAAGGCCACAGTTGAATGGCAAATTTGACTTCCAAATCAAGGTTCAAGTGAAACATAAAAAGGTAATAAAGAAACAAAAAAGAAAAACTGTAAGAAATTTAATGAGGTTATACTCTTTCTAATTCTGTATGATAAAATATTTATAATTCTCATTAACTTTACTTTAAAAGTATTTTTTTGGGGGGTGAGGCAATTGGGGTTAAGTGACTTGCCCAGGGTCACTTAAGTGTTTGAGGCCAGATTTGAACTTAGGTCCTCCTGACTTCAGGGCTGGTGCTCTATCCACTGCTCTACCTAGCTGCCCCTGTAAAAGTAATTTTTAATGCAATTAGGAATATATGTAAAGAGCTTGTGGTCATAAGGTATTATTTAAGGTATGATAATATTTGTAAGTCTAAAACTGTAATAGAATGATTAGAAAGATTATATTTAGACAGAGGGTGGGATCATAAGGTGACATTGATGATATAACACTATAGAAAATAAAATAAAGGGCTAAAAAGAAATTGTATGGAAGAAGTAGGAAGGGAGAAACTGAATGGGGTGAACACACATACACAAAGAGGCACAAAATATAACAAACAAAAAGTAAATAAATGAACTATCACAATGGATGGGAATATAGGGGACATGGGTAAAGATTAAACATTACTCTCATCAAAGTTGGCACAAAGAGGGAACAACAAAATACACTCAGTTTGATATAGAAATCTATCTTACCTTACAAGGAAGTTCTGAAAGGAATGGTCATAATGGAGAGGGGAGGGGGATGGATCCAGGGGAGGGGATATTGGGGAAGGTGGTGATCATAGGTAAGGCAGTTGTAGGAAAGGAGAGGCTTGGGGGGGTCAGAATGGGAAGGATGAGCAGATGAAAAATAGCATGGAGAGATTTAGACAGTCGTTATAATTATAAATGTGAATATATTCAAGGCAGAGTGATACACGCGGGGTGAATATAAAGAGTTGGAGCAGGATCTACTATGCTTTGCCTGAATCAAGGAAAGCAGGGGTAGCGATTATGATTTCAGACAGAACAGAGGCAAAAATAGATCTAGTTGGGGGAGATGAAGAGGGAAACTATATTTTGCTGTGGGGTACCATAGACAATGAAGTCATATTATTACTTAACATGTATACGCCAAGTGGTATAGCATCTGGGTTTTTGAAGAAGTTGAATGAGTTGAAAAATCTCTAGGACCAGATAGATTCACAATTGAATTTCTACCAAATTTTCAATAGAACAATTAATCCCAATACTATATAAATTATTTGAAAAAATAAGAGGTTCAAAAAAGCTTGGAAAAAACATGAATGAAATGATGCATTGGGAAATGAGCAGAACAAAGAGAATACACTACACAGAGAAAGCAATATTGTTTGATGAAGAATTGTGAATTACTTGATTATTATCAGCAATGCAATGATCCAAGTCAATTCCAAAGGAATATTGATGAAACATACTATCTACCTTCGGGGAAAGAACTGATATTGATGGAGCAGACTGGGGAATGCTATTTTTCACATTCTTTCATTAAGTGAAAATAAAGTGATGTTTTCTATGATCATATATGTATAATCCATATCGGATTATTTACTGCTTTGGGGAGGGAGGACAGGAGGAGGAAAGGAAGGGATAGAGATTGGAATAGAAAAATATAAATAAAAATGTTTAATCTGGAAAGGTAGGGGAGGGGTGTTCTGGGAAGGGTACAGGAAGTACATATGTGTATAAACACACACACACATATATGTTGTGCATTTATGAGTGTAATAATTGGAATGACGCCACCTACTGGAGACTTGCTGTGGGAAAGCTCCACCATGAGGAAAATGCCTCAGAGGCATTGTGGCTTTTCCTTGGCATCAGGAAATGACGTTTGCTCATGGGTGCTGTCTATCAAGGCTACCAGCCAATCAACTTGAGGAGCCTCCTATGGTCTGGGAGGAGACAGGAAGGAGGAAAGGGAGCTTGCGCAGAGAGCGCTGGGCCTTTTGGCTTCCTGACTTGATGGTGGTGGCAGCAGAGGACTTCACAGGAAATTTGAGGAAAGATAGGAATGCCAGGCTGTTAGAATTCTGTTCTCAATCTTTTTCTTTCTATTTTCCAATAAACCCTTAAAAACCTAAACTCATTTTATCAGTGATTTTTAGTCAGTTTCCCCCAAACTGGGGGAACAGATTAGAATCCACATTTAGAATCTTAAATTACACATGAGTTAGATATTATTTATATAGTAATTATATTTTTAAAAATTTGTCATATAAATTATTTATATAAATTGATATGTATTTGTTATTTATAAAACTTAAGGAATTAATATACTAAGCTTTATATATTAGATTATATCTAGGTATATCTAAATGTAATAATGTAGAAAATTTACATTATATATGTCATATATGTGTCTGTGTATATTACATCTATCTTTGATATATGTATAAAATATAATTATATATCACAAATTTAAAATAATTTAATTTAAAAAAAAAGAAAACTTGCATAAAAGAAAAAAATGAAAGTGAAAAATAGCATGCTTCAGTCTATGTTCCATAAGTATCAGTTCTTTCTTTGGAGGTGGATAGTATGCTTTATCATTAGTCTTTGGGTTTGTCTTGGATCATTGTATTGCTGAGAGTAGTTAAGTAATTCACAGTTCTTCATCAAACAATATTGCTGTCACCATTCTCCTGGTTCTGCTCACTTCACTATACATCAGTTCATATAAGTCTTTCCAGGCCTTTCTGAAATCATCATGTTTGATTCCATCATTATCACATACCATAGTTTGTTTAGCCATTCCCCAGTTGATGGACATTCCTTTGATTTCCAATTCTTAGCTACCACAAAAAGAGCTGAGGAGAAGCCTCTCTGAGTTTGTTCTGGATTCATGAGGATATTTAGGGGGATGTTTGAGTAAGGGAGTTTCACTTGATATGGGTGACTTAAGCCACTGTATTTAGAGTGAATTGTGTTTTAACAGATCAATGTCAATGTTCTATTCCTATAGGAATAGAATAAATAAATAAATAAATAAAGGGTCTATTTTTAATTTCTAAGCTCCTAGAGGACAGAGATCAGTTCTCTCCCATAGTGTGAGAGGTGTATTATAGATCTTCATGCATGTGTTTTGTTGATAAATAAACTAAGATCTAGTCATACTTTTGACCAATTGTGGTTAGAATGTTTTTTTTTAATTAGGAAAATAATTATCTAGACCTTTAGAGTCTTTCTTCTCTAACCCTTCTTCTTTTCCATTACTAATTTGGACCAATATGTCATAGTCCAGATAAGTACAGTGGAACAGTCATGAAGTAATTTAAGTTCAACAGCCAAATCTTACCCTGACTCCCCTAAAAAAAGCCTCAAGGAATTTTTGTGGTGAGTCTGGGATTAATCTTTAATTCTATTCTCATCAACTGTTTGTATGACATTTAGCAAACCACTCCCATGTTCTTAACCTCCATTTCCCTGTAAGTAGAACGTAGTAGAAGCTGATTACTACCTCAGAGGCACATGGAAGGTATTGTCAGGCACTTGGAACTGAGTTCCTTTGAGGAAAGGTGATTTCTTACTAGGATTAGAAGGTCAGGGTTGGGAGCCAGAACAAAGTAAGATAAAATGGAAGCAAGAATGATTGTCTGGAGCCATGATGGAGACAGAAGCCACTGGTTAAAGATAGTCAACAGAAAAAAACTGAGTAAACAGTCGGGAACCAAGCAAGGACAAGGCAGAAATTAGGGCAGAGGTCAAGATAAAGCAATGATCCAAACCTGAGGGGCAGAAGTAACATGCTGTGGAAAAAGAGGAACTTAAAACAGAGGTCAATTCTGCCTTGGCCAGAAAGCATCTTCCTTTTATCATACATGTGTGTAGACCATAGTCTCTGTGTGGCACACTGTAGGCATGTCTATGCTTTTGATGCTTTAAAAAGGCACTTGAGTCATAAAATGATAAAAATCTTAGATTTAGCGGAGACCTCAGAAGTTACATAGCTTGAATGAATGTCTTCTGTATAGCATAACTCACAAGTGGCCATCCAGTCTTTTCGTGAATACTTCCCATGAAGGATAACAACTCAAAACCTCCTAAGACATCCCATTCCATGTTTGGACAGTTCTAAATGTTAGGAAATTTTTCCTTTCCTCAAGCCTATATTTTCCTCATGGCATCTTTGGCCCATTGATCCAATGATTGGCTTCTGGTGGGGGTGAGAGGAGGCATGGTTAGGTTTACACTAAAAGACAGCTATGGTCTAGCAACTCGTCATATCTGATGTATTCACTTATTCTTTATCCATAGCTGAGAAAAGCAATTATTCCCAAATCTTCTTTTCTCTATAACCTTTCTCATTCATCACATGAATAAAAATCCTAAATTGATCAGGTCCTTTGAAAAGAAATATGCTCTAGGAGTGCTTTCCTTATTTCATTTAAATATGTTTGGGGATTTTGCAGAAGCCCAGAGTTGCATGAGACCTTAGCAGCCATCTTGTCCAATCCTATCTGAACAAGGCTATCTTCTATAAGATAGAACACAAATGATCATCCATTCTTTGCTTAAATACTTTCTATGAAGGAGGAACTCACTGTCAGCTGGGGTAGCCTAATCCCATCTTTAATTAGCTCTAAATTATTAAGAATTTTTTTTTCTTGGGGCAGCTAGGTGGTGTAGTGGATAGAGCACTGGCCCTGGAGTCAGGAGTACCTGAGTTCAAATCTGGCCTCAGACACTTAACACTTACTAGCTGTGTGACCCTCGGCAAGTCACTTAACCCCAACTGTCTCACTAAAAAAAAATTTCTTATCTAATATGTTAACTATCCCTCTCAGCTTTGTGTCATCTGCAAATCTGATAAACTTCCCCTCTATGCCTCTATTTAATTCATTGATTAAAAATATTGTACAGTACATTCCTAACCTCATATCCCTAGGTCACTCTGCTGGAGATCTTTTTCAATTTGATACTCAATTTCCAAGGAGAAATCTTTGGGTCCAACCATTTAACCAGGTCTGAATATACATAATTGTATTAATTATCTACATTTCCCAATATTTTAATTCTGTAATGCATCTGTATTTTCAATAGCTTCTAACTGAAAGTTTTTATTTCTTTGTGTTAATTATCTACATTTCCCAATATTTTTCAACCAAAATAGCACAAGAGTTTATTAAATGCTTGGCTAAAAATCTAGATAAATAATGTCAAGATCTATGAGTCTATTCGGTATTTACTATTGAAACAAGCCTTCTTTTCCTTTGTGATTAGAGAAGTTTTATGAATTTCTCATAGACTAGAAAAAGGATTATGCATTTAGTTTTCATTTATACAAGTGTGTTTCATTTTGTATGAGGGAAGATTGGAAAATTTGTATATTAAGTGAATTTTTTTTTGTAAATAGAACACAGTTTTCCTATTGATTTCCATTTTCAGTTCAAAAATGGCCAACTTTGAGGCAGCTAGGTGGCACAGTGGATAAAGCACCGGCCCTGGATACAGGAGGACCTGAGTTCAAAGCTGGCCTCAGACACTTGACGATTACTAACTATGTGATCCTGGGCAAGTCACTTAACCCTCATTGCCCCATCACCCCCAAATGGCCAACTTTATTAGGGTTGAAACCCGACATTTTAGCATGAAGTTTCTCAACCTCATTCTACCTCTAATCACTTAGGTAATTCACAGGTTATTATATTTAGAGCTAGAAAGGACCTTAAAGGTCATCTAACCCAGTCTTTTTATGTTATAGATGAAGAAACTGAAGCCTAGAAATGGCAAGTGACTTTCTCATGGCCAGAATTCAAATCCTGCCTCTCTCACTCAAAATCCAATTCCCATCCCCTTATATCATGCTGCTTCCCTTGAGTAGAAAGAAAGAAAGAAACATTCATTAAATGCCTACCATGGGCCAGGCACTATGCTATGTGCTTTACAAATATTGCCTCATTGGATTTTTTTTTTTTAGTGAGGCAATTGGGGTTAAGTGACTTGCCCAGGGTCACACAGATAGTAAGTATAAAGTGTCTGAGGCCGGATTTGAACTCAGGTACTTCTGACTCTAGGGCCGGTGCTCTATCCACTGCACCACCTAGCTGCCCTTCATTGGATCTTCATAACAACACTGAGAGGTAAGTGCTATTATTTAACTATTCTTTTCACCATTTTATAGGTGAGAAAAATGAGTTAGACAGAGCTTAAGTGGCTCCTGCCCTGCCCTGTCCCAGAAGCATCAATCCCTCAATAAGGTCAGTAAACATTTATTAAATACCTACTATGAAGCAAGCATTGTGTTAAGCCCTGGAGATACAAAGAAAGACAAAAGAAAGTTTCTGCTATCAAGGAGCTCTACGGTCTTATCAGTTGACTTAAAGAAATGTCATAAAATCATAGATCTGAAGTTGAAAGTTCTAACAGGAACTTACTTTCTCCTCTAGGATGACTATAGTCTCTTTAGCCTGGCATTATGGCCCTTAAAAATGACTTCATCCACTTTTTCGTCTTTATTTCTCATGACTACACTTCATAACTAAAGGCAACATGGTATACTAATAATGATGACGATGATAAACATTTATATGGTGGCTACTATGTGCCACTGTGCTAAGCACTTCATAAATATTATCTCATTTGATCTGCATTATCCCCATTTTATAGATGAGCAAACTGAAGCAAACAAAGGTTAAGTGACTTGCCCAGGGTCATATAGTTAGTAACTGTCTAAAGATAGATTTGAACTTAGGTCTTCCTGACTCCAGGTGTAGCACTCTATCTTTAGCCTCTAGCTGCCCTAGTGGATAGAACACTGGCCTAAAACAAGAAGATTTGGGTTAAAATCCTACCTCTGACATAGACTGTGTGATCACAGGCAAGTCCTTAACCTTTTCATAATCTAGACAGTTCTCTGTAAATTACAGAGAAGGTGCCAACTGTATTGGTAGAGGGCATTTCCTCATCAGGGAATTGCCCATATCAATGAAGTCACAGGTCAAGTCCCTATTTGTTAGACCATGAGTTTCTGGAAAGCAGAGGCTGCTTTTTGTCTTGCTTTTTATTCCCAACACTTAGCACAGTGTGTGGCACACGGTGCTTAGTGAATGCTAATCCATGCTCATTGTTTTGTCCTTGACTATGGTCCAGTCAATTTAGAGAGGCTCTGACTTGATCTCCTTGTCTGTACCTCTTGCCTCTGTGTAAAGATAATCTCCAAAACATGGAACTGCCCCCCTCCTAATCTTTGTCTGCTTAATCTCTCACTTCCTTTAGAAAGAGTGTTTCCACCTCCATGAAGCCTCCTTTTATCCCAGACTGAAAGTAATCACTCCTTCCTCAAAGGAAGTAATCACTCCTTCCTTGTCTCTTTCCCCTAATCCCATTCTACCTTAAAGCATACTTACCTGTGTACATTTCATGTAACTCTGCCTCCCCTCTGCCCCATTTGGTCACATACTCTTTGAAGTCAAGAACTCTGTCACTTTTCCTTAGAGTATTACAGTTTCCTAGCATGATGTCTTGTGTGTACTGAGGGCTTTATAAAAGGGTGCTGAATTGCGTTGAGTTGGGAGAATCCTAAAGATGCCTTTCTTCTCCACCATTTTAGTGAGAATTGAAAGAGTGCTCTAAAGTTAGAGAACCAGAATTCAAATCCTATCTCCATTATTTACCTGTGTGGTCTTGGTTAAATTGCTTCTCCTCAGGTCTTAGTTCCTTCAAATATAGAATAAGGGGATCAGACTAGGTGGCCTAGATCCAGGGGCAACTTTATAGTCAGTAAAATGCAAAGATGGAGGATTAGCCAATCAGCATCTCTTTTCCCAGTTACTTAACTTTTGCTCAGAGCTCAGTACCATCTCCACTAGAGGGTGGGTAGGGCCAGGAAGAAGGATGCAACTTGCATGGGTCAATTTGGATCCTTCCTGAGCAGTTTTCATGAGAAAGCTGGTGGAGGAAGTGATTGAGGTTATAGAGATTGGATTAGTTATCTATGCTATCCCTGTTTCCTTAAGGTGTGTTGCTGGTTATAGTTTTATGTCCTTGGAGAAATGTCTGGAGCATCTCTTCTCCATCTCTCTCATGGAAAGACCTGCCTTTTAAGGTCCTTCTTGAATGCCATTTTGCCATCCCCTATCCGATATCTAGTGATGCAAGTCAATAGCATTGCCTTAAATAAATTAGCTCTTAAACACTTTGCTTATATATTTTCTCACTATATTTGTTTTTTTTAAAAAATCAATTCATTTCACAGTTTTAGAGATGGAATGGGCCTTAGGAGATAATCTGGTCCATTTACAGATGAGGGAATTAAAACGTGGGAAAGAGAATTGACTTTGCCCGAGGCCTCAAGTAAGGAAATACCAGAGGACAGGAACTGGAACTGTTTTTGAACCTGCCTATTTTGGCTTGAAACTCAGTCCTATTTCCACTGCATTATGCTGCCTTTCAATTCAACTAACATTGATTAATCATCTCCTGTGTTCAAGATTCTCTTATTTGTTACTAAGGGGGTGCTGGACCCAGCTCCAAATGGCTCATGAGACACTATTGCTAAATTTTCAGGGTTACTATTGACAACTCAGAAAGGGGCAAATGCTACATATGAATCAGGGCTCCTTTGGTTGTCTAGGCTTAAGAAAGTAGGATAAAATGTTAATAACACAGACTAAACTTTAGAGTGGAGATTTGTACATCCTCCCTGCCAAAACAAACAAAAACAAACCACCTGATTGTTAAACATTTACTAGTGCATCCCTGGTTATCTCCCTTTCTAGATTTTAATCCCCCACTTCACTTCAGCACATTTAAATCCTGGGACTTGATAGGCACTCAATAAATGATTGTTGAATGAATGAGGCACAGAGAAAGCAAGTGATTTGCCCAGAGTTACCTTGTATAGAACAGGAAATAAAATTTAGGGCACTTTGATATTCAATTGTACTTCATTTACAAGAAGCAAAGTTTGAAGGTTCTATAATTTGTAGGTCTCCATGGACACCAAGAGTAAAACTGTTTCTGTGATGCTAAGTGTCTGGAGGGTTTTGAGATCTGAGAGAAATGAAAGGGGGGCAATTTGAAGTCTTTCATCTCCTAACAAAGGGCAAGGGTTTTCCCCTGCAGCTCTGAGTCTTGGAAGAGGGCTGCTAAGTAGTGGTATCAAGCCATTAGCATGGAGGAAGGCTTGATCTTACTCAGTCACAACCACACCTTTCTACCAACTCAGATTGTTGTCCTTTACCTGGTCAATATCAGTTACTATTGGGGCAGCTAGGTGGCGCAGTGGATAAAGCATCGGCCCTGGATTCAGAAGGACCTGAGTTCAAATTTGACCTCAGACACTTGACACTTAACTAGCTGTGTGACCTTGGGCAAGTCACTTAACCCCAATTGCCTCACACACACACAAAAATCAGTTACTATTTCTAAGGAAGATCTGCTAGCAAGGTCCCTAAAGGACCTTCTGACAAATGATGCTCAATAGAATTTTTGTGTTGTTGAGGAAAAATAATGACAGCTTGCATTTTTTATATAGAACTTTACCATTGAGACATGAAATGTTTCCATATGTATTACCTTATTTGAACCTCCTAGCAGCCTTTGGATTTAAGCAGGACAGGTAGTATTTTTCCCCATTTGTAGATAAAGAAACTGAGGCTTTGACTAACTAACTAAAAGTCAGGTTGCTTCTAAGAGGTGCCACTTGAAGGTAAGCCTTCTGACTACAACTCCAGGGCTCTTTCCACTATAGCAGGAGAGTGTCTTGTTTTGCATATATGAAAGTTTCCATGGATACCAAACACCAATTTTTCTAAGGCTTGGGATACAGTAAAATGCATTGAGCAGGCTTGTGGAACAGCTTCATTAATGACACCTTGTGACCTGTGCTCAGGATTAGATGGAGGATGGCATCATTAGAATGTAGCCCAGGTTAT
This sequence comes from Dromiciops gliroides, assembly GCF_019393635.1. Taxonomy (NCBI): domain Eukaryota; kingdom Metazoa; phylum Chordata; class Mammalia; order Microbiotheria; family Microbiotheriidae; genus Dromiciops; species Dromiciops gliroides. The sequence continues at coordinate 559,972,598 of NC_057862.1, read as the reverse complement.
TATTTTTTCCCTTAAATGTAGCTTTTCGACTAGCAATGAACATTCCTGGCAACTGGGCTGGGCTGGAAGCCTGTGAAGAAGGAATGATAGGACTCCCCTAAACCAGCTGCTAGAGGGTGAGCAGATGTGAGGAAAGCTCAGACCAAGTCAAAGAGTGAACAATGCATCTTAATCAAGCATATGCTTCTCAACTTCAAATGATGCAGCATAGATCTTGGGGGCCCCAGCCTCCTGTGAAGTAATCAGAAATGAGAGCTGCTCTTCTTGAGGCAAGACTGTTGGTCTGTCACTTGAAGTCCTTCACAATCTGGCTCTCACCTAGGTTTCCATTCTTGTTCCATGGTAGTCCATTAATATGCTCTCTGTTCCATTCATATTAGCCTACTATAGTCACTGTTCCCTGTATAAAGCATTCCATCTCCCACCTGAGCGTGTCTGTACAGATGGGCTCTCATGCTTGAAAGAGACTTCTTTCTAACTCCTGCCTCTTAGAATTCTTCAGAATTCAGTACGGATAGCACTCCCCTTCCCCTCACTCCCTTTTTGTTCTTTTCCTCCCCTTATATCAGACCAATGTGATAGGGAATTCCTAGTAAGGAAATTCTGTCTATCAATGAGGTTTGGCACCTACCATGTAATTTATATATCTTAGTGGATAGAGCACCTGCCTCAAGGAAAGGAAGAAAAAACCCATTTAAATGCTTTTACTTATTTTATTTATTTGTGCTATGTGCACTACAAACAATAACCTCCCAGTGACTTTCACAACAGCCCAGAGAGGTAGATGCTATTATTTTCTTTATTTTACAGTTGAGGAAACTGAGGAAGACAGATCAAGTGACTTCCCCAAGGTCATACAGCTATTAAGTATCTAAGGCTGAATTTGAACTTAGCTCTTCCTGACAGTGATATAACCACTGTACCACCTACCTATCTCAAAGTCAAGAAGACAAGGGTGAAAATTTCACTTCTAATATGTACTGGGTGTGTGACCCAGAGCAAGTTACTTAACCTTTCAGTGCTCCAGGCACCTGAGTTAGTTCCCTCACCCTTGTGGAAGCACACTAAGGCCTTATGTGCCTCCCTCTCTCCCTTCCCTCCTCCTTTCCTTCCTTCCTAATACATCTTTCTCCAGTCTTTTTTTTTTGTGGGGCAATGAGGGTTAAGTGACTTGCCCAGGGTCACACAGCTAGTAAGTGCCAAGTGTCTGAGGTTGGATTTGAACTCAGGTCCTCCTGAATCCAGGGCCGGTGCTTTATCCACCGTGCCACCTAGCTGCCCCTTAAGTCCTTTTTCAAATTTATCTGAATTCAAAACAAAACAAAACAGCTTTATCAGTACTTAGTTAATTTTCTAGGAAAACAGTGCCCTCCCTCTTCCTCCCTTAACAAAGTCCTAAACATTTTCTGAGAGGAAAATGTACCAAAACTTAATAAATAACTCTAAGATGTGGGAAAATGGATTAAGGTGGTGGTAACTAGACTTACAGGAGGAACAACTTAACCTAATTAAGATCATCATCTCTCTCTACCCTTGACCAGACTGTTTAAGGAAAATGATTTTCCAGGATCCAGGGGCATTTTAAATGATGAATTTTCTGTTTAATAATTCAAAATGTTTTTGAATTATTACAAAGCTCAATTTTCATCTGAGCTTTGTAACTTACTGAGGATTGTTTCTTTGGGAATACTATAAAATGGAATTCCAAAAAGGCTTGTGTCAAAAACATTGGAAGGCAGAATGTATTTCTGTCCCTTTTGATTGTTTCTCTCTAGGAAGAGATGTTTTAGAATTAGAATTTGTTTATGAAGTAAATTTGTCTCTGGCAGGCTCATACTGAAAACACAGAGTACAGAATTTTCCTCCCATACTCTTCAGAAATTATTTTGTATTATTAATAATAACTAACATTCATATAATACTTTAAGGTTTGCATGAGGTAACATGAGATTAAATAACTTGCCCAGGGCCACACAACTAGTAAGTGTCTGGGGATGGATTTGAACTCATATCTTCCTGACTCCAGGTCCAGCACCTTATCCACTGGACCACCTACCTGCTTCCAATATTCATTTTCTATGTACTTTTATTTACTTATCTGTGTAAATATTTTATTTCTCCTTTCTACTCCCTGACCCTTTGTGCAATTCCATCTCCCTAGCCCCCAAAGTCAACTTCTTGAGGCAGAGACTATTCTGAATTTGTCTTGGTATGCCAGGGAACTAGGATAATGCTGCATCCAAGGTAAATTTAATAAATGGATTATTATTGAATAATTGAATCAGTTCAAGAGAAGTTATAGATGGTTTGAAAATACATGGGGGCAGCTAGGTGGCCCAGTGGATAGAGCACCGACCCTGGATTCAGGAGGACCTGAGTTTAAATCAGGACTCAGACACTTAACACTTACTAGCTCTGTGACCCTGGGCAAGTCACTTAACCCCAGTTGCCTCACCAAAAAAAAAAATCCATGCCGCAAAGATAGTAATTTTCCTATGTGAGGGCTTGCTGAGTCCTTTTTAGAGCTGCCCCTCCACCTTTGGGGTCCACCTGATTCACCCAACTCTCACCTGTGGCTCCAGTAAGCTGTAGCATGTGCAGTGGCCACTAGGAAAACAAATAGTACTTCAGTCAACCTTCTTCAAGACCAGCTAAATCATGTCGAGGGTAACCAGGACAGTCCACCAACTCATCATTTAGTTAGGGAGGTGTCTACCCCAAGTATGTGACTATTTTCCCTGGTAGAGTGGTGGATGAGAACGACTTGTTACAATGACCATGAAGGTGGCTGAAGCAGTTGCTGTGGAGTGTTCAGAGCTTGGCCAGGCCTCAAAGTGCCAAGGTCATCCACTGCATCCTCGACCAACACCAGTCACCGACTTTTGTCCTGCTGCTGGACTTCAATGACTCAGGAAGAGAGAGTGAGGCTGACACCTTTGTGCAGCCCTGCCTCACTTAAGTCTAATTCATGGGCAAGACATCATTGTTCCTTTTCAAAAACAAAGGACAGGGGCAGCTAGGTGGCACAGTGAATAAAGCACAGGCTCTGGATTCAGGAGGACCTGAGTTCAAATACAGCATCAGTCCCATGACACTTACTAGATGTGTGACCCTGGGCAATTCACTTAACCCTCACTGTCCTGAAAAAAAGCAAAAAACCAAAAAACCAAAAACCACCACCAACAACAAAAAAAGGACAAACTAAAACAGAAAGATATTGATTGTCACATTATCCTCAAGCACAGAGGACAATCATGGACACCTGAATCAACAGTTCTGTGGGGCTGCCAGAAAACCTAAAGCTAGCTTTGGACACATTAGTAAAAGTATAATGTCTATGATAAGGATGGTAAGGGCATTCCCTGGCCAAAGCAAAATAGAGTATTATATTTCCCTTGCAAGTGCCACATTTTAGGGAGACACTATTAATAATAATAATAATAACATCAAGCTTTATATATCTATTTAAGGTTTGCAGAACACTTTCCAAACATCTCACTTGATCCTCTCTATAGCTCTATGGGATAAGTGTTATTATTATCCCCATTTTTCAGATAAGGGAACTGAGGCAAAGAGGTTAAGTGACTTGTCATGGGTCACACAGCTAATAAGTGTCTGAAGTGGGACTTGAACTCAGATCTTCCTGTCTTAGTCTAGTGCTCTTAACTACTGTGATATCTAATAGGAAAGTCTAGAGGAGGGAATCTAGTTGACTTTTTTTTTTTACTATCCTGAGAAATTGGAGGCATTCATAGTGAGCTCCTTTATATCCCTCAGAACCTCCTCTACTCATTCTTCTACTTGATTCCATTTTCAGAGGATGAGGAGGCCTTTAATCCAATGGACAATCATTCCTTTTGTGGCTTTCAACCCATTCCAACTCTTTTTCCTTTGAGAGTTTCCTCTTCAAGTCAATGGACTTTTCTCTAATCTTCAGTCTTTCCCTATCAACTGGCATCTTACTTGCTGCCTACAAACACGTTCACTTTTTTACGCATCCTTAACCTTCCCTTGCCCATGGCATCTCATCCAGCTCTTATCCCAATTTTTGTATTTCGGGAGTTCCTTTTCACTAGAGGTAGTTGACCACTCTTCAAGGAAGTTAATAGAAGAGATTCAGGCCCCAGGCAGGCAATTTGACAATATTTACTTCTATATATACTACCACCCAGTTACAATGTCCTGCTCACTCTTCCTCACACAAGACACTTCATATCTCCAATTTCATGGATTTGCCTGGAATGTTCTCTCTCATCATCTCCTATTCCGAACTTTCCCAGCTTCCTTCAATACTCAGTTCAAATCCCTCCTTCTACTAGAGCCCTTTCAGAGTTCCCATCTTTTTCCTCCCTAATCATTAGGGCTTTCCCCCTAGATTGTCTTCCACTTACACTGTATATATCTTGTATATATGTAGTTATTTCATATTGTCTTCTCTGTAAACTTCTTGAGGGAAGAGACCATGGTTGTTCCCCGCCCCCCATAACCCCGATTCTTTTTTTTTCACTGATTATGGTGACTTTATTGATGGTACACAATATAGGACTCCCTACTACTGGGGTGGTTTGTGACAACAATGTGAATGGGGCAAGGGGTCCCCAGTACAGTAACACAGGTTAGGGATGTGGGATCCCCAGTGGTGGAATTCCTCTTTTGGCCAGGGATGAAGACCCATGGCTTTCCACTTTACTCTTTGGAGGCCATGTAGACCATGAGGTCTACTACATTGTTGCTGTAATCGTACTCATTGTCATACCAGGAAATGAGTTTCACAAAATGGTCGTTGAGGACAATGCCAGCACCAGCATCAAAGGTAGAAGAGTGGGTGTTACTGTTAAAGTCACAGGATACAACCTGGTCCTCTGTGTAGCCCAAGATGCCCTTCAACGGTCCCTCTGGTGCTTGCTTTGCCACTTTCTTGATATCGTTATATTTGGCAGGTTTTCCCAGGTGGCAGGTCAGATCCACAGCAGACACAGTGGGAGTAGGAACACAAAAAGCCATGCCTGTGAGCTTCCCATTCAGTTCAGGTATGACCTTGCCTACAGCCTTAGTAGCACCAGTGGAAGCAGGGATGATATTCTGGGCAGCACCATGCCGATCACGCCACAGCTGGCCAGAGGGTTCATCTACTGTCTTCTGGATAGCAATAATGACATGCATTGTAGTCATGAGTCCTTCCACAATGCCAAACTTGTCATGAATGACCTTGGCCAATGGGGCCAAGTAGTTGGTAGTTCAGGAGGTGTTACTAACAATCTTAAGGGAATTATTATATTTCTCATGGTTCATTCCCATCATGAACATTGGGGCATCAGCAGAAAGGGCAGAAATAATGACCCTCTTGGCTCCACCCTTCAAGTGAGCCCCAGCCTTTTCCATGGTGATAAAGACATCAGTAGACTCTGCAATATGCTTGGTTCCAGCATCTCCCCATTTAATATTGGTGGGGTCCTGCTCCTGGAAGATAGTAATGGCTTTTCCATTGATCAGCAGTTTTCCACTCTCAGCCTCGACAGTGCCCTTGAGCTTGCTATGGATGGAATCATATTGAAACATATAAACCTTGTAATTAAGGTCAATGAAGGGTTCATTGATGGCCATGATGTCTCCTCCACCAGAGTTGAATGCAGCCCTGCTCACCAGGCATTTAATAGGGCCAAATCCATTGACTCTGACCTTAACCATCTTGATTCAGGGATGTGACTGAAGCAGCAGATCCTGGTACTGAGCTTGGGAGAGGAGCTGAGAGCAACCCTGATTCTTTTTTTCGTGGGGCAATGGGGGTTAAGTGACTTGCCCAGAGTCACACAGCTAGTAAGTGTCAAATGTCTGAGGCCAGATTTGAACTTAGGTTCTCCTGAATCCAGGGCCGGTGCTCTATCCACTGCGCCACCTAGCTGCCCTGCAACCCTGATTCTTAACACAAAGACTGGCACATAGTAAGTGCTTGAATATTAGTTGACTCACTGACAATTCAACAAACATTTCTTAGTCACCTAGTCACGTACAAGGTGCTAATCTATGCCTATATACTTAATGTATAGTACTTACAACATGGTAAGGCATCGTATAGTTCTAGAATTTCTTTGCTTCTTGTTTTCAAAATGTTGTATGACTTAGGTACAAATAAAACTATTTTATAATCTAATTAGCATGGGCCAAGAAGATGATACAGAATGGGAAGATCCTGGATGATTGGCATAGGCAGCAGAAACACTTATGCTCTTCCCAGATCTCTTAAAAGTCTCAAGGTCCCACTCTCAGCATCACAAGGCTAGATTGGGTAAAAGTCTTGCCCCAGTCCCTGCCATTTTCCTCTTAGAGTTCAAATTTCATTTTGCCTCTGGGGAACCATAAGTGGAAAGTCTATTGGTGTGATGAACATCAGAGAGGACTTCTTATCAAGGTACATATTTCAAAACTCTAACACAAATGAGCATCATATTTTCAAGGGAATAAACCCCTGATAACTTCCTCAATCCAATTTTCTTGAACAAACCAAATTTGTAGTCTTGTCACTGCTCTTTGAAAACCCCACAGCCCTAACAAATGCTTTCAATGACCCATTTCAACACCGCATGAAAAAAATTGCTTCAGCCTTATTTTCCATTCAAGGTTTATTTCTCAGAAACCTGTCATTTGCTGTGGATGATGGAACCTTTCTGCTCTCTCCCCATGCATCTCCTATCTACTCTATCTGTAAACTTTTAAAGTTTGAATCTAATATTCAAGAGATGGGTATCTTATGCTGAATTTTATTCCATTGTGAGTAATAGTAGAAGGAAGGTTCTAGATATTTTGAATCCCCTAATTCCTGGCAATGAGAGACAGTGTTCCAGGGGATGAATAGGCCATCAAGTGCATTATAAGCACCTCTTATTTGGCTGCTTCCATAAGACAAAAGAAACTTGGTGCCTACCTTCAAGCAGCTTACATTCTAGGTGGAGGACACTGAAGTCAAAGAGAGATTATTAGAAGCTTGTATAATGATGACTGTAAATACTCTATAGAGAAAGGAGAGACTACTGTGGGCTGGTGGGACTTGAAGTGAACTTTGAGGGATGAGTTAGAGTGAGATAAGGGAAGATGGGTAGAAGGGCATTTTAGCTGGGAGGAACAGCATGGAGCAGTGATCATTATGATATTTGTACCCCCAGCTCTTAGCACAGAACCTGGCACATAGTAGGTGATTGGTATATGTTTATTGACTAACACTTTATATAGCCTGTTTTTAAAAGCAAGAGTAATTTTTGTACATGCAGATTCTTCTTCTTGATGATAACCTTCATGAAGGGTGTGGTTGGGGTGGGGATAGGAAAGGGAAGAAACATATATTCAGCACTGACTATGTACCAGGCACTGTTGTAAGCATTTTGTAAATATCAAATCATTTGATCTTCACAAGCCTCGGAATTAAGTGCTATTAATATCCCCATTTTATAGTTGAGAATACTGAGGCAGACAGAGGTTAAGTGACTTGTCCAGGGTCATACCATTAGGACATGTTTCAGGCTGGATTTGTACTTAGGTCTTCTTAACTCCTGATGACAATCTATTCACTGTTCTACCTATCTACTTCTAGTGGAGTTCTCATTAACTACATGAATGAAGAAAGCATTATTTGAGCAAAATTAACCTTCATAGCACTTGCCTAGAAAAGACTGGAGGAGGCAATCTGGTTGTAAAATGAAGATGTATTATGCTACAGGGCTCATGAAACAAATGAAAAGGAAAGGGTGAATTTGAAAAAAAAATTAAAATTCAATTTTTATTTTCAGTTCCAAATTCTCTCCCTCTCTCCACCCCTTCCTCCACCCACTGAAAAGGCAAGAATTACAACACACCTTATACATATGAAGTATTGCAAACATATTTCTGCATTAGTCAAGTTCTGAAAAAAAGAAGAGAAAAAAACATGCTTCAGTTTGCACTCTGAGTTCATTATTTCTCTGTCTGAAGGTGGATAGCATTTTTCGTCAGGACTGTTTTGGAATTTTGGTGGATCACTGTATTGATCAGAATCACTAAGTCTTTCACAGTTGCTTATCTTTACTATATTGCTGATACTTTGTAAATTATTCTGGTTCTGCTCACTTCACTTTGCTTTAGTTCATACAGATCTTCTCAAGTTTTTGTGAAACCCTCACTTTTTATAGCTCAATAGTAGTCCATCAGATTCATATACCATACTTTGTTTAGCCATTCCCCAATTGATGAACATTCCCTTAATTTCTAGTTCTTTGCCACCACAAAAAGTTGCTGTAAATATTTTTGCATATATGAGCCCTTTTCCTTTGATCTTTTTGGGGATACAGTCTTTGTACTAATATTTGTTGGATTCAAGGGGAATGCAAAGTCCTATAACTTTTAGGGCATAGTTCAAGATTGCTTTTCAGAATGGTTAGACCAGTTCACAGTTCTGCTCACAGTGCACCAATGCACATATTTTTGCACAAATTTCCAGTATTTTTTATTTTCCCATTCTGTCAGCCAATCTAGTTTGTATGAGGTAGTCCCTTAGGACTTATTTAAATTTGTCCTTCATTAAGTATTAGTAATTTAGAACCTTTTTTCATATGATTTGATAGCTTTGATTTCTTCCTCTGAAAACTTCCTGTTTATATCTCTTGGCCATTTATTTATTGGGGGAATGGCCCTTATTCTTAAAATTTTCATTCAGTTCCTTATATATTTGAGAAATGAGACTTTTATTAGAGAAACTTGTGACAAAATCTGCCCCCCCAAAAATTTCCTGCTATTCTTCTACTTTTAGCTTCATTTATTTTATTTGTACAAAAATTTTCTAAATTTTTTTTTGTAACCAAAATTATTCATTTTACCTCCTGAAAACTTCTCTATCTTTCATTTGGTCATGAACTCTTCTCTTATCCATAACTATGACAGGAAAATTTTCCATGCTTCCCTAATTTGTTTATAATATCTTTTAGGTCTAAATCACGTAGTCATTTTGAGTTTATCTTGGTATGTAGTGTGAGATGTTGGTTTCTGCTAGTTTACTTTATAGTTTTCTGAGGACTTTTTGTCAAATAGTTAATTCTTGCCCTGATAACTGGAATTTTGGGGGTTATCAAACACTAGTTTACTGTGCTAATTTGCTTATGTGCATTATGAACCTAATATGTTCCAATGATCATTTGTTCTCTTTCTTATCTCAAACCAAATTGTTTTGATTATTGTCACTTTGTAATATAGTGTGAGATCTGGTAATGCTAGGCACTCTTCCTTCACATTTTAGAAAATGATTCCTTTGCTATTTTTGATATTTCATCCTTCAGATAAATTTTATTTTTTCTAATTTTATTAAGTAATTTTTGGCAGTTTTGTTGGTAAGGTACTGAATAAATAAATTCATTGAGGTGGCATCGACATTTTTCTTATATTGGTTCGGCCTAACCATGAGCAATGGATATTTCTCCAATTATTTTAGATCTATCTTTATTTGTATGAATAGAATTGGTAATTGTGTTCTTTGATTTCCTGTGTGTGTCTTGGCAGGCAGACTCCTAAGTATTTTGTACTATCTGCAGTTATTTTAATAGAATTTCTCTTTATATTTATTCTTTTTGGATTTTGTTAGAACTATATAGAAATGTTGATGATTTATGTAGGCTTATTTTATAATTTGCAACTTTGCTGAAGTTGATAATTATTTTGACTAGTTTTTAGTTGTCTCTCCACCATTCTCTAAGTATATAATAAAGGAATAGTTTTATTTCCTCATTGCCTATGTTTTTTCAATTTCTTTTTCTTGTCTGATTGTTATAGCTAGCACCTCTAGAAAAATATTAAATGATGATGATGATAAGGAAGAGGAGGAGGATACACATCTTTGCTTCATCCCATTTATTCCTATTATAGATATATACTCTTGATTTTAGGTAGATGCTATTTATAATTTTAAGAAAAGCTTCATTTATTTCTATGCTTTCTAGTGTTTTTTGTTTTAAAAACAGGAATGAGTGTTGTATTTTTATCAAAAGCTTTTTCTGCATCTATTGAAATAATCATATGATTTTTGTTGTTTTTTGTTGATATTGATATGGTTAATTTTGCTTATAGTTTCTGTAATAGTGAACCAGCCCTGCATCACTAGTATAAATCCAGCTTTCATTTTCACAACACTTGGAGGTAGGTACTATTATTATTCCTATTTTTCAAATGAGGGAACTGAGATAGAATTTAAATGACTCGACAAGGATCACACAACTAGTAAGTGTCTAAGGTTGAAATTGAATGCAGGTCTTCCTGATTCGAAGTATTCTTCTATCTACTGTGTTACCAAGACACTTCTAATATAATCATAGTACAACACGATTATAAGATCCAATCCAGTCAGCGTTTAACAAGTGCCTACTTTATCCCAGATGCTATGATAAGTTGTTGTTAAGTTGTTTGAGTCATATCTGACTCTTTGTGACCCCATTTGGGATTTTCTTGGCAAAGATAATGGAGTAATTTGTCATTCTCCAGTTCATTTTACCTATGGGGAAACTAAGACCAAAAGCATTAAGGGTCTTGCCCAGGGTTACACAGCTAGTAATATAATATACACATACATACACACATAATACAACCTTGTAGAGAAAACTGCTTTTTATTTTGCTCAATTATATTTTATTCATTCTCTGAAAAGATCTCAATCATGTAAAAGAAAGAGCTCTTTCACCTTCCTCCCTATTGCTCATTCTATTATTATATTTCTGGGTTTAGCCCTTTTGAATAATTCTTCCTTATTGTCTCTCTCATTTAAAGAAATAGTTTATGGCTATAATTCCTCAGCAGTGATTCAAGTTTGAATTTTATTAATTCTAGCATCCCTTCAATTTTTGTCTTTACTTATTTAAATCTCTTTATGTGGCTACTTTTTTTTTTTTTGTCGGGGCAATGGGCCTTAAGTGACTTGCCCAGGGTCACACAGCTAGTAAGTGTCAAGTGTCTGAGGTCGGATTTAAACTCATGTCCTCCTGAATTCAGGGCCAGTGCTTTATCCAGTGCGCCACCTAGCTGCCCCATGTGGCTACTTTTGATATTTGATTCAGCTCTATAGAATGAATGCAGAAATGAGCTGCTTTGGTCCATTCTTGTCTTTTGATGTAGTGGCAAGTGTCCTGCACTGGGAATAGGAGACCCAGGTTCAGGATCTTATTCATTATGTGACCCAGGGCAAGACACTTAATGTTTTCTCAGAAACTCCCTTTAGGTGCACTGTGAAATGCGTGGGGTTAAGCTTCTGGAAAAGAAGTCTTCAGTGTTGAGAGTGAGGAGTACCACATGCAGGTTTTCAAATGCATCTAGCTTATCACCCACAGTGGCCAGACTGGTTACTCTGTGACTTATGTTGGATACAGACTAAGAGCTAGCTTTGTGACTTAGTACCATGTATCTGTGTGCAGGTCATAAAACCTGTCCAGGCATCTTATGCGTAAAAATGGGGTTGGCCTCTCAACTCCCTTTCAGAGTTCAATTCATGATCCTATTGATCTGTGGTCAACTACCCTTATTTATCCAGCATGTCTAGGCTAACCCTAACTCTAATCCCTTTCTCCCCCTCCAAATCATAAAAGAATTCCAAATATTTTCATAAAAAGCTATGACCCTGGGCAAGTCACTTCACCCTGTTTGCCTCAGTTTCCTCATCTGTAAACTGAACTGGAGAAGGAAATGACAAACCATTCCAGTACTTTTGCCAAGTAAGCTCCAAAGGGGATCACAAAGAGTTGGACATGACTTAAAAGATTGAACAACATACAACATTCTAAGTTGTACCAGAAAGCCAAGTTGCTTCTAATTCAGAAATCCCTGGAGACAGTTTCTTGGTTAATCTTCATAATAAAGTGGATAATGTTTTGATTGTAGCATTCTTTTTTTTTTTTTTTTGGTGAGGCAATTGGGGTTAAGTGACTTGCCCAGGGTCACACAGAAAGTGCCTGAGGTTAGATTTGAACTCAGATCCTCCTGAATCCAGGGCAGGTGCTCTATCCACTGTGCCATCTAGCTGCCCCGGTAGCATTCTTCTTTGTCATTGTCCTCCTTAAATCAGAGCACCTGCCTTATCGGTCTAAGACTCACAGATAGAGTTAGGTGACTTCCTGATGGTACAAATAATGTTGCTGTTCAGAAGAGTGGGATGCTAGTGGGAGATCTTAAGAGTGACTATTTTAATTAAAAATCTTACTTATAGGTTCCCTGGAATGTTCCCAGCCCCTCAAAGAGAAGACAGGATAATCCTCTCTGTTTCTTAGTTCTTGAGTAGATGAAACAAAAGAGATATTGTGCTGTATCTCTGAAACCTGATGACAATATTTACCTCTGTGTGCTAACACGACAATCATAATTATCTGTACTTAAAAAAGAAAATAGACTATATTCCATATGTCCCCACCTGTGGGTTGTAAATAATATTGTGCCAATATAAAAAAGGGAATAGGGGAGAGGGTATCAGAAGGAGAGAGCCAGTGCTGGACTAATTCAAGAATCTCAAGAAACTTTAAAACTGAAAATAAATATTGTTCTATTCCCACCCCGACTCTGCCATATCTGCACATATAATGAAATTCTGCTTAGGACATTGCTTGCCTAATGCAAATGATAACTCCTCCAACTAAATACCTGGTTAACTTGGACCAGTCACCCAGGACTCAGTTTCTTCATCTGCAAAATGAGGGGTTTGTGTCCTCAAATGCCTATGACCTATGGAATGCAGGAAGTTTTCTTCTCCCAAGAACAAGTAAGTTCAGTATCCTCAAACAAAAACAAAAACAACTCTACCCCCACCCTGCCCCAAAAACCCAAGGGTTAGGGAATCAAAAAAAATTATCCTAGGAATAGAAAAGCCAGAAGATGAAGAGCTCTGTTGCTTATGTTCCTACCTGTGGTCAGGGTCATGACTCACATACATATCCAAAAGCATGCGTGATAGAGAATACATTTAGAGCAAAACACAAATTTATAGTATATAACAAAGCATATAGATCAATAGTAAATGCATGCTATTGTGATAAAATAATGGGATTTAGCAGATACTCAAAGGCCCACCTGGAGATTAATTTAAATTGATTGAATTAAGTGAGAGTGATTGACTGCTGATTAGCCTACTTCAAGTTAACTAGATTGTAATCACACCTGGCTAGCCCTTAAGAAGATATTGTTCTCAGAAGCTAGACTTTGAACTCAACTTGAGAACACCTTCAAGTCCAGTGAATCAATGGATTTGGATGACACCAACCAATTAGCTTGAAGCAGTGTGCAAGGACCATCTCTGTTCCAGACCTATAAAAAGCTTCCACAATCAGTTTGCTAGAGAGTTCATGAGCTCGTGGCGGAGGACTTGAGGAAGAACCAGACCAGGCTGGAACTCTAGGCTAGGTAGGTTTTTCCTTAACTTTCTGAACTCCATGTGAATACCTGTATGCTTTAATAAATGTTTAATGCCCAAAGACTGGTGCTGAAGCTTCTAATTTAAGGCGATCACACAATATAGATTTTAAACATCACACTATTGCATATTAGCATATCTAATACTATCAAAGCATTTATATGTTAATGAATCATAATATAATCACAACAGTATATTGTCTAATAAAAATGTCATATGGGTTGGGTTTTTTATTGGACTGTGATTTCATTAATATATAAAAATTTTCATCCTTCCTTCTGTTATGATCCTCTCCCTTCATTTATCTGGGTGAGAAATGGGTTTATGTTTGGCTTTCTTTCTTGATTCTTTGGTCTCAAAGCTTTTCTTTTGTATTCCCTTCCCTCAACACTGAAATATCCCCTCACTTTTTTTTAGCACCTCCCCTTTCCATTGGTGCACATTAGGGTTTCTGGGCACCATCAATCTTCTATTGAGTTTATGTGGGTCTTCATAGTCTGAGTTCCTGGACTGAGTTTCAGGGAAGACTGGCCCTAATGGGGTTCCTTGACTTTATTCACTCAGGCCCATGCTCTTTTCCCCTCTGGGTGTCAACATCTTGCTGTCTTGTATCTTTCCTTGTAGCTTTCAACTCATTCCCTTTGAATGGCTAGGTAGAATAAAAAGATAGATTGATAGACAGATATAGATAGATGCGCATATAGACAGAGAAAGAGATGTGTCTGCCGATATCTATCCATCCATCCAATAATTTCTTTCAGGGTAGAGGAGAGATGAAGTATCTAGAGTCATACCACTAAGGATCTCTCACCTGACCACACAACCTTGTGAGCTCACTTGTATTCCCTGAGCAAAGTACCTGGATACAACTGGGAACAGTGATCCTTAATGAGAACGCCAAGCACTAAAGTTCTCTGGTGTGTTTTACCTCATTGTGGAGTTGAGGGAATCAATCTTCTTATCTCATGCTTTTAGATTTAATTACACTATGTCTGGTGAATAATTCCTTTCCTTTGAGGTTGGAGAAGCTCATAGAAAGCAACTCTTCAGTCACATTTCTAGCTACATAATGAGGCCCTATGTGGGGAACTCCCTCTACAATGCATATCAGTACTTGTTCTTCAACTTACAGGCATAGAGAGTTGCCTGGGGCACTGAGATGTTGTGGCTGGCAGAGTCCTAACTGGTATGTATCAAAGGCAGAACTTGAATCATGGTCTTCTTGGCTCTGAGGCCACTTCTCTCTGTTCACCGAGCCCCGATGACTCTCATAAGTCACATACAATACACAATGGTATTCACCCGACACATACAAAGCATATATTATCTGTGCTTCCACCATGGGCATCGCCAGGCCACGTGGGTAACCACTTCTCCCATTTTCTCTGAAGCATCAAAAGTGAGCTTGGTCACTGACTGAATAGGCCTGGCCCTTCTGTTATGACACTCTCAGCTTACAAGTGATCCAGGCTATTTACCATTATCCACAGACCTGCAGTGTTAACCCTGAGGTTATGGCTGACTCAGGCTGGTTATTGCTGTCTCTGGTCTCTATGCATTATCCTCTATTACCTAGGGTCCTTTACATCTGGAACATTCAGAAACAGAAGAACATCCTTAGGATTCAGTCCTTTTGCCTTTTGTGAACTGAGAACCCCTTATGGCCAGGGTAGACATGGTTGTATTCCCTAGCCATCTGGTGCAACTGCCATTTAGCCTTGTTTGCCTCAGTTTCCTCATCTATAAAATGAGTTGGAGAAGAAAATGGCAAACCGCTCCAGTATCTCTGCCAAGAAAACCCAAAATGGGGTCACACAGAGTTGGATACAACTAAAATGACAGAACATGATAGGTAGCAACATTCAGATTATTCCTCATCTGAATCATCACCTTGTTCAGTCTCAGTATTTAGAGAACATATTCTTCACTTCAGGGTCCATTTGAACAACTCCCATCATCATGAATACCAGAGTCAAATTACATAACAGGCAATATTTGACCATGATGCAGTGTCTTTGTGGGGTGTAACAATTGGAATGATGCCGCCTGCTGGAGACTTACTGTAGAAGAGCTCTGCCCATGAAGTGAAGGTCTTTGAAGGCAAGACCATGTGTCTTTTCTTTGGCGTCGGGAAGTGATGTTTGCTTGTGGGAGGAAGAAGGGGGAGCCTGGTGCTATGACTGGGACTCTTTCCTGTGGATGCTGGCGGAGAGGGGAGCTAGAGATGCGCTCTCCCTTTAATAGATAGATGAATGTAGGCCTTTTCTCTCTCTCTTTACCAAATTCTTATTCTCCTTAATAAATGCTTAAAGGTCTAACTCTTGCTAAAGCTTATAATTTATTGGTGACCACTCATTAGATTTTAGATAGTTTAGCTAGAATTTTAGCCCTTAACAGGGGTCCCAATCTCTCTCTGGGACTATTTGATAAAGTTGCAAGTTGCCTAATCTTTCCACCACCTTGGTATAGGAGAGGTTCCTGATGGTGTATGTATCTTGCTTTCATACCAAGACTTCTTAGCAGAACTCTATCCTCTGGCGGAAGATCTTGACAATTTACTAAACCATCATATGGTAGCTTATTTCTTTTAAGAATTTTTCTGAGATGAGCTCAAAGTTAATTAAGATCTCCCTCCCTGCACTCCTCTGGCCGGTGTCTCAGCTACGAGATGTTACTGGTTGTGAATCTTGACATTTTTTTTTCATTTTCTGAAATTCCACAGCGTGTGAAGCACTCAAACACAGCTCTTGCCCAGGTATTAGCAGGTATTGGAGAAAGCTAGTGGCACCATGTTGACTCCATTAAGTCTTTTTCATGTGTCTCAGCATCTCCAGGATGTTCAACAGAATGTTATGAAAACACTGAGGTTATAGGTCTCTCTGGGAGCAGTAAGGAGTAGTTCTATTGCTATCTTGGTCACAATGATTCCTCGCAGGAAACCTACTGAAGCAGCTTTCTTATTTTTGATTAGATATGTTTGTGTTTATGAGGTGAAATGGTCTACCACTGCTATGATATTGCATCTATTTTTCACATCTCTCTATGGAGATAAATAGCTTGTAATACAAGCTCCAAAGGTTTGTGACACATAGGGAACTGAGCCCCATTAAACAAAAGTACAGTTGAGAGTCTGGAACTTCCATTGAAGGCTGGGTTATCAGGAGAGAACCAATTCTCCTTACCCCGCTTTTATCCCTGTCAGTAGAATATTGGTCTCATATGATGTCTGAGACAAGGAATTTTCATTTGCATTCATCTTTTTTTTTGGATCTTAGTACTCACTGTTGTTTAATGATGCTACCTATGTCCAGCAGGCAGCATTGGGTCAAAATATGTCATTGAATTGTTGTCAGTCCATATGTAAAATTGAAGTGTTTATATAGTCTCAGGATTTATCAGTGACAGCCCTTTTCAAAGCCAAGAACTCCATTTTCTGATAATGAGTCTTTCAGTAAAGTTCTTTACTTTAAGGAACAATAGGCTTCTGGTAAATATCATTCTCTTGGTACAAGACTGTCTTCAAGCCTTCCAGGTTAATGTCGATGTGTAGACAAAAAGGGCTTCTTGAACTGATGGGGAGAACTAAGGAACAGTGAAACTGTGCTGAGGAAACTCGTTTTCCACCTCTCTCCATCTTGCTCCTCTGTTCTGTTCAAATCAAAAGCACAGAACTTTAGAAAAGATTGAGTCTCCTTTGTCCCACTTTCCCCAGCAACAAGTCATAACCCCATTTCTCATGGGTCCCCACCAACAAGCAACAGGCATGGTGCTAAGTGTTGGGGTTACAAAGAAAAGCAAAAGATACTTAAGAAGAGAATATGTGGGGAGGTTATCTGGCTAACTGAGATAGTCAAGCAATCAGGCATCGTAGGGCACACAGATGGCCAAGGTCAGGGCATAAGAGAGTTTCAGGAACAAGGGAATAAGACAGGAATCAGGAACTATATAGGTATCAGAGGTGAAGGTAAGGTAGTGGCTTAGTAGCCCACAAGCCAGCCCATCTCTCAAGATTCCAAATACTCATCCTACCAGAGAAATGTTGCTCCTACATGGTAAAAACTAGTAGGATGAAGTTGAGTGCTTGCTAGGAAAAAGCCAGCAGGTTTATCACCTATCAGCCAGTTACAATGAACATAGTACCAGCTCATGCCCACCTCCGTCAGCAATCAAAATAATGTTCCTACAGCACAGGTCTGACCTTATCATCCTCTTTGCTCAATACATTCCGGCAACTCCCTGTTACCCCCAGGATCAATTATAAAATGCTATATTCGCTTCCTACCCTTCTAGTCTCCCTTTACTTTACAGCTTTTCACATTATCTCCTATGTAGGACACAAGGCTTCTTTCTGTTCCTCCCATAGGACACTCTGTCTCCCGACTTCATACTTTTTTACAGGCTGTCTCCTATGTGTGGAATGTTCTCCTGCCTCATATCCCTCTCGTAGCTTTCCTGGCTCCCTTCAAGAATGTAAATCATCTCCTTCACTTCATTCCTCACCCCTTCCCTTTGAGGTTACTTCTTATACTTCCTAGTTTTGTTGTGGGGATCAAATGAGATATTATCCAAAACTGCTTTGAAAACTGTAAAGTGCTAAATTGATGTGAGCTCTTATTGTTATTATTTGCACTTGGTATGTCTTGGTTGTACATAGTTATTTCCATGTTGTCTTCCCCATTAGAATGTAAGCCCCTTGAGGACAGGGGCCATGTTTTTGCCATCTTTTGTATTCTGGACACAGAACATAGTGCTTGATGAATAATAAGGGCTTATTGATTAACTGCTGAGGAATAGCAGCTAGGTGACTCAGTAGAGAGAGTACTGGGACTGCACTTAAGAAGACCTACCTGAGATCAAATCCAGCCTCAGATAATTACTAGCTTTGTGACCTTGGGAAAGTCACTTAGTCTACCGGAGAAGGAAATGGTAAGCACTACAGTACTCCTATCTTGGCCAAGAAAACCCCATTGAAAACATGATCCAGTCAGACACGACTGAATGACTCAACAACTACAACAAATAACATAAGACTGTTATATCTGCAACTCCATTACCAATTCACTGGGCTATTTCTAGTGCACTTGCAACACCAAAGATATACAATAATGTAAAGGGAGCCTTGATAATGAGGCAATACCTGACTCTGATAGGAAGCTTCTTATATACATCTTTGTTGGCACAAAAGCCAGTCCTGGGGCCTGGACAGATGAATTATGTTCTAAAAATGTTATAACCCTATTATAAAAAGAAAAATTAATCTTGCTGTAGCGAAAGGGATGGGGTTAAAAAATAAAGGTATATCCACTAGAGATCTTGCTTGTGGTTAAATGCACTTGCTAATGTGCTATTGGCAAAGATACAAGCCTGTGCATTGCTGGGGCAGCCTGTACAAGAGAGGGAGCTGCCTCCCTTTGCCAGAGATTATTCTGCCCAAAGAAACAGTGAGGAGCTCAAACTTATGCTTCCTGGGCTCAACAGGGGAGCAAAGACACCAATTCCCCTGCATTCTAATGCAATTTGAAGAACCCCCACTGTTATTTTTCTCCTCTGCCATTTTAGCAGTTCATGCTTGGGCTGATTATCAAATAGCTTTATTTATAGAGAATCAGCACTTCTGAAATATCTGCCTGTTCTATTTATCTTCTACAGAGGTGCCAGTTTGCTATAAATATAGGAATTGGTAATTATCACTAGAACTCATCATTAAACATAGAAAGTGGATAAATACAGAACAAGAACGCAATGCATTTTCTTTTAAATTGGAAGTAAAAGCAGAAAGTGTGTGTGTAAGGATCCGGGCTGCATGGGGCTGCCCTTTCTCTCCAGGAATTTAGCTGGGCAGTCCCTGCCCTGTGTTATCAGAATCAAAATGGCTAAGTCTCCTCGGGGCCAGACTAAAATATCTTGGGGACTGTGTCTTGGCAGTATTTCCCAGAGGATGTTTATGTCCCCAGTAAACCATTATTTCATCCTTTCCTCCCTCACTGCCTGTCCCCTTTCCATTTTCCCTCTTACACCAGGAACCCTTGCTACCTTAGTTCATTGGATTTAGGATCAAATGAAATAATGTTTGATAATATTTGTATAGAACTTAGCACAGTCTGTGAGTAAACAGTAGCTACTTAATAAATGCTTATTCCCTTCCCTTCCCTTCTCTTCCCTTCCCTTCATATACCTCTACATACTAAGATTTATTTTAAAAGGAAATTTTGATATCTTTTGTTTTTATATCACCTACATTTCCTAATATAGACCCCTCCCCACCTTTGACTCTCAGAGAGCCATCCCTTATGACAAAAAAAAGAGAAAAAACAGGTCAGCAAAATTAAACAACACATTAGAAGTCTGATATGATAAGCAATGTTCCATACCCAGAAAGAATCCTTCACTTCTGAAGAGAAGATTGGGAAGGTGCTTTCTCACACATTCTTTTTGGGGTCAAGTTTAGTCATTGTACCTTTTTTTTTTTTTTAAGTGAGGCAATTGGGGTTAAGTGACTTGCCCAGGGTCACACAGCTAGTAAGTGTTAAGTGTCTGAGGCCGGATTTGAACTCAGGTACTCCTGACTCCAGGGCCGGTGCTCTATCCACTGTGCCACTTAGCTGCCCCCAGTCATTGTACTTTTAAAGCATTCAGTTTCAATCATCTTTTAAAAAAGTCTTTAGGGATAAACTTGGCCATTACAATTATACATAATTTAATTCCTCTATAGTTTGTGTTTTTCTTTCCAATTCCTTTGTTTTAGATATTTTATTTATTTTTTTGCTGGTTCTGCTGACTTCCTTCTACATTTGTTCATATAAGTCTTCCCATTCTTCTCTGATTTTCATATTTCTTGTTTTTCATGATACAATAACATGAGGTCTCAGGGCAGTATACCAAGTTTGTTGTTGTTCAGTCATTTTTTGGTTGTGTCTGGCTCTTTGTGACCCCATTTGGGGTTTTCTTGGCAAAGATACTGGAGTGATTTGCCATTTCCTTCTCCAGCTCATTTTCTAGATGAGGAAACTGACACAAACAGGATTAGGTGACTTGACCAGGGTCACACACAGATAAGTGTCTGAGGCCTGATCTGAACTCACAACGTTGAGTCTTCCTGATTCTAGACCCAACACTCTATCCACTGTGCCACCTAACTGCCGCATGCGGTCCAATGCTTTAACCACGTACAAAACACTTTCAAATATATTATCTTACCAGAGACATGTGGGAGAGTGCCTACAATATGCCAGGCCCAATACTAAGTGCTTTTACAAATATTATTTAATTTGAGACTCAGAACAACTTCGGGAGCTAAGTGGTTAAATGTATTTGCTAATGTGCTATTGGACAAGGTATTCATGTAGAGTACTGGTCTGTGCATTGATGAGGAAACTGAGGCAATCAGAGTTTGCCCAGGGTCCCAAAGCTTCTATGTGTCTGAGGTCAGATTTGAACCCTAGTCTTCTGCATTCCAAGCAGTATTCTGTCTATTGTGCCCCTGGCTGCCTACAATACTAATAATATAATGGAACCTCCTGGAAGAAGCAAGATCATTCAGGAATGCCCTTTTGCAAGAATTCTACTATGGAGGTTTGGTGCTATAGCCAACTGCCTAGTTTCTGTGGAAAGAGGCATAGCTAGAACACCAAGGGGCCCAGCATGGAGTGATGAGTGAGAGGGAATGTTAATCCAGCAGGCAGGAAAGCACTTGTTCCTGTTCTCATATAATGAAATGAAGGAAAGGATTAAAAGCCTCCCCTACCACATGCTGACCCTCAACCCTGGGGTCCTTATTCCTTCCCTTTACTCTCAAACACAGCAGCACTATCTAGGGGCAGGCCCTCTCCATAGAAATGAACACATTTTAAGGTTGTGAGATTGCCTGCTGATGTCAATGGCTTAAGACTTTTGAGTTCATTCTCACGCCTGGTGCCAAATAAAAAGGGCGTTTGCTTGGCACTGGGCATGAAAAAAAAGTGTTTAGCTATTGCTTGGGGGACAAATCAGGATGCTCATCTTTCCATCAGCTTCCAGGAACATACAGAAAACCAGCTGTGTCTTGTTGGGCTTTGGTGAGCCCATGAGACCTGAGAAGGACTTATAAAATGTCGGGCACTGGTCCAGGAACCAAAGACACAAATACAAAAGGGAGATAGCACCGACCCTCAAGGACCTTACATTTTTATTTTGGATAGCTTTTGTTTTTCTATGCCTTTGTTTCCCAGTGTACCCTACCTTCCTCTAGAAGAGTCATCTGTTATAATAAACAAGGGAAAAAAAGGTAGGGGGAGGGGCAGAGTTCAGCAAAACTACACAACATATCAAAAAAGCCTGACATTATATGTAGTATTACATACCCATAACCCCCCTACTTCTTCAAGGAAACAAGAAAGCTGCCTTCTTACACATCTTTTTTGGGGCTGAGCTTGGTTACTATAATTTTACAATTTTCAGTTTAAATTTTTTTTGGTTCTTTCCATTTATGGTATTGTATTCTTTATGTATATTGTTTTCTTGATTCTCCTTAATTCATTCTGCATCAGTTCATCTAAGTCTTCCCAGGCTTAAGTGTATTCTTCACATCCATTATTTTCTATGGTGCAGTAATACACTATTCCTTCCATGTACCACAGCTTGATTAGCTATTTTCAAGTCAGAGGAGCTTTCACTCTGACTGGAGAGACAACACTGATAAGGAGTGCTGGGCAGGGAAGAGAGCTGTTTTCACTTGCAGTGTCATAAGCAATAGAGCTTCAATCGGTTTTTCACACTTCTTTTCAGTCTTCTTCATTTTGCGCTCTTGGCAACCTTGGACTATGTCTCTTACTTTCCTTTCCTTAACATTCTTGCCAGATTTTTGTGACACTGTTCTCTCTTAATTCTTTTTTTTTTTTTTTGGTGAGGCAATTGGGGTTAAGTGACTTGCCCAGGGTCACACAGCTAGTAATTGTTAAGTGTCTAAGACTGGATTTGAACTCAGGTCCTCCTGAATCCATGGCTGGTGCTCTATCCACTATGCCACCTAGTTGCCCCTGCTCTCTCCTAATTCTAAGCTCCCCCTAGGTCCCTTTTCTGGATCTACATTTAGGTCCTACCTGTTGATTGTGAGCGTACTCCAGTTTACCTCAGCAAGTACTTTCTCATCTTGGTGCCAAGATGTCTCAATTCTGGCTTTGTAACATCTCTCATATATACTCCTTTCTTCTCTCTGGGGACAGCTAGGAAGTTAGGAGTTAGGAAGACTATTCTTCATGTTCAAATCTGACCATTGACACCTGGTAGCTGTGTGACCCTGGACAAGTCACTTAACCCTGTTTGCCTCAGTTTTCTCATCTCTAAAATGAGCTGGAGAAGAAAATGGCAAACAATTCCAGCATCTTTGCCAAGAAAACCCCAAATGGGATCATGAAGAGTCAGACACGACTGAACAACAAAAACAAAAGCAAATAATAGGAGCTGGATAAGTGTTTATTGACTTGACTATTTTCAGAAACAATCTTAGTACTGCTTTTATTACTATTCCTACAATAAGAGATGGAAAGGGCTGGCAAGGCAAATAGCAAGATAACTGGATGGATGAATGGATGGAGGGATAGAATGTGAAGTGTGGTCTGGGGTCAGCAAGATATTGTGGGTTAGATGTTTGCATTTCTCACCAGTCAAGACAGCTCAACCCCAGGGAAAGGTATCAGTGATTAAGTGACTATATTTTCAGGGGAAGGGGGTAGTAGGGCACGGTTTTTAGAGGTCTAGTCAAGCAGGTCCTCTGCCAAGTGAGAAGAGCACATTGGCATGGCAGGTAGAAAGAGAAGTGGCCTTCCCCTTGAAATTTACATTTCTTCTCCTTGGTCAATCTCGAGAGGACTACTCCATTTGAGCCAGTTGATCCATTTGAAAAAGATGCCAATAGGGTCACATTCTGATTTAGGCTTAAGGGAAAGACTAAATAGAACCACACTTGATACTCCCCAAATTAGTGTATTTGGGTTTTTTGCTAATATAAACAAGCTAATCCCACGTGAAATGACTTCTCCAGGGTGATGAAAACAGACCTGGAGAGTGCCTCCCCTTGATTTGCTAGTGTAGCTAGAGATAATGTAGTAGATAATAGACAATGTATGTTGTAGGTGAAGGTACCCATGCCCACTCTTCTCACCAAAAAGCTTTGGTAATAGTATATAAAATCTAGACTTTTGTTTCAGTATGTTTCTGGGTAGTGCAGTGGATAGAGCATTGGACCTAGAGTCAAGAAACCTGAACTGAAATCTGGCTTCAGTCAGTAAGTAACTGTGTAGCCATGCATGAACAAGCCATTTAACTTCTAGTCGCCCCAGTTTCCTCATCTGTAAAATGGGGATAATAATAGGACCTCAATCTCAGGCTCGTTATGAGGATCAAA
The DNA here is from genome assembly GCF_019393635.1 of Dromiciops gliroides. Lineage (NCBI taxonomy): Eukaryota > Metazoa > Chordata > Mammalia > Microbiotheria > Microbiotheriidae > Dromiciops > Dromiciops gliroides. The sequence continues at coordinate 559,948,818 of NC_057862.1, read as the reverse complement.
TGACACGGTATTTGTACAGCACTTTGCAACCTTAAAACATTATATAAATGTTATTATAAGGATGTCGATGATATTTTTGTTTTTGTTTTTACCAAGAGGAGTTTGCAAAATATCCAGTTCTTTGTCTCCATTTCAGATGAAGAGATTGGCCTCCAGTTGAAAGCCACAGTCTTTTTTAATGGGGTAGGGCTGGAGGGGTAGGGAGTGGTGATTGAGCAACTGAAGATTTTTGTGCTCCCAAAAATACTCCCTTAATGGAGACTGTGGCTCCAATTTGGCAAGGCATGCACTCCAGAAATCTCCATTCCATCTGAACCTGCTGCATTTTTGCTCTTGCCTGTATCCACCTTTTCTAGTCTCCCTCCCCCAAAGCCTCCAGTGCTCCTTGGTCCAGTGGGCCAACCCCATGCTCATTTGTTCAGCTGTGCTTGGCCCAATGCAAAAAAAACAGCTGGGTACAGTGTGTGCAAAGGACTTAAATATTTAGGTCAAAAGCTTTCACTAACCACATTTGGGCTCAGTTTGCCGAGGACAGGAGGTAAAATTTGAAATATTTCTTCACCCAAACCTGCTATGTTGTATAATCCATCCCTCCTTCCTCCCTACACCCACCCCTTGTCCCAGTATTTCATGACATTCTCCATTATTTTCATGTTGGTAGTATCTTCTTTATCTGTGTAGTATGATGGAAAGAAACCTGGGCTGAAAATGAAGGGACCTGGATTTTTTTTTTTTTTAAGTGAGGCAATTGGGGTTAAGTGACTTGCCCAGGGTCACACAGCTAGTAAGTGTTAAGTATCTGAGGCCGGATTTGAACTCAGGTACTCCTGATTCCAGGGCCGGTGCTCTATCCACTGCGCCATCTAGCTGCCCCAGGGACCTGGATTTTAATGATGGCCCTTCTACTAATCAGCCATGTGACATTGACAAGACAGTTCACCTCATTGGGCCTCAGTTTACTCTATAGAATGTCATTTGACTAAATGATATCTGAAGTTCCTTTGAGCTGTAATGTTCTGTAATTTTGTGACCAAATGATCTTTGAGGTCCCTTGCACTCCTCATAGTGTAAGATTTGTGGTCCAGACACTGGGGATAGAAAGAGGCATAAGCCATGGTCCCTCTTTTTGGTAGAATGGACACAGAAAAGATAATTCACAATACAAAGTATCATTCGTTCAGTTCTTTGTGAGAAGTTTGGTAAGCTTCATGGGTATTAAGAGGCTGGTGTCAAGTGATCCACAAGTTGTCATTACGCCCCTGCTTTGTATCAAGAGGGGGCCACTAGGTGTTGCAGTGGATAGAGTGCTGAAACTGGAGTCAGGAAGACTCCTCTTTCTGAGTACAAATCAGGCTTCAGATATTTACTAGCTGTATGACCCTGCTCAAGTCATTTACCCTTGTTTGCCTCAGTTTCCTCATCTATAAAATGAACTGGACAAGGAAATGGAAAATCACTCCAGTATCTCTGCCAAGAAAACCCCAAATAGAGACACAAATAGCTGTACCCGACTGCAAAAAAAAAGACTGATTAAATGTACCAACCAATATGCTAAATATTGGGGATAGAGAGAAAGACAAAAACAGTTACTGCCTTCATGGAGCTTATATTCTAATGGGAAAGACAAGTATATTTAAATAAATGCAAATTCATATAAATGTGAAGAAAGCACATAAATATTAAGAGAAAAAGTACAAATGAATACAAAGTAGGTAAAAATAAGATAATTTGTGAGAGAAGGTACTAGCAGGTAGAGAAAGAGTCGGGAAAGGTTCCACATGAATTAGAAGAAAGTGCTTGAAACGAAAATGGAAGGAAGGAAGCAAGCAACCTGAGTTCAAGTCTTGTCTCAGGCACTTAGTAACTTTGTGACCTTGGGCAAGTTATTTAACCTCTCTACCTCAGTTTCCTTATTCTGTAAAGTGGGAATAATAATTGCAATTAATTCACAGGATTATTGTGAGGATTAAAAAATCAACAACAATAACAATAAAGTTTTGATAATGGCATGCTCCTGCTTACTAATGTTCAGGAGTTCCCCAGTAGTTAATAAATAAATAAATAAGTCTAAAATCCTTAACCTGATATTTAAGGTCCTCTACTATGTGGCTCTATTCTGCTTTTTAAAAAAGTTTTATTGCTACTCCTTAATAGTAAACAAATGTAATGCATTTATTAAGTGCCTTCCATGTACAAAATTCTGCTAGGCTTTGAAGGACATAGAGAGTTTAGATGAGACTTGATCATTTACCTTCCTTTATAGTAAAGGATCTGATACATACTCGAATAACTATGAATAAAAGGTGGTCGTGCCTGGTTATGGAATGCTAAACTAAAGAATTTGAATTTGATTTGGCAGACTTGAGGGAGCCACTCAAGGATTTTCAGTGGGATTCTTGCTTTTAAGAAAAGGGGGGATGTAGTAAAACTGTCTTATTTCATAGGAAAATGTCATGGTTTTGGAGGCTTTTCACATAATGCAACTATCAAATCTACATTACTTTTATAACCAATAAGCATAAATGGGACTTTGATTTTTGAGGTCCTTTCATCTTGGACAATTTCATTTCCATGCAATTAGACAAAGTGATCTACTTCCAGCTCTCCAAACACACATTGCCTTCCTGACTCCATGCTTTTACTGAGGTCTTCCTTTTGTGTGGAATTTTATCCCTGCCTTATATGGGGGTAAATAGAAACTGTTTCAGTTGACGTCCAGTTAGGAAGTCAACTTGTCCAGGAGTCCTTCCCTCAAAGAAAAGGAATGTAATTTAGTAGTGGGGAGAAGGTTAGGAAAAAACTGAGTTCAGTTTCTCTGACATTTACTGGTTATGTGGCCACAAACAAACCATGTAAACTCTCTGAGCCTCAGTTTCCTCATCTGCAAAATGGGAATAGTACTCATTTCACAAGATTGTTTTGAAGCTAGAATGAGACTATATATATATATATATATAAACATGTATGTATACCCACATATACATATGCATGTATATATATGTGAATATACATCTATTCACATATATATGTGAAAATAACATTGCAGACTTTAAATCACTGTATAAACATTCCTTTACAAAGTCATTTTTAGTGCTCCACCATACTGAGTAGGAAGTCTGGGTTCTTGAAGAACATGCCAACGTGAGACCACAAATAATTTTTACCACACAACCAATTTCCCTTATCCAATCATAATTTTTTATTCCATCTTTCCATAGGCCTTACAACTCCTAGACCTTTTTTCCATCCTCACTGTGACATTCACCAATATCACAACTACTCAGGACATTTGAGAGTGTCACCTCTCCTCTGGACACATTAGTCTTCCTAATCTTGACCCTTTGGTATACCAGTTCTACTCTACCCTGTTCTCTACTCATTATTATTATCTACTTTGTCTAATTGGTGCACAAGCCTCACCCAGCTCTCGACATGGACTATACTCCCACTATCTGCTTCCTTTGATTCTACTCTCCTGAAGCTGTAAGAAGTCATGAAAGCATGCTGATTAGATCCATTACACATTTAATCTCAACTCTTCCCTTGCTGCAGCAAGGCCATCTTTCTAGTCATCTTTAATTGGTTCTCTTTTCCAGTTGTTGCAGCAACTCTTCTGAAAGTTTCTTCTCTCTTCAATCCTACCATAGCACCCTCTCTTTCCACCCTCCTAGCTGAGTATCTTGCCTCATGATTACTGAAAAAATTGATTCTGTTCACTTTGAGCTTTCTTCTCCCTTAACCTCATGTTACCTTTGCCCCTCAAAATATCCTCCTTTATTCCAATCTCTGAGTAAGAAAAGCACCTTCTCCTTGTCAAAGCCAGCTCCTCTTCATGCACCCTTGATCCCTTCTTCTTCTTCTGACTTTTCTAGAATATTGTTTTCATTATCATCTCCATATCTAATATTCACTTTCTCCCTATCTCCTTATTCCTTCCCTGTTACTTAAGAACATAACTCTATCCTTATCCTTAATATGCTGTCACTCATCCTACCATCACACTGCCCATTATCCTATATCTTTTCTCCTTTTTGCACTTAAACTCACTGAGGAAGTCATCTACACTTGATGCTTTTTGAGGAAGTTATCTATAGTTGCTGCCTCCACTTCTTACTCTTTCCTAAAACTTCTGTGCAATCTAGCTTTCAACCTTAGCATTCAACTGAAGCTTCTGTCTCCAGTTACCAATCATCTCTTAATTGCCCTTTCTAATGGCCCTTTTCTCATCCTTAGCTTTCTTGTTTCTCTTTTCTTCTTGATACCCTCTCCTTTCTGGGTTTCCATTACATTGCTCTCTCCTACCTTTCTGACTGCTCCTTCTCAGTCCCCTTTACTGGATCTTCATCCACTGACTCTGACAGTCCCCCAGGGGTCTGTCTTGAGTCCTCTTCTCTATACCATTTCACTTGTTCATCTCTGCTTCAATTTCAACCAGTCCCTTGGGGATGCATAATGAAAGGCCCTTTTCCCACACCCTTCTTTTACTTGAGAGCATGACTGCTTCTTGTGGGTCATGAGATCTCTCTTACATGGCTTCTTATCTGGACTTGCATTTAAATACAATCACTGTCCCTGAGGTCTCTTCTGGTCTCTAAGTATAAAGATGGCTCTCTGAGCTCCAAAGAGTCAATTCTGGGGAATGTCTTTCCTTAAAATCCACTGGAAACAGTTTTCAGCAAAGACAGTGTGAAAATAATGATACCCTACCCCCCCCGCCCGAAAAACAACGGTAAAATGATGAAATAGGCTTCTGTTCTATCGGTGTCAGGCAGATATAGCTTCTAACAGGAAGTGAACTGAGGTGAGGGTCTAACCTCAATTAACTCTCCATGACAGCCTCCCACTCAAAGTTCATTTTTAGACCTTATTTCCTTACCCAATGGAAAATGTTTGCCTTTGTTCCCTATTGAACACCAAAGGAAAGAGACCTCTTTCACTTGGTCTGCATTGCTCAAGTTCCCTAAGTAGCAGAGCCAAGAACACCCTCCTCCCCTTTCCCCCTGAGGTCCTTCCTTCTGTCCTTCTATCCTCCTTCCCTCTTCCATTGTCAGAGCTGATGGAGGCACCTCCCCAGTGTAATGCTGGCAGCCACAATAGATCCCATCAATTTTCCAGAGCGACACTGGCTGTATGGATCAGACCATATTTGGTTGGGTTTTTATTAACAATATGCTCTGCCAATGTCAAAAAGGCCTCCTCTTCAGAGATACAGACCTACTGGAAGAATGTCTCTAGATTTATATGTGCCTGTTAAATTCACATTAGCAGGGTTTGTCCTTTCCAACCAAAGGTTGTACAGTGGACTATTGGTGGTTACACTTTAATTAGGCTCAACACGCATTTATCAAGCAGACAACACTGTGCTAAGATAAAGTCTTACTGTCTAATTAGGCATCCCATTGGTAAACTTCATGTTTGTCTTACAATTTGATCCTGGCCATTCAAAATGGACTTCACATTTTCAGTTAGGAAATGGACACAGCCAGCTTAACCCAGAGAAGAAACGAATATTTAGAACACTGGATTTAGAATCTGATGGATGTGGGTTCAAGATTGGGATCTTCAATTTACTGTATGACTTTCTACTACCATTAGGATTCTCTGATTTTTCATCTGTAAAAGGGACAAGTTGTCCAAGATAACCTTTAAGGTCTCTGTCAGCTCATTGGATCTTATGACAAGATAGGTTGTTGGTTGAGCTATGGATCTGGTCCAATCTATGAATTATGCTAAGAAAGTGACCAAAACATTGGTAGACTATGACCCAAAGATCCCAAAGGTAAAGGACATACCCCAAGACATAAAGAATAGTTCCATATACATTAACATAGTAAGGTAGTTACTTTTTTGTGGGAGGAAAGAACTAGGAAACAAAGGAAGTGCCCATCAATCGAGGAATGACTGAACAAATTCTGGTACATTAAAGTAACAAAATATTATTGTACTGAAAGAAATAATTAACATGAAGAATTCAGAGTCACAGCAAGACATAAACTGATGCAGAATGATGTAAGCAAAACCCATAAATAACATATACAATTACTATTGCAAAGTAAATGGAAAGAACAAAAAAATAAAATTGAATGCTGTGTAATTCTAATGACCAAGTTTCACCACAGGAAGATTTAAGAAAATAGATCTCTCCCCATCATTGCAAAAGTGGGAGACCAGGGTGGTGAAATTGAGCATATGTGGTCACTTGGGTAATGAGTTGGTTGGATTTCCTAAACTGATTTTATTCTCTTTCTTTTTTTAATCTTTGTTCCAAAGGAAGGATCAATAAGTAAGGAAGGGATATATTTTGAAATAAATGCAATATAGGAACAAAACACTTTGGAGATGTCCTAGACTGAGAGCAATTCAAACTGATGGCATCAAAGTAGAGAAATGTATGACATTGCAAAGGACATTTCTCTGTGGAACACCAATTTAATTGCATTGCTTTGCAAGTTCACAGAAACATAGACTGAGAGCTGGAAGGAAACTTAAAGGTCACCTAGCCCAAGTTCTTTTTAGGACCGCTTGCTTGTCATTCCCTCCAGGAGTATATAAACTCCATATTGATTTCATTTTTTTGTCTCTTAGCACCATGTTTTGCATGTAGTAGGCAGGTAATGCGGATTGATTGAATTGAGTTTGCCACCCATTGTTTTCCCTTTACAAATGGAACAGATATCATGGGAACTAACATTGGCTATTTAAAGTGCTTTTGAGAGTGCTAACACTTCCCTGAAAAACCCAGCTAGCCACTTACTTCCTTTTTTTCTAAGTAAATGTGGTCCAGGTATGTCTGATGATTCTGAAAAATAAGCACAGTAATTATTTCTCCAGCATTGTCCAAGACTGAAGTGTTCCACATGAGTGAAATTTTCACATAACTTAAATATGCCCCTTTAAGAGCCAGAATTTTGTCATTTTAACCACTGGGGAGGGGGTGGGTCTGCAGTCTAAAGTGACTTTAATGCATTGTGTGTTTTTTCTTCTTGTACTCCTTCAACAATGGACATAATTAGTCTAGATGACAGTCATTATTGTGAATATCAATTATTATCTTAGGCTATATTATAGCCTGTAGTGATGCCCTTGTTATTTATGTAAGACTTTTTTTTTTGCTGCCTTGCCCACATATACAGTTAGTTGTTCACTCTTGTTAATTCTACTTCCATACTAGTTAGGGGAAGCTAAGTGGCAAAGTAGGTAGTGCACTGGGCCTGAAGTCAGAAAGACCTGAGTTCAAATTCAGCCCCAGGCCCTTACTATTTAACCCTTGATAAGTTACTTAACCTCTGTCTCAGTTTCCTCATCTGTAAAACTGAGATAATAATAGCACCTACCTCCCTGGGTTGTTGTGAGGATCAAATGAGATTATAATGGTAAAGTGTTTAGCACAGGGCCTGGCACTTAGTAAGCATTATATTAAAAAACTATTATTATTCTCTATCTCACCAGCCCTTTGCCCTCCAATCATATAATGATCACCCTAGTTGTGGGTCTTATTTTCTTTTTCCTAGAATATGATATTCATTTTTTATTAAACTCTAGCCTCCTCTCTAATTTGCCTTCCATATTGCTACCAAATTTTTCTTTCTAAAGCAGAATCCTAGTCATTTCACTACTTTTTCTCAAATGATATAATATTTGTAAAGCCCTTACCTTAACACAGTGCCTAGCACAGAATAATACAATTAAAATTCCCTTCCCTTTGTTCCCTCCTTCTGCATACCTATCACCTTTGGGGTAAGATACAAAATCCTTTCTTTGGAGGCTTATTACACATTACTCCCCTTGGACACTCTATATCCCAGCCAAACAGGCTATTTGCTGTATCCTGAACTCACCGTTCCATCTCCTGCCTTTATGTGTTTGCGGAGGGTGTTGCTCAGATCCAAAATGCCTTCCCTCCTTGTCTCTGTTTCCTATAATTCATAGCTTCCTTCTATGCTCAACTCATGTCCCATCTCCCCCTGGAAGTCTTTCCTTATCCCCCTCATTACTTGGGGCTTTTCCCCTTATTCAAATATCTTGTAAATTATATGCTAGCAACCATCACTAATAGAATGTAGACTCCTTCCTTCCTTCCTTCCTTCCATCCATCCATCATCCTTCCTTCCTTCCTCCCTTTCTTTTTTCTTTCTTTTTTTGTTTTTCCATCCCTATTACCAGCACAATCCTTTGTACATAGTAAATACATAATAACTATTATATTGAAAAGAACTGGAGTTGCCATATCTATTGCAATCATTCCTTTTCCATCCTCACTATCTTTTGTGTAGTTGATTTCCTCAGTTAGATGAATGCTTGTGCATCAACTTCCCTGTTTCTTTATGTCTTCAACTAGAATGATGAAATGTTGGGCTTATAATTTCACTTATTCACTTAAATACTTATTAATCAAGTGATAGACTCAAGTAACCCCCTGTCTACTTCTTCCTGAAAAATACCCAGAAAAGAGTCCAAGAAACATCTGGGATTCTTAGTGTCTGGCATTTTATTGACAGGAAATTCTCCCTGACTTAAAACTCAAAAGAATTTTGCTTTGAGACTCTCTAATGCTCTTATTGTTCATTGTCATTATCTGTATTTTTGTCTTCTCTTCCTACTAGATTGTAAGCTTCATGAGGACAAAGACTGAGAGTTTTGTCTATTTAAGAAAAAATTCCCCAGCTCCTCAAAGAGTCCTCTACACAATAATAAATGGTTGTTGAATGAGTTTTCCTTCCTTTTATCTCAAATTATTCCTGCCCTGGCAGATACTGAGGCAAATATTATCCAAGGTATTTGAAGTTTTTCCCTGCCCAAAGCCATTCTCTATAGACAAAAAATGGTAACCCAGTTGTTCAGACCTTCAATTACTGGTAAAATTAGGAGCCAAATATACTCCCTCCTTTCTTCTGCTTCACTGAATGGCACGTTTTTATGGAGACTCAGCTCATCCCCTATGGAAAACCTTTCTTTATACCCTATAAGCAGTTAGGTGGTACCGCTCTGGATAGTGCAATTAGGAAGACAGCAGCTAAAATCTGACTTCAAACCCTTATTAGTTATGCAACCATGGACAAGTCACTTAGCCTTTGCTGCCTCAGTTTCCTCATCTATAAGGGGATAACAATAGCATCTACCCCACAGACTTGTTGTGAAGATGATATTTGTAAAATGCTTTGCAAACTTTTGGGTACAATATACTTAATCTGTTTACATGTTGCATCCTCCTCTAGGACAGGAGCTATTCATTTCATCTTTGTATTGCCAATATTTGCGCAAGGTAAGTGCTTAATAAATGCTCATTGGAGTAGATTGGATTGTAACCAAAGTTCATGGAAAAGGTCCTTTGATAGAAACTGCCCTATCCAGCCACCCCCACTTCACCGCACTGGGTAAGCAACCTTAGCAACTTTCAGATACCACCCCAACAACAAGCAGCTCCAGAGATGGGTGGGGCAGAGATTCCAACATACTGGAGGTTTTGGTGATCCTTGTGATAATTCCTTTTTACTTTAGTTTAGCCCAGTTCTTACGTTGGAGGTGGCATTACTCACTCATATTATGATTCCTTTCCCTACCCTCTATACTCCCTGCCACAAAAAGGAGGAAAATATCATTGGGTTAAATGATTTTGTGCTGAGCATCTTTACCTGCTGTTACCTGGGCATCTCTTGTTTGGAATAAACTTGCTCTTGCATGTCTTATGGTTCACTTTTTCCAAGGTGTGTATCCTGAGCCCAGTGATTGAGAACAGATGCTTCCTGTGTGTTACTCTTCATTTGGACAGGCAGGGAAGTCTATGTTTGGGGAGGCATGTTTTTTTCCTTACTCTCAAACTCAATAGAATTTAAGAATTGAGAAAGACATGACTCTTGATCCAGCCCTACTTACCCAACAGTCTGGGATCCAACTTTTGCTCAAGTGACCAAGAAGCAATGATTTCATGAGATATCCCAGCCTACTTCTGAACAGTTCTTATTTTTAGAAAGTCTAGTTCTGTGAACCCCTCCCCCCCCACACACACACACCACACACACATTGCTCCTAGTTTTGTCCTCTCAAAAGCATCTTTCTGAAGAAAGAAAAAAATATATGAAAACTTTGTTGTCTATTTAGAGGGAATAACAAGTTGTACATAATGGATCTGCAATTTTATGTGCAATCCTCTTTTTATTCTATTATGTTATGGAAATACTTGTTTTATTCTATAAATGAAAAAGAAATCATCACAGTATAATAGATAGAATACTTGTCTATGAAGTCAAATGACTTAGAGCCAAGTCTTGGTTCTGCCACTTAGAGTACGTGTGTGTGTGTGTGTGTGTGTGTGTGTGTGTGTGAGAGAGAGAGAGAGAGAGACAGAGACAGAGACAGAGACAGAGAGCTAGAGATGGAGGAGGGAGACAGACAGACAGACAGACAGATAAGCCTTGGAGAAGTCACCTATCCTCTGTGAGTAGATCAGTTCCCTTATTTATAAAATGGGCATAAAGAAATCTGTCCTGTTTTCTTCAAGGGATTATTGTAAGGCAGCTGGGTGGTATAAAGAATAGAACACTGGATATGGAGTCAGGAAGACTCCGGTTCAGATTTGACCTCAGATACTAGCTGTGTGACTCAGGGCGAGTCCCTTAATCTCTCTGCCTCAGTTTCCTTATCTGTAAAATGGGGATAATAATAGCATCTCCCTCCTGAGAGTGCTGTGAGATATTTCTAAAGTGCTTTGCAAACCTTAAAGTGATGTACAAACATTAGTAATTAGTATTATTGAAGGAGATCGTGTATATGAAAGTGATTTGTAACTGTAAATCACTGTGTGTGTGTATGTCTATGTGTATGTGTGTATACTCAAGAGTGTGTAGAGAGGAAAAAATATTTTATTTTTCTTCTGAGCTGGTGTTTCGAGCATTGTGAGGAACTTCTGTTGTTGGGAATTCCCTCCCCCATGCAGATCAGCCAATCATCTGTAACTGAAGAGTCTCAGAGAGATGTCTGGGGACTCTAAGGAGCTAATCGACCCCTGGGCACACAAATAATACACATCAGGAGCAAAACTTGAACCTAGATGTTTGTTCTTGGCTCTAAAGCAGCCCTCCATTTCCTATGTCATACACTGCCTCTCTAAGCACTATATAAATGTTAGTTATTCGTATTATCGCTGCTATGCAAGAACAAGTCTAATCCCTCTTCAAATCCTTTAAGTATTTGAGGTTTGTCATCAAGTATCTCTTCAATCTTTTCCTCTCTGTTGACTCCTTAGCATGACCTTGAGCAAGTTCCACATTTGTCTGGGCCTTGTTCTCAAATGGAGAGAATGGTACTTGCCATCTCTCTATGAAAGAATGATGCAGGTACCTAAAGTACTCCGAGTTCTCCAGAGGCAAGGTTAGCACTATATCAATTCAAGGGGCACTCTGCGGATTGCTAGGACTCAAGATAATATTAATAGCAGTGCATTAGACCTTGTACTCTGAATTTGTGTATTTGCTCCCAAGATTCTCCCGACTGAGCTTTAGAACTTGGCTAATTTTGGTCATTCCTTTAGTAGAAAGACATTCCCATAATGGGATTGGATAGCTTGCCGTATTTCTTTTAATGCATCAACAGCAGAGATTGATTTTTGGAGAAGTGAAATATGACCCATGGCTTCCATTAAAAAAATTAAACTGCTAGGGGGAGGGGGGAGGGGCACTGCTGACGCAAGGATCTGAGAATTGGAGAGGTATTTTGGAGGTAGTTGGAGATTGTTCCCTTCCCTCTCCTCCCAGACTGCTGTTGTGAAAATTGCTTTCTACATTGGTTGTTTTCAAGGTTGTTACTTGGGGAGATGTCTGTATCGTCTTTCTTTGTATTTCCAACACTTAGCACAGTGTCTGGCACGTGGTTAATAAATTTACTTACTACACCTGACATGGGTTTGTTTGTAGGGGTTAAATCAAAGCCTCTGGTTGGATAAATATACATGAAGTCTTGGTTAGGACAGAAATCTCCTGAGATCAGACTTTTCCAAGGGCTTGAGCCATTTGGCAACTAGAAAAAGGGAAAGGGGGAAAGGAGAAAGCATATTATGGGTTTATATTTACCAAGTTCTCTCCTAACCCTCCATGAAATTCCTCCCCAGATGCCTCCTTTCACACAGAGGTGATCTTGGGTTCTCAGGCCTTAAATTTTGTCTGGCCCTGCTGAGTTGGAAAAGTCTGTACTAAGAGCCTAGAGATGAACCCAGTTAAATTCCAGGAGGCCCATTTTCAGGTTAGCTTTAGGATCATGAATTGTTTTGAGCACATTAACTCTTGAAGAATACTTATTAAGTTGTGGGTGGGGATGGCAGTGCACTGCAATATGCATTAGTGAAGGGAGATCTCATTCTAACCAAACCATGGATGCTTGAAATGTTGAAATGTTTTCTCTGTATGGCCACTGAGAAAATTCCCAGATCTGGTGTTTTGATAGTACCCAGGAAATGGCCTGATCTAGAGGGGTTTAGCTACCAGGGTTGATTTGTATCATTTAAGGTTAGATCTAACATTTGCAGAGATTTTGACACATTAGAGGATTTAAAATTCAAAGAGACTGTAAGGGCCAAATTTATTATAGGGAGAGTTAATTGGGTGGTTTGCTGTAATATTGGGGTTCAGAAAATAATGAGAGACCTCTAGGTCCAAAGTTTCCTCCCTTCCAAACTGCCTTTTTTAGTTATTTCTCCCAGGCTAATAAGAAAGGAGATTAACATCCTCTTTTCCACAACAAATCAGGTTTTATTAATGGGCATAAAATTTACAACACAGATGAAGTTAATAAAGCCAGGGACAATGGAATAAGGGAAGAGAAAACAAATAAGCTCCTTGACTTTATCAAAGACTTATTCAAACCCCAAAATTGCTTTCTGCTCAGTTAGCTCGAAGAGCTGGCCTTGCTTCTAATAACTCACCACCTGGGGTCCATAGTTTCAATGGGAGTCAGCTGTGCAGTCCCTCTCCAGTCTGCTCTCAAAGCTCACCAAAAGGAAAAAGAACTTCTCCAAGTGAGTGTTCCCTTTTTCTAGTTTTTCTCTCCCTCCCCTAAAAGAGAGGTCCTTCAAGTTGCTTGGCTGAGAGTGATCCTTTAGTGATGTCAGTAGTACACTAACACAGCACTCAGTGCAGCCCAGGTGTGGCCTATATCTAATTATTTCCAAGTAGGTGTCAGTTTCTCATTCTCACCCAATTCAAAAAATACTAAATCAATCAGGTGGGACACCTGGGCATCTGCCAAATCCCATTATTTTATCACAAGACCCTAGGGGTAACCTTACTAAACTATCTCAATTTTTAACATAGAGAAACTGAGGCCATGAGAGGTTTTTTTTTGGGGGGGGGCAGTGACAGTTAAGTGACTTGCCCAGGATCACACAGCTAGTAAGTGTCAAGTGTCTGAGGCCGGATTTGAACTCAGGTCCTCCTGAATCCAGGGCTGTGCCATCTAGCTGTCTCCTAAGAGAGGTTTAAATGAATTAAGATGATAGGATTATAGATTCAGAGATGAAAAGCACTTTAGCTTCGGGGCAGCTAGGTGGCGCAGTGGATAAAGCAGCGGCCCTGGATTCAGGAGGACCTGAGTTCAAACCTGTCCTCAGACACTGACACTTACTAGCTGTGTGACCCTGGGCAAGTCACTTAACCCTGATTGCCCCACAAAAACAAAAAACAAAAAAAAAACAAAAACAAAAATAAAGTGCTATGTCAAAAAACCCCCCCACCACTTTAGCGGCCTCTATTTTTACCCTCCTCCCACCCCCAGACATAGCGCAATATTTTGCACATAGTAAGTATTTAATAAATACTTTATTTATTGAGTCTAACCTCTACATTTTAAAGATAAGGAAAGGGGCGGCTAGGTGGCGCATTGGATAAAGCACTGGCCCTGGATTCAGGAGTACCTGAGTTCAAATCTGGCCTCAGACACTTGAAACTTACCAGCTCTGTGACCCTGGGCAAGTCACTTAACCCCCATTGCCCTGCAAAAAAAAAATTAAAAAAATAAAGATAAGGAAATTGGGGCACTAATAGTTTAAGTAACTTTCTCAGGGTCACATAACTAGCAGATGTTAGGTCATAAGAAATGGAGACAGGTTTCACATCAAGGCAACAAAATCATAGGAATGTAAATCCCAAGCTGAAAAGGACTTAGACATCGTTTAGTTCCTAGATTCTTAAACCATTGGTCATGACCCCATGTATATCTGTTTTGTATACTTATATAACTGGGGTATTGTAAAAATTTCTCAGGCAAATAGGGGTTTCAAAGTTTACGCAGAAACCCCAATCTAGTCCAAGTCCCTCAATTTATCCATGAAGAAGCCAAAGTGTAGGTGGCTTTCTCAAGTTCATATAAGTAGTAAGTTAGCAGAGCCAGAATTCAAACTCTGCTCCACGAACTCCAAACCCACACTGTCCCCATTTTGTCACAGATCCTGGGGTTTTTGGTTTTTTTTTTTTGAGAGAGAGAAGGCAGGTTATCACTCAGGTGCATCTGGCTCCTTCTCTGACTGATGTTTCAAAAAGAAATTCTCTAGATATTGACCTTGGGAGTATATTGTGAAGTCAAAGGCAGGAGGAAGATTCATGCATGGTCCAGAGAAGAACCAGGCTGCTACAAGTTAGCTATATAAAGGTCAGGTTTTTTGGAATATCATAGTACTTTCCCAAAGGAGATTGGACTTAAATTTAGGCAAGGATGTTCAGATATACAACTCTAAGACCAATCTAATGGAAATGCCATCATTTGTTCAGATCCCTCCCTTGATGGAATTTATACCTGGCCTTGAGAGCAGCTCAAGAAATGACCACAGACTCACTGCACATGGATGGAGACACATTGCACATACCCTTGACCATCTCTCTTAGAGGTTGAATAATCAAAGTCACTCAGAGGAGGCACCTAGGGAAGCAGAAAGAGACACAAGACCAGCATAGCTGAACTACTGAAAAATTTGATCTGACATGCTTGCTCACTTTCATACTTGCCCAGGAGATAGGACAAAACTTGACAACACCCACTGGCTCTTTCTTTTACCTCAAAAAGCTTCTGAAGCTCATCTCCGTTGGTTAGTCCCAGCTGGCGATAACCCCTAGATCTCTTGCCTTAACATAAAGGCCGTGCTCTGAAATTTGGTGTAGCTACAACAAGAGTAGCTGAAAATGAGAATTCCATCCATAGTTGTTCCATTGAGAGGTCATGACTGATTTGTGCAAACCTTACCTCCCCACTGCCATTTGGGATTTAAAGATGAGACTGGAATTTTAAAGATGCACTCCCACCCCAGACAACCTCTGACACTTCTGCCATGTTGATTCTGACTTGCTTAGGTAAGGAGAAGGACTTGGAAATGATCAACAGAGGTGCCCAGCTATAAGGCAGGTGCAAGGTGTTGCTCCTTGTGTTGTCACCTTTCTATTTGGTAGTATTAAGAAAGTTTATTACTAAGGGATTTCCCCTATAAATGTGGGTATTATATCCATGGGTAATAAGACAATAAAGACCCATAGAGTGACATAATGTCAGAACTGGAATAGACCTTAATAATCACCTAGCCCAACACTCTTATTTTACAGATAAGTAATTTGGGGCCCAGAGAGGTGAAGTAATTTCATTAAGGTCAGACCATGAATGAGCAGCAATGCCAGGACTTGAACCTAGATCACCTGACTGCCAGGCCTGTGATCACTCCCTTGCATCATATGACACTGTCTCATTAAGTTGTGAGCAGTAACACAAAGAACCAGGACTGTGAAAAGAAGAATTTGATTATAAAAATAAATAAAATTTTAGTAAGTCTTGAAAGTTTTCAGAACACTTTACCTTTGCTATCTCATTTGATCTTCAAAATAACCCTGTGAAATAGGAGTTATTATCTCCATTTCACAAATGAGGAAACTAACTTGTCTAGGGTCACAGAACTATTAAGTATCTTTGGCAAGATTCAAACTCAAATCTTTCTGACTCTAAGCCCAGTGTGCTATTTGACATGCCACTTTGATGCTGCCCTGAGGAAGTTATCAGGACTCAGAGCAAGATCAGGAGCCCAAAACAGGTAGAAAGTTGGAGTCAAGGCACATAAGAATGAGGGTCTGGGAAAGAAGTGAATCAGAAGTTGGGTAGATGGATAAGAAGCCAGACAACATAAATACAAAATACAGAGAAAGGTTTAAGGTTGAAGACAAGATAAATAGAACAACAGAGTTGAGGCATCAGTGACAAGGAAGGACCTTAATAACTGGGACAAAGGATTCCCATTTTCACAAAATCATAGATTTAGACCTGGAAAATAAAAATCCATTTAGTCCAACCATCCCATTCTTCAGACCAGGAAACTGAGGCACAAAGAGGGGAAATGATTGACCCAGGGTCACACTGTTGGTAAGTAGCACAGCCAGAATAAAAATACAAGTGCTCTTTCCACTGACCCTTGAGTTGGCTTAGCCAGGAAGATTTTTGAATCCTGGTTTTGCCTCTTACTATCCATATATCCTTGAGTAAGTCTTTTTACCTCCTTGGAACAAAGGTCTCTATCTGTAAAATGGAAGTATTGGACTAGATATTCTCTACAATTACTTCTATCTCTAAATTCTATGATTTTGAGTTTTACTTCCCTATTAGAGCTAGTTTGGCTTGACCCTTCAACATTCAATAAGGTGCTCTACTAACAGTGAGTATTTAATGTTTGTTCCAGGAAACTGAACAAATTTCTTTTGCATAGTTAAATAAGCCCCACATTCAGCAAAACAACAATTTCCTACTAAGTTTCCTTGTAAGGTAAAGCTGGCTGACAACTGGGGGTTTTACTTCTCCTAGCAGAATGTGAGATCCTTGAGGTCAAAGACTGATTGGTTTTGTTTCTTCTTTTCATTCTTTCATCCTCTATTTCCCATGTAGGTTTTAACTCCCGATGATCCTTAATGTTTGTTGCTTTGAATTGATCGATGAATGGTTTACATTGCCTATTCATTTTTTGTTTTCATTTCTTCATACATATTTTATCCTCCATAGCTACTTGAAGGCAGGGACTATTTCCTATTTGACTTTGTATCCTAGCACGTAGTGGCCATTTAATAAATATTTATTGAATTGAAAAACAATTCTCCCTCCTGACAATCATTTGAAAATGTGAAAATATCATCCCAACAATCTATACTCCAAAAACCAACTTAATGAAGGATGCCTATTGTCCACTATGTGATAAGTAGTTGGATGGACAACTCATTGAGTTAATCTTTTAATATATATATCTGAGAAAGATACTGCAGTTATACAATGAACTAAACCCAAGATCAGATAGGATAAAGTAGACTGAATTGTATGTGGGGAATAGCACAGTAATTTCAATAATCCCAAGCTTCTCCCTGAAGCAACAACCCATCTTTCTAAAATCAATATTATTGACAATATGGAATACTGAATAGACAGGCAGGGCTTGGAATCAGGAAGATGTAGGTTTAAATACTTCTTCTAACATTTATTGAGAATGAGACCCTGGCAATTTACTTCCTTCTATGTGCCTCAGGAAATTTCCACTTATCTACTAGGTTATAAAAAGGTTATGATAAATATTGGCAAAGAGAACTCCTCAAAAAGAGGAAATATCAAATTCTTCCTGTATCTTTAAAGGGCAAGTCCATCTATTCCCTTATGACTCCACTCAGAAATCCCTGTAATTTTTGAAGCTACTGAATTCTGTCCTTAGCTGCTACCTTCTCCTTATGGGTTCTCATCTTCTATTAAGGTATAAGACCTGGATTGTCTTCACTCTTCTATTTGTATTATTGGCTCTTAGTGTAATGGTTGGCACATAGTAAGAACTTAATAAATACATGTATTTGCATTCATTCATTTGTTAGTTCATTCATCCATTCATTCATGCATAAATCACACATATATTTATGTGGAGACATATGCTGCTGAATCAATGAACACCATAATCTCTGAAGAATCAAAGTTGAAAGTGATAAAAAGGTCAATGATGGTAATCAATAACCACTGCCATTGCCAGCAATGTTGGAGTGCAAGGAGTGGCTAAAAGATATAATGCAGGAAATGCATGACCAGAAAAGGAGGAGGGTTGGTCATGTATTGAGAGAAAGGAACAACAAAGGAATAGCTTGAATGTTATACTAGCATTTGCAGAATGTTAAAAGATCTAGAAAAAAGTCTTTCAGGGAATTAGAGGATTTATGGGAAGACATGAGTCATACAGGATGAGAAGATGTTGATGTGCTTCCATCCGCACCACTGGAAGGAGTACCTATATCCTTGAACTCTCATATTATTGAAATATTTTCCATAGAAAGGATAGGGCATGAATCAGTAGCACGCACTAAGCAAATCAACAGAGATTAATTTATCAGATTGGTGAACATCAGGTGTATATTTCCTGAGCCAAAGGAAAGAATCTCTTCTAAGATAAATCTAAATGTTGCCAGCACATACCACAACTTTCCAATCACAGAATCACAGGATTTGGGGGTTAGAAAGGACTTCAGTGGGCATCTACTTCAGCCCTTACAGAAAAGGAATCCCCACTGTAGCCTACCTGATTGGTAGTCCAACTTCTGTTTGAAAACCTCCAAGGAGGAGATTTATCTCTCTAGGCAGCTCATTTCACTTATGAACATGCTCTAATTGTTGGGAAGTTTTTCCCAACCTAAATTTGTCTCCTGATAACTTACACATTTAGCTCTGGGTTCTGCCCTTTGGAGCCAAATGGAACAAGTCTTGTTCCTCTTTCCATTATAGGTTTTCATATACTTGAAGACAGATATCACATTTCCCCCTGAGTATTCTCTTCTCCAGGCCAAAAATCTCTTGTTTACCCAACTAATCCTCATGGGACATAGACTAAAGGCCCTTTGCCATCCTGGCCACCTTCCTCTGGATATTCTTTTGCTTAGCAATGTCCTTCTTAAACCCTGGCACTCAGAACTTAACACAATACTCCAGATGAGGTCTGACCAGAGCAAAGTGCATTGGGACTAGCAATCAATCAGTTAATCAATAAATGACCTATTCCTGAAAGCTAGGGTCCTCTTATTGTGGCCCAGAATCACATTAGCTTTTTTGGATTCCACATTCCACTGCTGACTTATTTAGCTGACAATCAACTAAGCCCCCCCAGATCTCTTTTCAGAAAAAATGCTATCTAACCATCAAGGTGGCTAGATATTTCTCTTTCTATTTCCTTTATTTTCTTTGATATTAGATCTGTTAGTCTTTTTTGTTTGGCCATTTCCAGTATAGAGTGAGTTCTTTTTTGTTGAGAAGACAAAAGGAGAATTAAGCAGTTTTGCTTCCTGCCTGTTGTCAGTTATCATCATTCTGTTCACCCCAGGCAAAGATCCTACCCTTTCTTTTCCTTTGAATTGGCTAAGAAATCCTTTTCTATTGTCTGTAGCTTCCTAGCTAACTTCACCTTATTCTGAGCTTTGGCTTTACTGACTTTCTTTTTACAGAACTGTACTGTTTTTATAAAACCTTCCGTTACCTGACCTTGCTTCCATCTTCTGTACATGTCTTTTTAAAGTCTAAGTTGGTTGATAGATTTGCTTGACCTGCCCCCAGCTTCCCATCATGTCCACTCTAGCAGCCAGCTCCCCACTATTAATAAGAATAATATTTGGAATAAAATTTACCCTTTTTGGTTCTTGCACTATTTGAAGGATGAGATTATCATTGAGACAAATCAGAAGATCATTAGATGCTTTGATTTTGGCAGAGAACTCCAACTTATGTCTGAGTAATTGAAGTCCTCTATTACTTCTCTATCATGTTTCTTTGCCAGACTTGTGACTTTCTAAAATCCTTCATCTCCTCCTTCTTTCTTCCCAAGTATTATTGTTGTTTAGTCATTCCAGTCATGTCTGACTCTTCATAACCCCATTTGTGGTTTTCTTGGCAAAGATACTGGAGTGGTTTGCCATTTCTTTCTTTAACTCATTTTATAAATGAGTAAACTGAGGCAAACACGGCTAAGTGACTTGCCCAGCATCATGCAGATAGTAAGTATCTTAGGCCATATTTGAACTCAGGAATATGAGTCTTCCTGACTTGGAGTCCAGCATTTTATCTACTGTGCCACCTAGTTTCCTCTACTTCCCAGGTAGTATGTAATTTGCTCCAGAGACAAAAAGTCACTTTTGTTGAGCCCTCCTTTGACTTTCATTTAAGTACTATCTGTTATCCTTCCACCTTCTAGTCCCTGGATTTTCTCAGGATGAATATACCTTTTTGGTATATAATGTATTTTTCCCTTCTAATTTTTACCTATGCTGTTTTTTTAAAAATAAAGTATATCCCTCCAGAGCCATTGCCTCTTAATGTATCTCATCCTACCAACTCATTGATATTTATGAGATCAAACTTGCCCTCTCAGGAGTTTTAATTTCTCTTATTTGTTACCTAAACTTTGGAAATTTTTGTAAAGATACTTGAAGCCATGGGTTTTTACTACTGAGTCTTTTTTTGGTGGTGGTGGTGGGGTGTTATTTTCTGTGAACTGTGAACTTCTGGGTATTTCAACTGGTATTCCTCTTTCTTTGTGGTTAATGGTCTATAAAGGGGGTAGGGAGGAAGTACATTAAAAAAGGTATGCTCATCCCAAGAAGATCCAGGAACCAGATGGTGGAAGTGTAGCAGATAATACTTGGGCAAAAGCAACTTGGGGGTTATAAATAGGCAGTCATCTCTCTCCTCCCCCTATCCTTTACAGTTTAAAGCCTTTTTGATTAGATTTATAAGACAACTTGGAAATACATTTGTACTGGGCTTTATTAGGTGTACTTCATCTCTGGCCAGGAATCTGTCAACCCTATATGTAATCTGTGATTCAGAAGTACAAATCCTATTTTGGGCACCACCTTCTTAGCCAGATGTTCACTTTCCAAATTAATTTTCATCTTATGCATCCTTTACCTTCAGTAGGATAAAAGTAAGGAAAAAACAACCTGTGCCATTTTGGTCTTCAGTTTCTTTTCCAAAACTTCAGAATCATTGGCAATATATTTTAAGATCTTTCTGTAAATAACCTTTTACCCATGTGAAACCCAGGATTGGAGAGTTTTCTATTTTAATAAGTCTCTTTTTTAAGTATTTATTTTATTCTGAACTTAAATGAAACAAAAATTTTCATAATACAATTGAATAGTATTAGAGAATAATCCTTCCCCTGCCCCCTCCCCAAGGCAGCAAACCATCTGATATGGGCCATACTTGTATGATCATGTAAAACAGCACCATACTTGTCACTCTGTACAAGCAAACTAAAATCATAAAAATATATAAGAATGTGAAAAACAGCATACTTCAGTCTGTTCCATCAATATCAGTTCTTTCTTTAGAGGTGGATAGTATATTTCATCAATAGTCCAATTAATTTGTAACGAAATTAATAAGTCTTTTGAAATTATCTGTTATGTTTTGGATATATGACTCAAGAAGACAATAGGCATCTTTATTGTTATTATCAGTTCAAGCAATAGCCATTTCAGTACCCTTGAAAAGGGAATCACTGACTGCTGCTACTCTTCTTTTTTCTTTTTCTTATTTTGTCTCTATTTTTATTATTTTGCTTTTGCCTCATATTTTCTGTGAATCTGCTATATCATTGTCCTGCCATTGGGAATACAAGAAGGTTCCTCCTCCTCTTCCTCTTCCTCTTCTTCTAAGAATCCATCTCTTTGCTCTTTAGGGAGAGACTCAGATCTGTTTTTAAGTTCCAATTGTACAAGTACCTTCTGCTTCCCTTCTGCCTCTATTTAAGACCCTTCCATTTTGTATCGGGCTAAATCACCAGTGATTTTCTTGAATCTGACCATGTTACTCGCCTACTCAATAAACTGTAGTGGCTCACTATCACCTCCAGGATCCAATACAAAATGCTGTTTGGCATTCAAAGCCTTTTATAACCTAACCCTCTCCTACCTTTGCAGTCTTCTTATACCTTACTCCCTGCCACATATTCTTCCATCTAGTAACACTGGACTCCTGGCTCTTCCACAAACTAAATTTTCCCTCTCTCAGTTTCAGGAATTTTCTTTGATTGTCTCCCATACTTAGAATGCTCTTTCACTTTAACTCTACCTAATGACTTTCCTGACTTCCTTTAAGTTGAAACTAAAATCTTGTCTTTTACAGAAGTGTTCCCCAACCACTTTTTTTGGGGGGGTAATGAGGGTTAAGTGACTTGCCCAGGGTCACACAGCTAGTAAGTGTCAAGTGTCTGAGGCCAGATTTGAACTCAGGTTTTCCTGAATCCAGGGCCTATGCTTTATCCACTGTGCCACCTAGCTTCCCCTGTAACCACTCTTTTATTATTTCTCATTTATCCTGTATATAGCTTGCTATATGTGTGTCTACACCCCTCCATATGTATTTTAAAATATATATGGGGGGTGTGAAAGTATACATACGCATACATATACACATATACACACACATAGATACACACATACACATACACATACATATACATATATATGTACATGTACATTTGTATGTCTTTTCTCCCACTAGACTGACTGTAAGCCCCATGGGAGCAGACTGTCTTTTGCCTCTTTTTATATCTACAACATTTAACACAATGCCTGACACATAGTAGGTACTTAATAAATGCTGATTAATTTACTCTATAATAATAGCAAACATTTACATGGTGCTTTAAGGTTTCCAGAGTACTTTAGAAATATCCCATTTTATCTTCACCACAAAATCCTGTAAGGTAGGTGTTGTTAGTATTATCTTCATTTTACAGATGAAGGAACTATGTCTGCTAGTGTCTGGGATCAGACACTTCCTAGCAATGTGACCCTGGGTAAGTCACCTAATCCCTGACTGGCTGGCATACAGTAGGCACTATATGAATGGTAGTTATTATTATTATTATTATTATTTGTTTAGAATTTTATTTTCCAAGTTACATGTCAAAGCAAATTTTGACATTCTTTTTTTAAAACTCTGTGTTCCAACTTCTCTTCCTCCCTCCCTTCCCACCTCCCACCCCAAGAACTCAGGCAATCGAATGTAAGTTATACATGAGTAGTCATGGAAAACATCTCTACAATAGCTAGGTTGTGAGAGAGAAAAGATAAAAACAAAACTTCAGATTAAAGAGTTGTCAAAAAAATGTGTTTCAGTCTGTTTTCAGATACCATTAGTTCTTTCTCTGTAGGTGTATTGCAATTTTCGTAAGTCCTTCAGAGTTATATTGGATCATTGCCTTGCTGAAAATAACCACGTGCTTCCCAATGCTAGCTATTATTATAATAATTTATTACATTTAACTTAAACTACCCCTCTTGGACATGCACAGAACTTCCTGTTTCTTACAGCTTCATGGCATTAAGTAGGGAAAGTAGAGGATAGAGAATGTCCAATAAGTTCATTGATCCTCCCATGCATGCAGAGGAGAATGATTTTGTGGGTAATGTTCTCAGGGAGTCAAAGTGTTTTTACAACCCAAGCTTTTCCTCTGTTGATCCCTTCTGTTCTGTTCTGCCCATACCTGGATATTTGATAAATTGTGATTTGGCAGTAACATCCATGACGATGATCTCACAGATTCAGTAAAGTATTAAAGGGCTTTATTTATACCTTCACTTCTTTCTTTCTATCCATTTTCAGTTTTCCCATAGATGTTGGGCTAGATGACCTTTATGGTCCCTTCCACCTCTTAGATTATTTGATCTATTGTCCCTTTGTATTGAATGCATAAATTTCTAGATGGCAGGAAAGGTCTATATGCCCAACTCTTTGGAATTTCTCATCTCTGACAGAGACTTCCATTGATGTTTTTCCTGTCATTGCTTAGACGTCTTTTGAGAGTAAGGACCCCTGTAACATTATTTTTGTTGTTGTTGTTGTTGTTTTTTGCGGAGCAGTGGGGGTTAAGTGACTTGCCCAAGGTCACAAAGCTAGTAAGTGTCAAGTGTCTGAGGCCGGATTTGAACTCAGGTCCCTCTGAATCCAGGGCCAGTGCTCTATCCACTGTACCACCTAGCCACTCCCAACATTATTTTTTAATAGAAGACCAGGTGATTCTTCCTGGAGTGCTTCACAGACAAACTGTGAAGGATTTAAAATAAAACCAGAGGGTATCTGACATTACTACTCTCCCTTTCCAGGTCTAAAGGAGTCACTGATCCATCTAATATAGTTTATGTGATACTTTACTTGGTTCCAGTCCAGGCAACTGAATTCTTTTTTTTTTTTTTTTTTTTTTTTTTTTTACATTATAGAAAGCTTTATTAGACCGTGACTCTTGCAGAAGAAAACAGCAAATTTTTTATTTCAATATGGTGTCACCTCGGGCTTCTTCCAATTGCTGCTGAACCCTCCTCATCTCTTCTTCCTTCTTTTTCTGCTCGGCCGCTAGCTTCCGTTCTTTTTCTGCCCGGGGCTTTAGGTAAGCATAGCGCTTCGATCCGTAGACTACACCCAAGAGCAGGGCCGAATACCGTCCCACCTTGATGAGCGGGGAGACATTCACGGGCGGCACCATTTTTCCCGCTGACCTTGGACCCGCGCAACTGAATTCTTATAGAGATTTTTGGTGGTGGTGGTGGTTGTTATTGGTGCTGGTGGTGGTGTGTATATATGTTTATGCATGTTTAAAACTTGCTCGGTTCCTTAATATGAGAGAATGTCTGAACTAAGACATATGTTTCTCATTCAGAAAAGAGAGCTGAATGTTAGTAGTCCTGGACCAGATAATAAAAGGGTTTGGGGTAAGAGAAGAGAAAAATTACTCTGTACACAACTGACAATGAATAAATGCTTATTGAACGGATGGAAAAGCTTAATTTTACCTACAAGCTATAATTAGATATTCTTGTTACAGTATGATATTGATGCCTTGTACATAACACACCCATAATATTTGCTGAAGGAATGAGTGGATAGAAGGGTGAGTAGATGGATGGATGGATGGATGGATGGATGGATGGATGGATGGATGGATGGATGGATGGATGATCTCCCATAGAGGGCTAGTGAATCTTTAGTCAGAAATTGTTCTTTATGATTCCCTGTCTCATCTGAATTATTTCCAATTTAAGTCTAATGGTCTTTGAAGGGCAGTGAAAGGTATATTAATTTGGCTTAGCTGAAGTTGTGGCTGTGTGTATTCCAAATTGGTTCTTGCTCCTTGTCAAACAAATTAATGTCCTGCTGGGCTGTATTGTAATCTGAGCATGACCTACTTTGGTGACATACTTTAGTGTTTTTGCTTCTGCAAAAATAATCTAAACACTTAGGAATTGGAGCTGTTAGGGAACAGAGCCATGAATAAACAACAAACAACAAATGTTTATTAAGTTCTTCTTATTATTAAAGTCCTGTTGATGCAAATAATGGTATGACTAGGACTCAGCTCTTAAGAAGCTTAGGGTCTAACTTCAGGGTAGGGGTGGGGTATAGTGTATTTACATGACTGAAATAAAGTTGAATGAGACTAGTGACAATGAGAGAGTGGGACAAAGTATTATGAACCATTTGAGGAAGGAGAGTTTACTTTCTTCTGGGGGATGAGGATGGGCTTCACGAGGAGGTAGAACCTATGAATGAGGTGTGCCCTGAAGAGAGAAAGAAACTTCAGGAGATGGCATCAGGTATGGGCAAAGTAGTGAAAGTAATTCACACTGAGCATTGAGGACGACACAAATGAAGCTATAAAGTGAGACTGCAGAAGACAAGAATGAAAGACAAAAATGTCAAACATGTGTAGCATGGAGTAAAGCTAGAAAACTAGGTTGAAAATGTATCATGGATGGTCTTGATTACCATGATTAAGATTTTTTATTTTATTTAGGTAATGGTGAGCCACTGAAGATTTAAGTGCCGTGATCAGAATTGCATTGACATGATGACTCAAGCAACAATGGGAAGGATGGATGAGAGAAGGGAAAAGAGACAGAAAGATCATTTAGACTATTATAACAACCATGGTACGAGTTAAATTAGAACTTAAATTAGGATAGTTGCAGTGGGAGTAGAAAGCAAGGGACGGATTGATCAGGTAAAATCAATGGGACTTGAAATAATTGGATGTAGTAGATGAGAAAAAGGGATGGGTCAATATTTAATCTGAGGTTGCTAGCATGGCTGACTGGATGGATGATTACAGAAAAATACAAAGAGTTAAATTGAGAATCAAGTGGAGGGAAAAGGAAGAGAAATTCAGTTTCAAAATTTTTGAATCTAAAGTGCTGATGGTTCATTCAGATGGAGATACATGGCAGGTAGTTGGGAGATATAAAGACCTAGAGCTCTGGGAAGAAGTTGGAGGTGGAAAATTTGAATTAGTGGTTGTTTTTAAAGAGGTGATTAATTCTAATGACCAAGGAATCAATCACTAACAGAGAGGAGAAAACTAACAACAGAACTTTGAGGGACACATGCCTATGGATTAGGAAGAGGAATCCAAAGGAGAGACCAAGGAGTCATCTGAAAAGTAAGAGGAGACCCATGAAAATGAGGTGTCATGGATTCTAAGTCAGAAGGGAACATCAAAAAGGAGGGGGTACTTAACCACGTCAAATATTGCAAAGACATTAAAGAGCGGGAGGACAAAAAAGCCATTGGATCTAGCAGTAAGTCAAACTGGATCTGGCATGAGTCAAATTGGAAAGAGCTGCTTCAGGAGGATGTGAGCAACAAAGATATTGTAGATTGCAACCCATGAAGCAATTTGGTTTGGAGGAAGTTGGGGTAGCAAATGTAAACTCTTCTTTAAATAAGGTTAGTATGGTGAAAAGGAGGAGGCAGCTAGATGGTTCAGCAGATAGAGCACTGGACCTGAAGTCAGGAAGATCTGAGTTCAAAGTTGGCCTCAGGTATATACTAGTTGTATGATCCTGGGCAAGTCACTTGACCTCTATTTTCCTTAATTCACTGGAGAAGGAAATGACAAACCATTCCCGTATCTTTGCCAAGAAAATGCCATGGACAGTGTGGTACATGAGGTCATGAACAGTCAGACCCAACTGAACAACAAAAACAATGGTGAAAAGGAGTAGTGGAGAACATCATTGAAAATAACTAAAAGAGATAATGGAGTAAAGAGATTTGGGGGTATTTTGTAAAAAAAAAAAGAATCATAGTCCTAAATAAATATTTGTTAATTGACAGACTTTCCTATTTAAAAAAGGGAAGGATGGTAGATAATATTGGTAGGTTAAAACTAATTGACAGTGACCACTTTAAAATGACTTACCCAACAGCGTTAATAGGAGAGTGAGATTTTATGATTCAAAATGTATCTGGATGAGGATATCATTGGTCTAAAGCAAATATATAACCACTTTAATATAGCAGCATCCAATCTGAATTTCTGTCTCTTTCCATGACCTTCTGAATCATTCCTGACTTTTCCTTCTATTTAATAAAGACATCAGGATATCTAAACAGAATTTTGATTTGTTCTTAATGATCACCATCTAAAAACATTTAATGAGAACAAATTATTTCAAATCATTGTACTAGACACTGGGAGGTACTGGAAGGGGTCATAAGATAGTCATAAACTTAATTTCTCCCAGAGTCCTCTAACAATGTACTGTTTTACTCGACCAGTTTGAAGGCAGTATCAGTGAAATAGGAAACCTGACTTTACTCCAAAAATGAACAACCACAATAATAATAACTGACATTTATGTGTCACTTTAAAGTTTGCAAAGTAAAAAAAAAAGTTTGCAAAGTGTTTTTCATACATTTTTCCATTTGAGCCTCACAACAACCCTGTAAGGTTGATTATGCGGGTATGTTATATTTCCTGATAAAAGCTTCTAATAGATATTGCTTCATTTCATAATTTTGTTTAGCTAGACTTTAGCATATTGCCTAGCTCATAGTAGGCACTTAATAAAAGCTTGTTAATTGCCACCCCTATTTTATGAATGAGAAAACTGAGGCTCAGAGAGGTTAAATGATTTTTTCATAGTCCAACAACAAATAACTAGAGGCTGAATCCCTTCCAAATGTAAATCCAAAGACCTATGGCAGAATCAGCCTTGAATTGTGTGAGGCATAGGGAGGGACACAGTCAGTCAATAATTAGAGGAACAAAGGCAAAAGACTTAGAATTATAGAATTTCAGAGCTGAAAGGGACCTTAGAGATAGTCTAGTTCAACACTCCCTCTCCTTGGTTTTACAGAAGAAACTGAGGCCAAGAGTAAAGATGCCTTATGGAAAGTCATATGGCTAATAGGTGGTGACACCTACTATTGATTTTTTTATTATAATAAACATTTTTATTTAAAGTTTTGAGTTCCAAATTCTATCCTTCCTTCCCTCTCTCCCCACCCTGAGGTAGTAAGCAATCAAATATAGGTTATACATGTGCAATTATGTAAAATATTACCATATTAGTCATTTTATAGAAGAGAACTTGAACAAAAGAAAAAATGAAAGTGAAAAATAGCATGCTTCAGGGCAGCTAGGTGGAGTAGTGCATAAAGCACCAACCCTGGATTCAGGAGGACCTGAGTTCAAATCCAGCCTTGGACACTTGACACTTATTAGCTGTGTGACCCTGGGCAAGTCACTTAACCCCCACTGCCCTGCAAAAAAACCAAAAACCAAAACAAAAAAACAACACAAAAATAGCATGCTTCAGTCTATTCCATCAATATCAATTTTTTCTTTAGAGGTAGATAGTATGCTTCATCATTAGTCTTTTGGGATTGTCTTGGATCATTGTATTGCTGAAAATAGTTAAATCATTCACAGTTCTTAAACAAATAATATTTCTATATGTGCACAACATTCTCTTGGTTCTGCTCACTTAACTATACATCAGTTCATACAAGTCTTTTCAGGCCTTTCTGAAATCACCTTGATTGTCATTTTTATAGAAAAATAGTATTCCATCACCATCATATACCACAGCTTGTATAGCCATTCCTCAATTGAGGGGCATTCCTTTGATTTCAAATTCTTAGCTACCACAAAAATATTTTTGTACAAATAAGTCTTTTTCTCTTTTGGGGAATGACTTTGGGATATAAACCTAGCAGTGGAAATTGCTCTCCAGGATGGTTGTATCTGTTCACAACTCTACCAACAGTGGATTAGCGTCCCAGCTTTCCCACACCTCCTCCAACATCCAATATTTTCCTTTTTTTGTTATATTTGCCTCTCTAATAGGTGTAAGGTGATACCTCAGAGTTGTACTTTGCATTCTGAGATTGCCCTTTAATTTGTCCCGGATATATCTTATTTGTACTTAGTTGATTGCAAGTTGTTTTCCTTATTAGATGATGAGTTCCTTGAGGACAGGGACTATTTTTTGCGATCCTTTGTATTCCCAGTAGTTAGCACAGTGTCTAGCACAAAGTAGGTGCTTAATAAATGCTAGTTGACTTATCTCTGCAAAGAAAGGATGGAAAAATACTTTTAATCCCTTTTGGCAATAGGTTAAGTTATTACATATTATTGTTATAATTATTTTCTTTCCATTTCCATTGTTATCATTGTGTAAAATGTTTTTCTGGATATGATTATTTTGCTTTGCATGTAAATCTCTTCAGGATTCTTCATAGTCATTATTTATTATGGTGTAGTAATGGTCCATTTTATCCATTTACTACAATGTGTTTAGCCATCTTCAGCTGATGGCCATCTATTGTGTTTTCAAATCTTTATAATCACAAATAGTGCTACTGCAAATATCTTTATGTTATGAGACCTTTCTTCTTGTCTTCATACTCTTTTTGGGTATATTCCTAGCTATGGGATCTCTAGGTAAAAAGTATGAACGTTTTAGTAACTTCCTTAGCATAATTCTAAATTACTTTGACTCAATCCATAGTTCCATCAATATTGAATTATTGTCCTATCTTTTCACAACCCCTCAAATATTGACTATACTCATCTTTTATCATCTTAGTCAATTTATTGTGTGTAAAGTAAACTTTCAGAGTTTGTTTTGATTTGTATTTCTCTTAGTAATTTATAATAAATTTTTATATGGTTGTCAATAGCCTGCTAATATATTTAGAACTGTTTATTCATATATTTTGACCACTTATTGTTTAATGGCTTCTGGTTCTGTTAATTTCCTCTATGTCTTAGATATGATTGATATCAGAGATATTTGCTACAAACATTTTTCCCCCGGTCACCAGTTTCATTTCTTATCCTGGTTGCATTGATTTTGTTAGTATAAAATCTTTTCAATTATATGTGATTCATATTACCTAGTTTATCTTTAAAGACAACCTCTATCCATTATGAGATTAAGGACTATCACTGTAGCCATAGCTAATCTGGTTCTCTTAATTTTCCCCTGTGGTCTGGCTTTTATTATTCAGTTATGATATTCATTCTGAGATAATTTCTGTTTATGGTATAAGATGATAGTATAAACCTAATTTCTGCTAAGCCACTTACCAATTTTCCTAGAAGTTCTTGTTAAATAAGGAGTCTTTCCCCCAAAGTAATTTACATTCTTATAATTATCAAATACTGGGTTATTGAATTCAGACATTCTTCATTATCTAGTCTGTACCACTGATCTCATATTTTGTACACCAGTACCAAATAATGTCAATGACTAGAAACTATAATTTCTACTTCTTTCATTTTTCCCTTTGTGATTCCAGACCTATTTTTCCTTCAAATAAATGTTATTATTTGGGTTATTTTGCTTTTCTTAAGTGGAGCTTCCTACTCATAAGAAGATAAGTTCTATTTCCTGAGTATGTCCAACACTTTCACACTTTTGTAATTTTGCTCACATGCTTCTGTTTATCTGGAATAATTTTCCTTCACAGCTTTGTCTATCTAAATCTCTCTCGTCTCAAGGTCTGATTCAGATAACATCCCCATGAGACACCCTCTATCTTCTACAACTAAATACATTCTATCAAGTCTCAAAATGTAGGTTAGTCATTCCCTTAGAATTAAAGGTAAAAGAGTCACAGTCTAGGTTATCAGATAACAATATAATATTCTTTCATAGAAAAGAAAAAAATGATGAAGTTGAACTGGGTGGCACCCCCTTAGATTACTATTCTTTACCCCTCCAAAGAGATATAAATATTTTTGTACATCTTTACTTAGAGTTTGTTTTGCTTAGGTCTAATTCATTCTATAATCTATTTCCCTTCTCATTCTTTCCCCCTTTTCCCTTTCCCTATTATTTCCCCACTGAATGAAATGTGTTCATATATATAACTGTGTGTATTTGTGTTTGTGTGTGTATTCTTTTCTTTAACCAGTTCATATGACAGCAAGTTTGAAGTATCAACTGCTCCTCAAATCTTGCTCCATTTTGTTTGAATAGAGGTCTACTTGTGAACCATGATTATGTGATAGCAGGATTTGGTCTGATCCATTTTCTGGGCCTCTTTGGAGTAGTTTTGTGAATGAGAGCTCAAATGCATTGCTTCCTACTATTTTTCCATTTTGATTCTTCCTTCTCTGGCTTTTGATTGCTTCTTTGGGGATTATCTGTTGTTATTCTCATATTCAGTCACACTTTTCCAGTTCATTTAAATTTTTATTAAGCTATATTCTCATAATAAGATTTTTTCCTCTATAGACTGCATACCTGTAATGCCTCTGAAAGAGTTTCATGGAGAATGAAAAAGTGCCTTCTTTCAATTTTAAAGGCAGTGAACTCACCAACCCTAAAATTTGGTATGTTGTTTCATCATCATTCCCTTTCACATAGTTATTAATTGTTTCTATGATTTTTTAATACATATAATTTTTCCATGCTTTTGCACATGGTATATATTTACAAAGGTATGTTGTGATCCTGAGAATAGGTACATTCTTTAGTGTTCTAATTGAGAAGTCACCATATTTTTTTTCAGCTCTGAATTTTCTGTTTTTCTCTTTTATATTTTCCCTTCTTTTTAAAAACCTTTTTATTAGATTTGTTCAGTTCTTAGGGAGAAACATTAAAGTCTCCTACAATTGTTGTGTTACCATCCATGTATTTAATTATTTTTCCTTTATTAATTTAGATGCTATGAAGTTTGGTATATAAACATATATGCATATGTACATATATTAGTATTGATATTGACTTCTTGTCAATGGTTCCTTTGAACATGAGGATAAATGCAAAGGAACAATTAGGTTAAAAAATAATTTTGCAAGTATGGGGTGGCAGATATGTGGCTAGCAAATGGATTATATTTTTAAAAATCAGAGGTAGAGTTAGTGGACTGCATACTAATATGAAGCAATGGTATGGTATGGTAGCTAATTTTAAGCTTAGAGCTTACCACTTTTGAAAGATGACAGCAAACATATATGGAAACATAGTATAACTTTAAAAGACTGAACAATAAGGGAACTAGGATTTACAAAAGTAAAAAATTTTCATTACTGACCATAGTTCCCAAACCCTACCAGTTATCTTTATACATTTTCCAAATTTGCAGCTCCTACTATTTGTTTGGAGAATTACTTGCCACATCTTCTATTCTTTGAGATGATGAGAAACTACCACTTCCAGCTATTATCTACTACCCGTTAAAAATTGAACAAAAATTTTGGGGAAATTTGGGGTTAATTCATGGCTCAGAAACTTACTAGATAAAACTCTGATGTTTATAAATCTTTCTTTATGAGGAATTTTATCTCAAAGCAGTATCTCATTTGGGTTGGCCAGTAAATATTCCCTTAAGACATAGGGGTATTTGCACAAAATGGAATAGGCTTTGATTAAATAGTATCCAGAACATAAGACAGGTCAGAATTAAAAGCAATAATGCCCATAGACAACAGAGCATAAGTAAGCTTTTGTGAAGGTGGCCATCTGCAATCTTCCCCTGGTGCCTTCCTTGATCTTAAGGAGTCTTTTATACTCAATTTCAAATATGTTTCTTTGTAATTCTCACTCAGGTTTTTTTTTTTTATTGCATTTGGAAACAACAGGGGAGCCCTCTAATTTAATACCTGTAAAAGAGTCTCATGCCTTCTGGAGAATGAAAAGTGCCTGCCTTCAATTTCAAAGGCAGTGAGCTCACCTTCTATTATGATTGGATTTTTCATAAATCCTTACCTTTGTCTGTGGCAGTCAGAGATTATCAACTTATGCTATTGCCTCACAGCCTCATCCCCACCTCCACCCCTACCAAATCTCCTAATGTTTCAGAATCTGTTCTATTTAAGAGGATATTTTTTAAAAGTGAATGATTACTTAGAGATGGTGGTTCTTATGAAAAGTGCATATATAGCTTTGCAGATTCATTCTGCAAGAGTATTTCTTTACTGAAAGAAAAGTGAAGTTCCAAAGGCAATTAGAAGTTATCTAATAATGTCAATTGGGGAATGGCTAAACAAGTTATGGTATATGATTGTGATAAAACACTACTGTCTATAAGAAATGATGAGCTCAATCATCTTAGAAAAACATGGAGGGGGTAGCTAGGTGGCACAGTGGATAAAGCATCGGCCCTGGATTCAGGAGGACTTGAGTTCAAATCCAGCCTCAGACACTTGCCACTAGCTGTGTGACCCTGGGCAGGTTACTTAACCCTCATTGCCCTGCAAAAAAAAGAAAGAAAGAAAAGAAAAGAAAAAGAAAAAAACATGGAAATATTTGCAGAAAATAGTGAAGAGTGAAATAAGAAGAACCAAGAGAACATTGTATATTGTAATGGCACTATTATTTTAAGAACTTTGAACAAATAAGACTTTGAACAAATAAGTCATTTCAACTATTATAAATACACAAATTAGCTACAAAGGACGTATGAAGAAAGACAGTGTTTTCATCCAGAGAAAGAACTGATAAATAGAAGTATGTATAGAATGATTTCACACAAACACACACACACTTATGTCTTTGTGTCTAATAGTAGAGGGAGGAGGGAAGAAAAAAGAAAAAGAATTATAACTTTATTATATATTTAAATGGAATAGCAAGTTGTACATAATAAATTTGCACTTCATGTGCAATCATTTTTTATTATACTATTATGAAAATGCTTGTTTTATTCCATAAATTAAAAATATAATGAATAACAATTTAAAAAAGAAGTTATCCAGTCCATTCCCCTGTCTCAAGGAAAACTATTGCTATTGAATCTTTCGCAAGAACAGGGGATTTTTGCCTTTGAATCACATGAAGGGCTTGTGATTTAGTTCTAAAGTGTGCAACTCTGGTCAGGCCATATATACAGTAGAATTATGTTAAACTTGTGTGTCATAGTTTAGGCTGAACATTGATAAGCTGAAGAACATCCAGAGGAAGGCAATCAGGGTGATGAAGGGTGTCAACTCCATGCCATTTGAGTACTGACTGAAGAACCTGTAGGTGTATCATCTGGAGAATAGAAGTCTTAAAGAGGCCAGGGTACTTGTTATCTATTGTCTCAAGGACTCTTATGTGATCATGTGAAAGAGGACTTAAATTTGTTTTGTCAGGCTCCAGAGGACAGAGTTAGGGGCAATGTATTTAAATTAGGTACAGAGAGGAGTATTTACATTTGATGCAAGGAAAAAACTTTCTGATAATTACAGTTAACCCAGAGTGGCATGGACTGCTTTAAGCTGTAGCAGGTCCCTTTTTACTGGAGGTCTTTCATTAAAAGCTGAATGACAGATTCATTGGAGAGGTGATTCATGTCACTGTTTCCAGATCAAACCAATTTAATTCAACAAATATTTTAGTTTGTATTATGTAAAAGGCAAATTTTCAAAATAATAATAATAGCTAGTATATTGTCCTTCAAGGTTTACAAAATGCTTTACAAATATTATCTCATTTTATTCTCACAGCATCCCTTCAATTATCCCCATTTTGCAGATGAAACTGAGGTAGACGGAGGTTAAGTGACTTGCTAAGGGTCACACAGCTAGTACATATCTGATGCAGGAACTCACAGATAGTAAGTATTTGATGCAAAAGTCATGTCTGACTCCAAGTTCCCTGCTCTAGCCACTGCACCACCTAGCTTTCATAGTCTAGTTCTCTTATTTTATGAGTAAAAGAACCAAGGCCAGAGGGGTCAAGTGATATTTTTTTTCTTGAGATTGTTCTACCAATCTAGTAACAAAGATGAGACCAGACACCAGGCTTCCTGAATCCCAATTGAATGCATTACTACACAGCTGCCTCTCACTTTTCTCAATCCATTCAAAGTACTGACACAAGACCTCTCTTGGGTTCCAGACTGCAGAATGTTCCTGGCCACTGGAGTTAAGATGGAGCCTATACCTGAGGCCAAGGAGAAGAAGTGAGAGCTGTTTCTTAGACTGATTTCCAAGTCAACCATACAGATTACAACTCAGTTTAGGGGTTGAACAATTTTGTGGTTTTGGCCAATGAATTAAGTATGGTGAAGGAAGAGATTTTCTCTGCTTTGACACCATTTCCTTATTATAATAGCTCACTTAGGATCAGCTATCCAGGCAGTCAAGAAGCATTTATTAAGTGTCTACTATGTGCCAGGCACTGTTCTAAGCACCATGGCTAAAAAAAAAATCGGTAAAAACATGGTCCCCCAAAGAGCTTACATTCTCATGGGGAAGATATGCAAAAAATGGTACATGTAAGATATGCACAATGTGAATGGAAGGTAATCTCAGAGGGATGGGAAGCAGAAAGGGAAGAGAAGGACCCAGAAAAGCCTCTTGTAGAAGGTGGGATTTGGGTTGAGCTGAAGATTGAAGGAAACCAGAGAAGTTAGGAGATGGAAGAAGGAAGAGCATTCTGGGAGATGATAGGTTTGGAACACAACACTCCTGAGCACAGCTGAACTGGATTATAATGTAATTAGGAAATATTTATCAAAAAACCCCAATAAAATATAGATCATGTTACTATATGATTTTCTAAGTCATTATCCAACCATAGGAATCCTTATATAGTTCAATGGCCCCTGTATCTAAGTTTAACAATACTGGTTTAGAGAAATAAAGTGCCTCAGAGCTTGCCCCAGTACATTGTAGCTGCTGGGTTGGGGAGGGGGGAGGGTGTCGAGGAGGGAGGTGGTACCAAGGGACTAGAATAGAGATTTTCACTGATGAAATACAACACCACCTGCTTCCAAACCCATTCCAAAAACCAAGATGCAGATGTTGAAAGCAATAGGCCTTTATTTGGGCCATTTTTAAACTCATGCCAAGAAAGTGTTTAACTGGAGACTTTCATAGGGAGGAGAGCAAGAGAAAAAGGCCAAGCTACACTCCCCCATAGACACCAGAGAAGCAAGCAAGTACCTGATTTCCAGTTATTCTAGGGTAAGTTTCTAAGTTGGCCACTGAAGACAGAATTGGACCTCAGGTGAAGAGTCCTTAGGACATGGCACAAGGAAAAGATGGGGGTAAATTATCAAATGACAGACATCTCCTAGACCTGGTGCCTATTATATATCAGGCTCTTATTACTCCTCTTAGACAAGTGCTCCTGTATTCTATCTCACAGGCAGGGATGCTCTCTGATGCAGATGAGGGCCAGGGGTTGTATAGCAAAGGGGAGAACCTCTAGCAGGCATTTCTCATTAGTATTTCACCTCTGATGTCAAAAGCAGGGAAGCTACAATTTGTGAAACTTTCTGGGGCATGGATATTTCTCAACAAAAACTGGGGTTTGGAATATAGGCAGGGTCAGGGGCGAGGGTGCTAGACAGGACGAGGGAGGTTTTTTTGAACAGACAACCTTGTCCCAACAGAGGCTAGACCCAGAAAACAAAGAGGATTAAAAAAATCTATCACCTAGGTAATTTAGTCCAACTTGATCATTTTGCAGATCAGAAAACTGAGTCTCAGAGTGGTTAAGAGGCTTGCCCAAGGTAATAAATGGCATGAGCCAAAAGCAAGATATGAACCCAGGTCTTTGGGCTCCAAATCCGGGCATCTCCAGTTCAGATGACCCACTGACCATCTCTAGCATGTCATGTAATGCACAAGGTGTTACCACCTGATTATGCCATCTTTCTTCCTTTCAGCTTTACCTGGCAAAGCCCTTGTCCTGGCAAACCTAGCAGGTAGCAATCAGGCCAGGCACCTTTCCAGCTTAATGGCTAATCTAGCTTTTTAGGGAATAGAAACCTTTTCTTTATGCAGAAAAAAAATGTATTTAAATTCAAGATCAGTCCTTCCAGGCGTCCTTCATTCCCATTGCGGTCCCAGTGTTTGGATAGCTCAGAATCCAATGAATATACAATTAAACCAGTCTGAAGGTGGGAGAGGGGAGAAGAGGGAACTAGGAGATTTTTGTCATCTGGTGGCACAGGAAGAACTTGCAGCACCTCAGTCATTCTGTTGTTCCTGCCTTCTCTGCCATGCTCCATTTTCCCAAGCTACAATCCTTTGCAAATGTAATTTTCATAAAGATAAATCCGAATAAAACATTTAGCAACCCTTTTTCTCCCTAAGCACTTCCTGTGCATATAGAACATTTCATTGCAATCTTTTTTTTTTGTTACACCAATGACCCTTTTCATTACTTTTCCTTGCATAAGCATCCCATCAGACTCCTTGCCTATTCCTCACTTAACAGATACACATCTCCTTTTATTCAAGTTAATAGCCAAAATTCTACATGTGACTCATGTTTGTCTCAGTCTTCTCTTTTTTATTTGT
This sequence comes from Dromiciops gliroides, assembly GCF_019393635.1. Classification (NCBI taxonomy): domain Eukaryota; kingdom Metazoa; phylum Chordata; class Mammalia; order Microbiotheria; family Microbiotheriidae; genus Dromiciops; species Dromiciops gliroides. Next base: position 559,911,263 of record NC_057862.1, on the reverse strand, counting down.
ACATTTTTTAAAAGGTAGGTCAAAGATTTTGACTCATACTATTACTTTCTCCAGCTTAATTAGAGGTGCTACTTTTTACTGCTATTTGTTATTCATTTAAAATTTCATCTTGGAGCCAGTCTGGGATCACTATATATAATAGTGATTCATTTCAAAACAGAAAAAGGAAAAGAATAGCCAAATAGCAGCCCCAGGTAACCCCAGAATATGGCATTGCTTATCATGCATCATTCCAACATGAGATTGTTCAATGATGAGTGTATGGCTGTCTTTGGGCTACCCTCCAACTCTCATGCAGACACAACTACCTCAGGTTCAAGGTATTCTTTGTGTCCACATTCTTAAAAGTATACATATTTCATGAGCCCCCGCTAATGTGCTTATCTTTAATAGTTAACCAAAGGATACAGCTCCCTTTGGTTGTCTCTATTGGATATGTTACTTTACTGGGCTTTATGGGGGCTTGCTGCCTGCTAGACACAGTATCTCCTTCTTTAGCTCCACTGTAAGATGCCTTGGCCATTCAGGGAAAGGAAAAAACAAATCCCTTCCCCCTTTCAATAGGCAAGGAGTATTATCTTTTCAAGAGGTGGGTTCTTCTTTCTTACCTAGCTCTCTTCTTGACTATTCCCTAGAGAGAATGCCTTGGTTTTTTTTAAAGGTCTGCAAAGATTATGCTATAAGAAATGACAAGCAGGACACTTTCAGAAAGGCCTAAAAAGACTTGTATACACTGATGCATAAAGAGGTGAAGTGAACAGAACCAGGAGAAAGGTTGTACACAGTGATGGCAATATTGTTTGATGAAAAACTGTGAATGATTTAATTACTCTCAGCAGTATGATGATCCAAGACAATCTCAAAGGACTGATGATCAAGCCTCCAAAGAAAGAACTTATATTGATTGAACACAGACTGAAGCGTGCCATTTTTCACTCTTTCATTTTATTCTTTTATTCAAGCTTTCTTGTACAGAATGACTAATATGGTAATGTTTTACATAAAAAAGGTCAACAAAGGGCAAATCTGATTCTTTAGTCATATAGGAGCCACTCTCTGATTCCATCATTTTTGACTGAAGGACTTCAGAAAGCATAAAAGGGTAAAAAAGTATAGTTACTTCTTTGCACTTCACTTATGACCATAATAACTGCCTCTATAACCTCTCCCTTACCTTCTGTAATTTTATTACCTAGACTGGGGAAAATATCAATTGATTAGAGGTATCCTGATAATTCCCCCTCTTCTACTAAATAAGGTGAAATAGTTTTGCCCTCTTTAGTAGGTTTCTTCCACTTAAACACAGAATTGTTATTTTTGATTATGTATGAGTCTTTGTGACCTCATTTGGGGGTTTTCTTGGCAAAGATACTGGAATGATTTGCCATTTCCTTCTCCAGCTCATTTTACAAATGAGGAATTGTCCAGAATCACACAGCTAATAAGTATCTGAGGGCAGATTTAAACTCATGAAAATGAGTCTTCCTGAGGCAGCTAGATGGCACAGTGGATAGAGCACCGGCCCTGGATTCAGGAGTACCTGAGTTCAAATCTGGTCTCAGACGCTTAACACTTACTAGCTCTGTGACCCTGGGCAAGTCACTTAACCCCAATTGCCTCACTAAAAAAAAAAAAAAAAAAAAAAAAAAAAAAAGAGTCTTCCTGACTGTAGGCCTGCTAGATCATTGTTCTACCTAGCCAAACATAAATACTGTTAGGAAATAAGAAGGAAGGATATTAGTTCTTTGAGGACAGGGATTATCTTGCTTTTGTATTTGAATCCTCAGTGTTTAGCCCAATGCCTGACATGGTAGATGCTTAATAAATACTTATTGATTGAAACAAGAACCATAGCTCATTGCCAGTCACTAAACAAATACACACACAAGCACACAAATTGATAGAAACCTAGAGATCAAGAAAGAATGATCAAAAGAAAATATATACAAAATAGATGTCCTAGTGGAAAATCCATAAGATACTGAAGATAGTATTGACACTTCATTATGAATGTGCTTTTTGTCACCTGATAAGGGAAGTGAGAAGCCTCCACAAGCTTAGCATACCACCTGAAAGAGTGGTTGGCATTTTGAAAGTTATTGGCATCCTTTTGGTGTATTGATATTCTCTACTTTCCCATGAAAGGACCACTCTGGATCAGTGGTGGTAAACTAAAATAGAAGGGGGCGGGGTCACTAAACCATACATAAGGATTCCTATAGGTGGCATATTGACATATTTGTATAGTTGTATATATTCACACTCTTCAAATCAGTCTATTTCATACTTCTTTCATAGGAAAAAAGATTTTCTTTAAGATAATATACTTATGACCATAGTCTGGAGGGGCTTTATAAGGCATATGTCTTACCAAATGATGTTTCTCTCACTGTAGAAATATGAAATATTCCAGTCCTATATAAAAGGGAAATTCTTTATTATCTTTCAGTTTAGACACAAAGTTGTAGTATTGCATGTTAGACAATTTTTTGCTTTGTTTCATTTTGGAACAAGCAGATTCCAATTTTGGAAGCAACTGCATTAAGTGGGGGAAAAGAAATTTTCATCCTTAAAGACACAGGAGATTTTTGCATTATGCTTTCCTTATATAGAGTATGCCCCCTCCCCTCAGTACCCCATGCTGACTTCTCATTGCCTGTTTTTTAGTCACAGTTGAATTGTCATAAAGAGGTGAGGTGATTAAAAGCTGGAATGGACAGTTACGGATATTCTCCCCACCTCAAAGTCTTTAAGGATAGTGATCCCATTTTGTTGTTGTTTCCTCTTTAAGAGAACCAAATTACCATTAAAGCAAGTCATAAAACGGTCAATTCGAGAGAGAGAGAGAGAGAGAGAGAGAGAGAGAGAGAGAGAGAGATTTCGATCTAGAGATGTTATGGTAGTTTAATCCTCCCATAACTTCTATATTTTATCTCTGTGCTAGGTTTGAGATCCATTTTCTGAACTCATCATCAATTTCTTCCTTCTCTCTAGGTGGCCTGTATCCTACTCTCACAACAGTATTTGTTTGTTTCTCCCTATATTGACCCACACTCCCAGTATTTTCCATTGTGCTTCCTGGGTTTTCTCATGAGTATGCTTTAAAAAAAAATCAATGCTTTTGATTTTTAATCTACAAATTTCCTAATATAATCAGCCATTTTCTGATAGGAATGTCATGTTACAAAGAAAAATAATTATGCAAAACTAGCAAAATGACCATTTATGACAGTTTATATAAACCCTCTCTCCCTTTACCAAAAAGAAGAATTTGCATTTCATCCTGTTTTTTGGAATTAAGGCTGTTCATTATGATTGATCTAAGTTTATCTTTGTTTATTGCAATCGATCCAAGTTTAATTGCTTTTTACTATCATTCCATTCATATTACCATAGTCATATATATATAGTGATCCTTGTTTTTGCTTTTTTGACTTTGCATCTCTCTATGTATCTTTCTAAGATTCTGTGAAATCTTAGTATTTGTCACTTTTTATGGGACAATACTATTTCATTACATTCAAATATATGTCCTTGGGGGCAACTGGGTGGTGCAGTGGATAAAGCACTGGCCCTGGATTCAGGAGGACCTGGGTTTAAATCCAGCCTCAGGCACTCAACACTAGCTGTGTGACCCTGGGCAAGTCACTTAACCCTTATTGCCCTGCAAAAAATAAACAAAAAACAACAACCCTCCCCCCCCAAACCCAAACCCAAACCCAAACAAATATATGTCCTTTACATACAGTGCTACCCCATGGACCCTTTGCTATATTCCCTGTCTCTATACTCTTGTCATGACTCTTCATTCATGGGATACATATGAGCAAAAACGTGAATCCTTGTTTATTACTTGTACTGTGTGCATTTATCTATAGACATCTGCAACTATGAGTTTTATAGCTGTCTTATTACTTGGGTATAGTCTCCTCTAAATTTTTGTCTCTTGCTACATACATTTCTTTGTTGTTTTTATTTGTTTGTTTTTTGCAGGGCGATGGGGGTTAAGTGACTTGCCCAAGGTTACACAGCTAGTAAGTGTCACGTGTCTGAGGCCAGATCTAAACTCAGGTCCTCCTGAATCCAGGGCTGGTGCTTTATCCACTGTGCCACCTAACTGCCTTTTTATTTTTGCTACATGCATTTCTTTTCCAGTACCATACCTGTTACTCTCTGTGTCATGTGGTTTGACAGATATGTGAGTAGTTTTCTGGTAGAGAAATTGATTAACATATGAAAAAATATTGTTTAGGTCTTTCAAAGATTTATGTTCTGGAATGTCACCACTTTCATCATTGTGTGGTAAAAACTAATGATATTTTATTCACAATAGTTTCCATCAGCTGTGGAAGTTAGTCTATCTAAAGTCTAAAAGAAATTAGATGGGATAAATATTTGTTAATCGATATATAGAAAGGGAGGTTCAAAAGTCATGGTTGGCTTTTGAGATGGATAGTTAAATGACCTAAGCTCCCTCCATAAGGTTTGTTGGTCATTGGAGTTAGTTGACACTACCTGGGGAAGGGATTGCATCCTGGTAGTGGAGAGGAGGCAGATGTAGGGCTACAGGTGAAGGGTGCCTATTGTCTTACTTTGCATGTGTTCTAGAACAAAAGTATCAAACATGGAGCCTGGAGCTTCATTGGCCTGCCGTCCTCAGAATACAGGCAGAACCAGATTAAAATGTAATTGGGAAATATTTTTAAAAAGTAAATGATATCATAGAACATTGTTATTGTTCAGTCATATCCAACTCTTTTTCCATGAGGTTTTCTTGACAAAGATACTGGAGAATTATGCCATTTTCTTCTCTAGTGGATCCTTTTGTCAGGCAATCAGATACTGAGTGACTTGCTCAGGGTCATGCAGCTAGGCAGTATCTGAGGCTGGATTTGAATTCAGTTCTTCCTGACTCCAGGGCCAGTGCTCTATCCACTGAGCCAAATCTGTCTCTGCTAGTATGTATGTGCCTTTCTTTCTAAGCTAATATGTCTTTTGTATGGTTTAGTGACCTCCTTTCTATTTTAGTTTAACACCACTTGTCTAGAGTGGTCCTTTCATGGGGAAATAGGGAATATAAATAAACCTAAAGGATGCCAAGAACTTTCAAAATGTCAACCACTCTTTCAGGTGGTATGCTAAGCTTGTGGAGGCTTCTCACTTCCGTAATCAGGTGCTAAAAGGCACACTCATCACCAAGCTTGTCTGCAGTTTCTCAGGATAGTCACTTATCTGTATGTTTTCACATGCAATAAGAAGCAATATTCTCTCTCCTAATTCAGTACTTCAGTGCATCTTCTATCTTAATGATGTGTGGATTTCTTGCTTCCACATAAGGTTTTTTCTGATCCGTACCCTCACCAGTAGATTGGGCCTGCCTCATAAAAATAAATTACATTTATTTTGTATGTATCTTATATTATACATGTTGTCTCCCCAATAAAATGCTATTTCTTTGAGGGCAGGAGCCTTTCATTTTTTTTCTTTCTATCCCAGTCTCTAGCCCAATGCCTAACACATAGAAGGCATCTAATAAATTCTTGCAGACCAAGTTTGCATTTATTTAATTTTTAATCGGCGTCCATGTGGAATGGCTAATTGGTGGAATGGCTAATCAGTATGTATTCACTGTGGAACCAAGTCAATCAGTTGCCCTTACAACTACATGTTAAAATCTGGGCAATGCGTATTTCTCATCCACTTGGTTTTTACTGTGCAGGCTCTTATACTGAACTTTTCGATTGGTCATGGCTCTCACTTAGGGGGATTTGTAAAGTTCCAGGTCTCAATGTAAATATAGGAACATATAAAAAACCTAGCTATTGACAGAGAACCCATTTTCCCTTCAGAATTTGCCCAGACCATCCTCAGTGAAGGAAGTAGAGAAATTGACCAAAGAGATATTACATTTATGAGCCAACTCCTGATCAATCTGAAATCCCAAAGGTTAATGAAACTTGAAATGGATAAAGAATGGCACTACAGGAGAGTCCTTGAATAAGCCCTTCATTAGTAATACAATTTCTCTGTCTCTAGCAGTGATACTTTTATTGCCATTGCTTAATGTAAGTAGTCAATTAGTCATTAAACATTTATGAAGCATGTACTATGTACTAGGCACTGTGATAAGCTTTAGGGATAGAAAGAATGGTAAAAGACAGTCCTTACCCTCAAGGAACTCACAGTCTAATGCATTGTGGCTTTCTGAAGCTACCAATAACTTCGTAATTCTTGTTTGAGGTGCCATCAGGGTCTAGTTTCTTGGTTCAGCTCATCAGGCTAGGGAATATTCATCAACAACTGAATACAAATGGATTAATAAGTGCATATGCATATGTGTATATTAGGAATGATGGAAATTCATAGTGAAGAAGCCCTTTCTCAGCTAATAAATAATTAATATGTGGTATTCCACCTTCATTGGTGATTTGTTACAATCCCTCCTCCCAATCTTGTATAATAAGCAGCACTTCTTAATTGGAAAGCATTGTTGCTTTGATGAGCCCATTTATTATAAGCAAGGATTAGTCAAGTGTTTTTGTACACATTCATCCATAGATATGGCTACAGATACTAGTTATGGCAGTGGAACAGTCACAAAGAGCTAAGCCCAGGTGAGAGGTGATAGGAGAGCAGAAATAGCTAGTAAGACCTGCTGGATAATGTTTGTCCTTATAGAAGGATTTCAGATGTTTACCTCCTTTAGTAGGTTTTTAATCTGCTCCATGAGTCTACAAGAGCTTTGGAGATATTGGTTAGGTGTCTGATTCTTGGTTCCAAGGCAATGATAGGATAAAGGGGCTGAGGGCCTAACTTTTAGATTCTAGAATCCTAGAATTTCTGAGTTTGAAAGAGACCTAAGATGCTACCAAGTCCAACCTACAGCAAAATAAGGATCCAATAAGTGAATAAATGAATGAATATGACTTTGTTAAATGCTTGCTATCTGCAAAGCACTGTGCTAAAGTGCTGGATGTGTAAATTAAAAAAGACAGGGTCTGTTCTCCTCTAGGAAATTATATTCAATTAGGGGGAAACAACACATATGAAAAAGGTTTCAGCTACAAATCAGATGAAAAGACCTATTAATAATGATAGATACAGTGCGTTAAGATTTGCAAAGCACTTCACAAATGGTACAGTCCCATGCAATGCAGTCCACAGACAAACTCCCTTGAGGAGAAATCATTCCCTTACCTTGTTAACACCTTAGGACTCAACCTTTATTGCTCTGCTCAAAGGGCAGATTTGCACCTGTCATTGACTAGCTTTTAGGGTCCCAGCTTAGCTATTTACTGGCTGGGGGACCTCAGGCAAGTGATTTAGCCACTCAGCCTGAGTTTCCTCATCTATAAAACAGGGAAATAATATTTGTACTGTCTGCTTTGAAGGATTATCACGTGGATCAAATGAGATTATGTAAAGTGATTTGTAAATTGTAAAGCCCTATATTAATGTAAGATTATTATTGTTATTATTAAGTCTACTGAACTGCCTAGTAGATCATGCCACTTTATTACATAGATAAGCTGAAATATTGGAAATTATAATAATTCCCTGATGATTTAAAAACAAATAAAAATTTGAACATTGCTGATAAGCAGCCATATAATAGAAGCATTCTTTGTTCATACATAAAATATTTCAACGGTACCAGAAAATTTTGCTTTTTAAAGGAAACCTGCCTTGAGTCCATGTGTCAAGTGAATCTTTCTATTTTAATGAATTTATAATTGCTTTCCATCGAATGGTAAGATGGCAGAGCTTGACCTTCACTATATCATGCATTTCAGCCCTCCATTTTAGTCTACTATGACACAGACAGGACCTGAATCCAAGCCTCCCAACTCCCAGAGTAATAAATAATGATTTTGCTGTCGCTGGCTCTTACCAGGTCAGGATTCTGTAAATTGAGGCACATCTATAGAGAAGTCCCTCCCAGACAAGTCATTTTTGAGTGAGATTCCTCTACTTGAACTAAAGGGGAAAGTGCCTCCATCTCTGATTTAAAAACAAATAAAAATTTGAACATTGCTGATAAGCAGCCATAAAATAGAAGCATTCTTTGTTCTTATACATAAAATATTTCAACAGTACCAGGGAATTTTGCTATTTAAAGGAAACAGACAAGTCAAATTACAGGTAAAGAGCATCCTAGATCCTTATGCAAAGTGAGGAGGTATAGTGGAAATAATGAGATGACATTAGAATCAGGAAGACCTAAGTCCTACAGGCTCCTCTGACATAGACTGGCTGTGTGTTCCTGAGTAAGTCATTTACCCTGTTAGCAACCTGAGCAAGTCTCTAAGATGATAAATTGCAGGTGGTGATTTGCATTGGTAGAGGGAGTTTCCTACTCTGGTATTTCCTATTCTACTGTTGTGAATGAATAAAGGAAAAAGCATTTATTCAGTAATCACTATGAACTGAGCACTGGTGGTGTACAAATGGTGAAAGCAATGGTCCCCGTTCCTCGAGAAACTCACATTCTAATTTGTCTTGTTCTGATGCCTCTACTGGCTACCACTTTCCTCCCATATTTTCACTGGGAAATTAAAAAAAAAGCAGCACATTGGTGCTATAGAAAAAACAAACAATTTAAATCATGTTAAGTGAGACTGGGCAAAAGCCATAGTTTCCTGGTAACAAGTCACTAGGAGGAAGGAACACATGGCCTCCTGATTGTTTTCCATTGCTAATTTCTGAGATGCTCGGCTGCCAAGTTTACTAAAGAAATGTAGAAGGCTCTGCAAGAAGCATGTTTGAACAAAAGTAAAATATTCCAAGTTTCTAAGTTTATGTTTTCAAGAAAGTATGGAAAGACTGCCCAGTAGAACGCTCAATGGTCCCCAAACTACAATAAAACAGTTTTCTTCTCAAATGCCTGAGAACAATGCTTATAACTGAGTCCATGGTTATGTGGAGCTTTATGAGGTAAATATTCAAGAAAAAGGAAGACTTAGAAAAGAGAAAGAGGAGAACCAAAGAGGTCCTTCATCTCTTAAGACCTAAAGTCTTCAGAGAAGGAGCAGTAACTTAAGGTTTTGAAGGTAATGGATCATAGAATGCTTGCTTGGGTGAACTCCAGTGGGGAAAAAAAAAAACCCAGACAATTTTATGAGAAAGGGAGAGAGAAAAAGAGACAACTATTTAATTAGGACTGGCAAATACATAAATTTTAGGAGAGGACAATTTCTGTCAGTATAACAATATAATACCTACAGAAATGACTTCTGTAAATTTAGAGTATAGTTCTTAATAGCAATCCTAGTACAATAAGGCATACAGACATTCCTATAAATAATGTGGAATTTAATTACTTCTTCTGGGTTCAAATGGGTCTACCTCAATAAGAAACTGTAAGATACACACACAGACACAGAGACAAAGACAGAATTACACAGACACAGAGAGAAAGAGAAATACTGCCATTTTGTCCTCAGTCCAACATGAAGGAACCAAATAGAAAGTGAAGAGAAACATTCCTTGGTAACAACTCCATCATATAGGAAAAGAGAAGCCTGGGAGACCTTTGTTTTCTGAAGGCTTATTACTTCAAATCTAGGCAAATCACAGAAAATTATTTTCCTTCTTCCTAGATCTTCTGTAGCTTTTTGGAAGTAGCTTTATACTTAACAAATCCTAAGCTTGATTGCTAGGTCTGAAAAAAAATTGGTAGTACCCCAGTGTCAGCCTTTCCAGTGGACACATCTATTGTAATTAATAAGGTCCTACTTTGTTAATAAGAGAAGGATCCTCTTCAATTCACTTGAATAAATCATTGCAGCCTCTTTTCTGAGGCCTTTCTTTGTATGTCAAGCTGAGTGTGTATAGGTCACACAGCTAGTAAGTGTCTGAAGTGGGATTTGAACTCACGTCTTTCTGACTCCAATTCTGGCACTTTATACACTATGTCACATAGCTGCCTCTCTTGTGTTTCCTCAACTGTCCTAAAATTGTCTTGATTCTGGCACATTCTTGCTTTGTGTATATTTGGTCTAGTTTAGCTACATTTCTTGTCTTTATTCTCTTCAGTTTTCTCCATTTCCACTTTTTCAGTAAGCAATGTTGTGATGTTAGTGTGCAAATGTTGTAACTTCTCTGTTCAAGGTGGTTGAAAAAAATTGTTACACAGAGCCTTTGCATCTCTTTTCCTTTGTTCTGTATCTGTTGTCCTCCTCCCAGTTTTATCCCTCAATTTGTTCAAGAGAACTTTACTTGGATCCCTCACCAGTTTCTTTAATCTAGTTTTTCCTCTACTCCTTCTTACTGTATTATTCCACTGCTCATAACCATCCACTATCCTTCTCTATGAAGTTGGTGTTCTAAGAAGCTGGTGTCCTAAAGCCAGGCTGCTATTGGCTGTCATGTCTCTCTTTTTGGCAAGTATTTGAAAAGCTTGCTGACTAATGCAGCTTTAAGCTCTCTTTGGCTCCTCATACCAACTGATTTACATCAGCTAAATTTCTGTATGGAATCATAATGATGTTAATGTGTGCTCCTGTAGTCTTTGAGAATGCTAGGTCACCTCTACACCATGATGAGGCATCAGCATAGCACTTTGTATCTGTGTCCTCTCCACATGACAGTCCTTCAAAAACTTGGAGAGAACCATCATGTTCCCACTGGGTACTCTCCAAGCTAAACATCCATGGTTTCTTCAACTGATTCTCATCTGGCATAAACTCAAGGGTTTCAGAATCTTGGTTATCTTCCTGTGCACTCTGTCCAACTTAGCAAAGTTCCTTCTGAAATGTATCACAAAGAAATGAACACAGTGCTCTGGTTATGGTCTAACTAGAGCAGAATGCAATGGGATTATCATCTCCCTAATACAAGATACTCTGCTGCTCAATGTTGTCCAAAACTCTTAATATTTGGCCTGCCAAAGTATTCTATTTACCTACTGTCCACATAATCCTATTGACCTTGGCATCCATCAAAAACTTTAAGTCTTTATTCAGGTAAGTGATGCCTTTTTTGTTGTTGAGTTGTTCCAGTCATGTGTGGCTCTTCATGTTCCCATTTGGAGTTTTCTTGGAAAAGGTACTGAACTGTTTGCCATTTTCAACTGTGTAATTTAAAATTCTAAATGTGGGTTCTAATCTATCCCCTCCAGTTTTGAGGGGAAACTGACTAAAATCACTGATAAATGAGTTTAGGTGTTTAAGGGTTTATTGAAAGATAGTAAAAGAAAAAGAAAGATTGAGAACATATTTCTTATAACCTGGCAATCCTAGCCTTCCTAATCTCCCACTTCTGAAGTTCTCTGCCACCACGCTGATGTCTCACAGCCAAAGAGAAAGAACCCTTCCCCAGCGTCTGCTTCCTGCTCCCCTCCCAGAAATGGGAGGTTCCTTAAGCTGATTGGCTAGTGTCATTCAAATTCATTAAGTACCTTTAAGTACCAGATAGATGTGCTTACCATCTAGTAAACCAGTCAAAGTACCCTTAAGTACCAGCCAGACATGCTTACAATCTAGTACGCCAGTCAGTCACTCTCAATCAGTCCAGATCAATCTCCAGGTGAACCCCTGAGTTCCATTATCTTGACACACTTCTCCAGCTCATTTTACAGATGATAAAACTGAGGCAGACAGGTTTAAGTGACTTCCCAGGGTCATACAGCTAGTGAATGTCTGAAGCTCTATTTGAACTCAAGTTCTGACTCCAGGGTTGGTGCTTTATTCTAGCTGCCCAAGTGCTGTCTAGTTGCTTCTTATATATGTGGAGATTATTTTTTTTTTTGCATCCAACTGTAAGACTTTACATTCAGCCCTCTTAAATTTAATCTTATTAGATTCTGCCCATAGTTTTATTCTTTCCTGATTTATCCAAATCATTCTACCATTTGATATGTTTGTTATTCCTTCTACCTTTGTTTCATCTGAAAATGTGGTATTATGTTTTTGCCTGGTTTCAAAGCATTGATAAAAACATTAAAAAGGAAGGGATAAATATATGTATGTATGTATGCATGCATGTATGTATGTGTGTATGTGTATATCTATATCTATCTTTTTGGAGTACCCCATTGGATGCCTCCTTCCAAGTTGATATTGAACCATTAATCATTAGCCTTTAGGAAAATCAACCAGATCTAAATTCAGCTAACCATCTAATCCACACCTCTCCATCTTTGCCATAATAGGAAAAGGTGCTTCTCCAGTATTTTTTTAAATCCAGGTAAAGTGTATGTGTAGTGTTCGATTAACACCACTGTCAAACATGTGTGACTTTTTTTAAAAAGTGAGTTTAGGCTGGCATTACCTGCTTTGTTGTCTGCTGTTATTGAAACTGTACTGGCTCTTTGTGACCTCTATTTCCTTTTCTAAATCCTACCAACACCTGAAGTCAAGCTCATCATTCTATGGTTTTTGGATTCTATTCTCTTCTTTTTTATAAAAATAGGTGTATTGGGGGTAGCTAGGTGGCAGGGGCAGCTAGGTGGCACAGTGGATAGAGCACTGGCCCTGGAGTCAGGAGTACCTGAGTTCAAATCCAGCCTCAGACACTTAACACTTACTGGCTGTGTGACCCTGGGCAAATCACTTAACCCCAATTGCCTCACTAAAAAAAAAAAAAAAAGGCGTATTTGCCCTTCTTTAATCTGTATCGGCTTCCCTATTCTTGAATGTTCAAAAATCACTTAGCAATCATATCACCATTTACTTCATAACATTAGTATGTAGTTCATTTTGGCCAAGGGACCTAAACTCATCAAGGACAAGAAGATATTCTTTTATTACTTCATCCTTATCTTTTACATTAACTACCTATTAACTATTTCTGTTCTATTCTGGACAGAGAAATCAAATACAAAAGGATTTGAATAGCTCTTTCTTCTTTCTGTTGTCTATCAGCATCATTTCATACAACCAAGCAACACTCTTGTCTCCCCTTTGACCTTCCTATTATCTCCTGTTGTTTTAGGGTTATCATGAGCTTGAGCACTTCTGAAACACTTCTGACAGTGCCATGCCATGACTTTGTATTCATCCTCCATTACATTCCTTGGTATTCATCCTCCATTGCATGCCTTTACTTCATTCTTTTATTTGTGTCTATTACAGAGGTATGTTTGTCAGTAATCTGTATGCTTATACTTGATAACTACACTTATATCTATACTTTTACAATATATAAAGTACATTCACATTCATTTTCTAACTTCATTCTTATAACAACTAACATAGGGAAGTGAGAGGGAGGAGGAGGGGCCAGGGAGAGAGAGAGAGAGGCCTTGAGGGACAGGCATGCCTCATGTAGAGCACGAAGAGGCGTGGGGAACTTAAAGATCATTTCTACTCTGTGCTATGGACAGTACGCTTTGAGATCTTAAGTAAACAGCACATTTGTAAGTACAAAGCAGTGTTATTTTAGCTCTCATAAATACAGGCTTTTGTCTCCAGCTGAGAAGTAGTTTGGTACAAACAGCCTAAAGCAAACAGAATTGTTAAGGAAAAGCAGCACTCCTTGGCATGCACAGTGGAAAACTCTCCATGGCATCTCCTCATGGCAGAAACTTCTGTTTTCTGGGGTCAGCTGGTACCCAGCTGACGACTCTGCTGGCAGATTCCACAAACAGTCATAAAGTGGGTTGTCTCGCTTGGTCTTGCATCTCTTGTCTCTGTTTCGTCCTTGTTTTCTCTCTGGGGGCCAAAATGAGTTCACCTTCTCTCTGATAATTATATTCCTCGGAGCCTCCAAGCCCTGCTGTCTTTCCAAAAGAAGAGAAAAGGAATTTTTTTTTAAATCACTCTCCTTCCCTCTTCTTACTCTCCTCCCCCTTCCCCCCAGGCCTCCAAGGTGAGACAGGGAACACAAGAGGAAAAAAAAATACACAGCTTTATAAAACTTGAGGAAGAAAAAGGGAAGCAAGAGAGGTCAGATACTAGGAAACAGAGGAGAAACAGTTGAGAAGTTCAGGCATACCTCACCTAATGTCATTAATTGATCCTCTGAAAACACTACTTTTGCTCAAACAGAGTTGTAGGGGGCAATTAATTACATAGCAACAAAGTTATAAATGGAAGGTATGTTTCTGGGCAGCTGAAGTTTGGATTAAAAAAGCTTAAAATGGGTATCTACCAAGGCAGGCTACAATAGGCTTGGGCTGGGCTGCTGTAACAACACATGCCCCAAAGTGTAGAAGCCTGACACAGACCAAGTCATCAGCAGGACCCCTGAGGTTTGCAGCTGGCAGCCAGTCAAGTGGGGGCTGGGAGGGAGGGAGGTGATTGCTTCAAGTAAAGGGAGCAGAGAATCCACATAGCCAAAGGGGCTAACTCTATCCTCCCTGGGAATCCTTTAGCCCCTAGTTTAACACCTAGATAGAGATAACAGCTATAAAATAAACGTGGACATTATTTCCTCCTAATAAAGAAAGCAAACCCAAACCACCCCTAGTCTCTATTCTATCTCTCCAGGAGGACTGATAAGGATGGGAAAGTACTGAGCTCTAGTGAAATGTGCAATAAGAGGGGCTTGCTTTTGTAGCACTTTGAAGTTTACAAAGCACTTTCCATCCATCACTAACCTGTGAGGTAGGTACTATTATTATCCCTGTTTTACAGATGAGGAAATAGGCTTAGAAAGGTCAAGTGACTTGTCAAGAGCCATGCAGCTGATGAGTGACTGAAATACATTTAGAATTCAGATCTTCCTTGTTCTAGGTCAAGTGCTCTATTGACCTAACTACCTGGCTTCCTCTAAAGGAGGGTCATTGACTGAGTCTGAGGGTTCAGGGGCTAAATATTTCTGATTTCTTCCCTGCCTTTTAATTTTCATTTTAAAAGATGGATTTAATGAACACCACATAAAATCACTTCCATATACAAAGAACAGAAATAAAGGATTCTATATGATACATCAATCAATTATATAATCTTGTTTATACATATATAGTATATATTAAATTTATGTAATGAAATAATTAATATTAATACTTATGTTTTATGTAGAAAATTCAATACCAATACTTCCCTGCTTGTTCGTGGCCTCCTCTGTATTTCCTTCTGCTCTTTTCTATGTATTTATTGCATTGGCTGTCTTTTTCCCCTTTTTCTTCTTTTTTGGGAGTTTTATTATCACTACCATGCACTAGTCCCCCAGTCTCCTGTCAGCTCCAAGAGAAATAAAAGTTTTTCCTCGTAACAAACAAATGTAGTTGAGAAAAACAAATTCACATATTGTTTGTGTCTGAAAAATGAATGTCTTATTCTGCACCTCCAGTCCATCACTTCTGCCAAGAGGTTGAAGCATGCTTTATCATCAACCTTCGGGACTCATGATTGATCATTGCTTTGATAAGAATTCTTATATCTTTCAGCTGTTTTCCTCTACATTGCTGTAGTCATTGTATAAATTGTTTAACTAATTTTGCTCCCTTTACTCTGAGAAAATTCATACATCTTCCCAGGTTTCCCCTAATCTGTCCCTTTGCTCATTTCCTACAGTGCAAGTTTTATTCCATTATATTCATATACCAACATTTGCTCAGCATTCTTCAACTGATGGGCACTCACTTTATTTCCATATTTTATTTTGCTACAATGAAGACAGCTAGTATAAAAATCTTTGTATAGATGCAAAGTTGAGTGACTTTTTGAGTATAGTTTCAAGTTGTTTTCCAGAATGGTTGGGCCAATGCACAACACTAGCCCCTTCTTAAGGAGATTGGCAGAGTGGGACAAGCCCTGGGACAGTGATTTCAGAATTGAAGAAATTGCTAAATGCAACTATTACCCATCTCTGATGAATTAGATAATGTTTTCCTTTCTCCTTTTTAAATTGTATTGCATAACTCCATCTAGGCTGCTAATCAAGGTTATGGTGTTAATTTGTACTTAATACCCTCCTTCAGAAGCTAATTGTTCATTCCCTGCCAGAGGGTCTGCCTGAAAAATCCCCCAAGCAGAGGTCTTACTTGACCTGGTGAGTGCCAAGCCTCTGCCTGTTTTGCTGTGTGGTTCAGAAGAAAACTCTCAGAGGGCCTCACACACTGTGCTCCCAGAGGCACCACACTTCTGTCTAGCAATATCAGCATTAAGCATCAACATTTTGCAACTGAGCTTCTGCTAGATACATGTTTTTCATCTTAAAGAGGCCATCCACCCTTCCCCCACACTGTTTTTTTTTCCTTTTCTGATCTCCTGTGTACATTAAAAAAGACAATTGAAGAAAACAGAAGGAACCTTGAGATCAGTTTTATTCCAGACATTATCTAATTTATTCTCACAGTTCTCCCCACAGAGAAAGGAAGAGAACAGAGCCAAAAATTGAACTAAGGTAAGCTGGCTCCTAACCTCTCTTTATCACTCTCCCTATCTGGGCCAAGCCTACTGAAAATATTGGAGCTGTGCAGGCCAATTGGTGATTTCCTTAAATAAGTTATCATGAAGATCTTAAGTCTATCCTGAAGGAGAGAGGAAGGAGTAAAGCCCAGACTAACCTGAAAAATAAAGAAGAACTAAGAGCCCAGAGGCAATCTGGCCTTTTTGTTACAGACTCAACTCTATTAGGGTTGTGTTTTTGTTACAGTATCCCACAGGTTAAGAGCTGAGATTTATTTACACACACACATACACATACACACATAACACATATATATATATGCACAATACCTATACACATATATGGACATATACACACAGTCATGGACATATACACATAAAGATACATATGCAAACACACAGATCCTATTGGTTCATTACTCTGAAGAATGCTGAGCTATATGTTCCCAGGGGCGTGAACATTGAGCTATTTCTCAGTTATTACTTACAAAAATACTCAGTACAGCCTTCTATAGGTAAAATGGATGGGGATCTGCCATGTTGTGATTTCTGGATCTTCCACAAGGCTTTCTTACACACAAAATAGCTCTCTTACTTGCTTTCTCTTTGCTGATTAATTGTTGTTCAGTTGTGTCCAGCTCTTCTTCACCCCATGGACCATGGTATGCTAATACTATCCCTGGGTTTTTCTTGGCAAAGATACTGGAATGGTTTGTCATTTCTTTCTCCACTTTTCCCCATTGTACTGATGAAGAACTGAAGCTAGGTGGCCAGCTAATGCATGATTCAGAACAAAGTTTGTGCTTGCCATC
The DNA here is from genome assembly GCF_019393635.1 of Dromiciops gliroides. Lineage (NCBI taxonomy): Eukaryota > Metazoa > Chordata > Mammalia > Microbiotheria > Microbiotheriidae > Dromiciops > Dromiciops gliroides. The sequence continues at coordinate 559,894,156 of NC_057862.1, read as the reverse complement.
TAATTGTTACCAAAAAAATTGGGCAGATTTATTCCTTCTTTGAAAAATGATATCATATTGTTATCTTACTCGAGATTTCAGATATCTAAGGAGGTCAGCTTTGGTATTTAAGTGAGTGAGCGAGTCCTTGTTTTTTGTTTGTTTGTTTGTTTATTTTGTTTTGTTTTGTTTTTGGAAAGTTGTCAAAGTTGAAGGATAAACCTTGACTACAGAAGGCAGCCCATAGCACTTGAAACCTATTAAATGAAACATGAAAGATTTTGTAATTTTTCCATCTTTTCATATAGCCTCCCACACTTCAAGGAAAATTGAAAGTATCACAAAAATGTCAAGATGACTTTTGACAACAGCAAAATTTAATTTCTATAAGGTTCAAGATCAGCTAGAATTTTCATGGTTGATTTCTCAGTTCCATGGCCATGTTGCATTAATCTGAAGATTCAGCAGGTCTCCATTATGGAGTAAAATACATGATTAATGATATAATCCAAAAGGGCCTCCCTAGAAACGTGAAGAAGTGGCAGCCATATTTAAAAGGGAGCAGATAGGCAACATTCTCACTGGTGTCATCCATTCCTACCCTTCAGTGTGAAAGCCCAGCTCTAGGCTTTCATTTCACCAACTCATATTCACCCCTAAGGCCTTCTAATTAGGCCCATCCTTCTCTCTAGGAAAATGCTTATTAAAAAGTAAGGAATTCAATTCAATTCATATAATTACATAATTTCTTAACTGGAAGGAACTTTCACCATAACTAATCTGTTCCACTGTTGTCATTTCAACTGTGTCTGACTTTTCATTACTCCATTTGGGGTTTTCTTGGTAAAGATACTAGGAACCTTCTCCAGCTCATTTTACAAATGAAGAAACTGAGGCAAACAGGGTTAAATTGTTTACCCAGGATCACAGAACTAGGTAGTATCCGAGGTCAGATTTGATTTTAGGAAGATGAGTCTTCTTGACTCTAGGCTCAGTGCCCTGTACCCCCTCGCTGCCAATCAAACCCATACTGGATGACTTGTAGAGGGGATTACAGTTGAGGAATCCAACCCATACCTGAGCTATAATCCTCTCTACAAGTCACTTAATCTTACAGACCTTAGCTGTTCCAAACTTTCTTTTAACTCTTCAACCCTCTCCTGTCACACTCTCTTATATTCAACAAAAAAGGTCATTTACTCAGAGCTTTCCCATCTCCCCTTCTCATTAATTTATATCATTCAGATATCTTCCTCCAGTATATTCTCCTTCAGATGAAGAGTGGCAGGCCCACATCAAAGAAGGCACTGGACTTTATGAGCAAAGTAGACTTTCAGTAGCTCAAAAGAAATGTGAGATGCTCAAATTTAGAGACATCTCCGTCCCATGTGGTAGTACAGACTATTTGTGTCCCAACCTATCTGAGAGACTTCTGGGCTTGTATTGCTATGATCAGCCACAGGTGTACACAGTGTACATTCATGCCCAACATTGTGATGTTATTTTGGTCCTCTTTAAGCATGAAGGACAAACAACAATAACAACTGCATCCTTAAAAATCTTCAGTTGGTCCTCCATCCTTGTTAGCTATCGTCCTTGTTTCTTGACCCCTTCTTGGCAAAAATCCTTGAGAGAGCCATTTACACGAGATATTTCCACTCCCTCTCCCCTGTTCTTTTCTAAGTCCTCTGAATTTTAGCTTCTGATCCCATTGTTCAACTGAAATTGCCCTTCTCAAAGTTACCAATGATCTCTTTTTTTCTTTTCTTTTCTTTTCTTTCTTTCTTTTTTTTTTTATTTTGGTGAGGCAATTGGGGTTAAGTGACTTGCCCAGGGTCACACAGCTAGTAAGTGTCAAGTGTCTGAGGCAAGATTTGAACTCAGGTCCTCCTGAATCCAGGGCTGGTACTCTTATCTACTGTGCCACCTAGCTGCCCCACCAATGATCTCTTAATTGCTTAATCTAATAGCCCTTAAAAATTGCTGCTAGAAATATTTTTGTACAGGGGGCAGCTAGGTGGCACAGTGGATAGAGTACCAGCCCTGGATTCAGGAAGACCTGAGTTCAAATCTTGCCTCAGACACTTGACACTTACTAGCTTTGTGACCTTGGGCAAGTCGCTTAAACCTCATTGCCCCCCTGCCCCCAAAAAATGATTTGCAAAGAAATATTTTTGTACATATAGGTCCTTCTGCTTTAAAAAAAAAATCTCTTTGGGATACATACCATAGTTGTACTGTTGCTTCAAAGGATATGCTCAGTTTTATAGCCCTTTGGGCATGATTCCAAATACTTTCCAGAACAGTGAGATCAGTTCACAAGTCTACCAATAGTGCATCAGTGTCCCAATTTTTCCGTATTCCCTCCAACGTTTTTCCTTTTCTGTCATATTAGCCAATTTGATAAGTGTGAGTTGTTTTAATTTGCATTTCTCTAATCAATAGTGATTTAGAACATTTTTATATGACTATAGATAGTTTTGATTTTTTTTAAAACTCCTCTTTCACATCCTTTGACAATTTATCTATTAGGGGATGACTCATATTATTATAGATTTGACTTGGTTCTCTATGTATTTGAGAAATGAGGCCTTTTTCAGAGATATTTGTAAAAGTTCTCCTCCCCTCTGTTTTCCACTTTCCTACTAATCTTGGCTGCATTAGATTTGTTTGTTCAAGAACTTTTTAATTTAATATAAATCAAAATTGTCCCTTTTATATCCCATATTGCTCTCTCATGTTTGGTAATATATTCTTCCCTTATCCATAGATCTGACAGGTAAGATATTCCATTCTCCCCTAATTTGCTTATGATATCACCATTTATATCTAAATCATATACAAGTTTGATTTTATCTTTGAATATGGTGTGAAATGTTAATGTATACCTATTTTCTAACATAGTGCTTTTTAGTTTTCCCAGGAGTTTTGTCAAATAGTGTGTTTTTGTGCCAAAAGCATGGGTCTTTGTGTTTATCAAACACTAGATTAATATGGTCATTTATTAGTGTATATATGTATCTAATCTATTCTACTGGTTTACTTAGCTAGTACCAGATAGTTCTGATGATTACTACTTTGTAATACAGTTTGAGATCTGACACTGTGAGGCTATTTTCCTTCACTTTTTCTCATTGATTCCCTTGATATTCTGCATTTGCTGTTCTTTTAGATGAATTTTGTTATTCTTTTTTGTAGCTCTATAAAATAACTTTTGGTGGTTTAATTGGCATGGCACTGAATAAGTAAATTAATTTAGGCAAGATTGTGATTTTTATTATATTGGCTTGGCCTACCCATGGACAATTAATATTTCTCAAATTGTTTGGATCTGATTTTATTTGTATGAAGAGTGTCTTGTAATTGTATTCATATAGTTTCTGGGTTTGTCTTGGCAGGTAGACTCTTCAGTATTTTATATCGTCTACAGTATTTGAAATGGAATTTCTCTTTCTATCTCTTGCTGCTGGACTTTGTTAGTAATGTAGAAAAATGCTGATGATTTATGTGGATTTATTGTATATCCTAGAGTTTTCAATTATTTCAACTTATTTTTTACTTGATGCTCTAGGATTCTCTAAGTATACCATCATCTCATCTGCAAAGAGTAATAATTTTATTTCCTCATTGCCTATTCTAATTAATTTAGTCTCCTTTTATTCCCTTATTGTTGTAGATGGCATTTCTAGTAAAATGTTGAATAATGTTGGTGATAGTGGGCATCCTTGCTTCACTTCTGTTCTTATTGGGAAGGCTTATTGCTTATTCCCACTACAGATAATGCTTGCTGATGGTTTAATAAATGTACAACTTATTATTTTAAGGAAAGCTCCATTTATTACTATACTTTCTAATGTTCTTTATAGGAATAAGTGCTGTATTTTGTAAAAAAAACTTTTTTCTGCAAATATTGAGATAATTATATGATTTTTTTGGCTATAGATATGGTCAATTATGCTGTTATTTTTCCTAATTTTGAACCAGCTGTACAAATATAAATCCCATCTGGTCATGGTATATGATCCTTGTGATATATTGCTATAATCCCCTTGCTACTATTTTAATTAAAATTTTTGCATGGATATTCATTAGAGAAATTTGTTTATACTCTTCTTTCTCTGTTTTAGCTCTTCCAGTTTTAGGTATGAGCATGATATTTGTGTTATATAAGGAATTTGGTAGGGCTTCTTTGCCTATTTTCCAAAATAGTTTATATAGCATTGGAATTAATTTTTTAAAAAATGTTTGGTAGAGTTCACTTGTGAATCTATTTGGTGCTGAGATTTTTTTTTTAGCTCATTGATGGCTTCTTCAATTTCTTTTCCTAAGATAGAGTTATTTAAGTATTCTATTTCTTTTTCTGTTAATCTGGGCAATTCATATTAAAAATATTCATCCAATTTCTATAGATTTTCAGATTTATAGGCATAATAGACAAAATAGCTCCTAATAATTGCCTTAATTTCCTCTTTATTGGCAGTAAGTTTAGCCTTTTAATTTTTTTATATTGATGATTTGTTTTTCTTTTTAAAAATCAAATTAACCAGTGGTTTATATATTTTATTGGTTTTCTTTTTGTGAAAATAGCTTTTACTTTTATTTATTAGTTCAATGGTTTTCTTATTCTAAGCTTTATTAATCTCTCATTTGACTTAAAGGTTTTCAAATTTGACATTTAAATGGGAATTTTTAATTTGTTCTTTTTCTAGCTTTTTGGAAGTTGTACCCCCAATTCATTGACCTGCTTTGTTTTGTTTTATTGATGTAAACATTTAGAGATGTAAAATTTCCCACTAAGTACTGCTTTAGCTGTATCACATAAATTTTGGTATTCTGCCTCATTGTTGTCAATTCTCTATAATGAAATTATTGATTGTTTCTGACTTGTTCTTTTACCCATTCATTGTTTTGTTGCTGTCATTCTGTCATTTTAGTTGTGTCTGACTCTTCATGGCACCATTTGGGGTTTTCTTGGCAAAGATACTAGAGTGGTTGGTCATTTCTTTCTCTAGCACATTTTTACAGATGAGGAAATGGGCAAATTAGCCATCAGTCTTTACCACCTACTGGAAACTGAGGCAAACTTCATTAATTGATTTGCCCATGGTCACATAGCTAATAAGTGTCTGAGGTCAGATTTGAACTCATGAAGATGAGTCATTCTGACTCTAGGTCCTGCATTCTATCTACTGTACCACTTAGCTTCTTCAACTCATTTCTTTAGGATTAGATTATTTAGTTTCTAAATAATTTTAGTCTATGTTCCCATAACCCTTATTGGATGTGATTTTATTGTGTTATGATCTGAAAATGATGCATTTAATATTTCTGCTTTTTTGCCTTTGATTTTGAGTTTTTTTATGCCCTAATACATGATCAGTTTTTGTGTAGGTGCTATGTACCATTGAGAAAAAAGGCATATTCCTTTCTATTCCTATTCAACTTTTTTTTGTTCTTTTTTTTTTCTTTTTTGCAGGTCAATGAGGATTAAATGACTTGCCCAGGGTTGTAGAGCCAGTAAATGTCAAGTGTCTGAGGCTGAATTTGAACTCAGGGCTTCCTGAATCCAGATTCAGTGCTTTATCCACTGCACCCCCTGTTCAACTTTCTCCAGAATTCTATTCTATTTAAAACCTACTGTTTTTTTCAAGATAGCTCATTACACTTTTGAATAGCTCCAATTATTAGGAAGTTTTTTCTTTTATGCTACCAAAATTTTAATCTTTGCAACTTCCATTCATTATTCCTGGTGATGCTCTGAGGGCCAATAATTCAATTAACTTCCACAAACATTGGTTTTCACATCACTGGAGGTCTTCAGGTGAAAGTTAAGTGGCCACATTTTGGTGATAACATAGAGAGATTTTCATTCAGGAAGGGGTTAGACTAGATGATCTTTGAGGTTCCTTCCAACTCGAGGATTCTATGATTCTGACATAAATTGGAATATCAGTTGTCATTTACTACTTAGGTGATTTTGGTCAAGTGATTCTACCTTCCTGGGCCTCAGTTTCCCATTTGTGAAATGAAAGAGTTGGCGTAGATGATCTCTAAGTTCCCTTTCAGTTCTAAATTCTATGATCTGATGGAAAACAACTGACTGTTCTAGAACTGCAAGATTTGCAAAATATTATATATACATTATTTAAGTTTTATGAAGTAATCAGTGTAGTTATTGTTACCCTCATTTTCCTGATGAATAAAGGTTCAGAGAATTTGAATGATGTATAAGCTCACACAGCTGTTAAAAATATGATGTGGTATTGGAACATAGATCTACCCAACTCCAAGTACAAAACACTGTTCCACATATCAAAGTATATAACTGTGTGGAAAGATCAGTTGTCTCAAAGACAAATACATCAGAGGAATGCTTATGGAAGAAAGGTGAGTTGATCTACACCTTGTGAATTAGTTGGATTTGGATAGAGGAGGGAATTGTGGAGGGTCAAATAAGTATGGTATGTTGGGAGAATCTCTGTGGATCAATGTGGTGTCCGAGGAATAATGTTAGAGGGGAATTTAGTCTTGTCTAAAGCCCTTCATCTTTACAGATGAAGAAACTAAGGCACAGAGAAATTAAAGTGACTGACCTAGGGTGTGATTACACATCATAAGTAGTGGGGTTTGATCCCAGGTCTTAAGACTTCAGAATCATTACTCTATGTATTGCATCCTACTGTATCTTCAATGTCATGTACATTTGTTATTTGGGAGTTTTTTGTTTGCTTTGGGAGAAGGGAGTGAGGAGGGAAAATTAGCTTAGGAACCAAAAAGATCTTTCTGCTTTTATTACTAAATCCCTAAATAAATGTGGCAAGATCTGTCAAGGACATGTATATGTTATATTCAAAAAAGAAATATGAAAAAAACCCACAGAAATAACCAGAAAAGAAAAAAACCCAACAACATAGGGCCTGTAAAGACCAGCCAAATGCAACAACCAGTCTGGCTGGTATTGTGGTGGGAAGGAAGGGGTTTTTGGCAATGGGGTTACCTTATAAGGAGAAGGTTAGTAGTTACTTTGCTGAATCCCCGGTCCCTGTACATCACTTTATGAACTTCAATGTAGGACTGTTAGTATTTGCTTCTCTCCATTCCCCTAGGAATACTGTGAAATATAAGGAAGCAATTACAGTTACTAGTCAATCAGAGCTCTTTTCGAGATGGATACTATGTCCACATAGGTAGTATCAATACCATTAAAAGGAAATGGAAACATTATTAAAAATCAAAGCCTGATGCTTTTAGAACTCAAACACAGAACTTTACCCCCACATGCATTAGTGGCATAATTATCAAAGAGGGAACAACCTTAGTATAGTGTGCAGTCAAGACTGAATATCTGACTATATTAAAATGCTAGAAATTCAAAGGTTCATAGAGTTCCTATATGCTCATGGAAGGCACTTATTAAATGTTTGATATTGAACTTGAAGGTTCTAACACATAGAAAAGGTAAGGGATCTTTTTAAAGCTTGCATATGCATTCTGATGAAAAAGATTATTTCTTCTTATTATTTTGTGTCTAAGAAGATGTCATCCATTATTAGGTGATGGAAAACACTTTTCTCCACCATCACTCTATCAATCTGTTGGGTCAGCTGGATAGTGCAGTGGATAGAGCACAGGTCCTGAAGTTGGGAAGACCAGAGTTTAAATCTCACTTTAGACACTTACTAGCTTTGTAACCCTGGGAAAGTCACTTAACCCCAATTGCCTTAAACATCTTGGGCCATTTCCAGTTGTTCTGATATCTATGTTGCCACTGGACCCAGGTGGCTCTGGAGGAGAGAGTAAGGTTGGTGATTTTGCACAGCATTTCCTCACTTAAATCCAATTCACTGCAAATCATGACATCAACCTGATATTATGATCTTCTTTGAGAATAATGGACAAACAACAACCAGTCAGTTAAATTGAGAGACCTGTATTCTCCCAAATCAGGAACTAGATAGCTTTGTGACCTCTGAAAAGTCAATCACTTTGTTTCCTCATTTGTAAAGTGAGTGAATTGGACACTAAAGTTCCTACCAAATCCCATATTCTGCAAATCTGATGAACCCGTATTTGAAGGTCTAAGATGTGTCCAACCATCTCTAGGCACTGCGGAGATAGAGAAGATAAAATAAAACAGTATAGAATAGAGGATAATGTATTGGACTACTAGTTAGAAAGACCTGAGTTTGAATTCTGCCTGAGACATACTTAATTTTTCTCAGGTCTAGTTTCTTCATCTGTAAAATAAGGATGTATTATTATCATTATTATTACTATTATTATTATTAGTAGTAGTTGTAGTTGTAGTAATAGTAGTAGTAGTAGTAGTAGTAGTAGTAGTAGTAGTAGTAGTAGTAGTAGTAGTAATTATTATAGAGAGATCTCATGAGCAAATTTTTTTTTACCTCAACCCCATTCTCAACCAGGTAGTTTTCAGAAAGACATGTCCTTCTTTCAAGCCTCCAGTTAACCCCAAAAAAGGGGAAAAAAAGTCAATCAAGCTTCCCAAGGAAATCAAGTCCAGGTTTGATGATGTGGAGAACCGAAACAAATTCTGACTTTTCCATCTCTAAGCCATGTTGGAGAGCCCTAGCACCTGCCATTTAGCATACTCCAAGATGCTGGCAGCCATGTTACTACTGGCAGTAATTAAAACGGCTAGTTATATAAAACAGAAGTACCATGATATGTAGATTCAGCCAAAATTGTATAAATTAGGTGTAGGATGTATTCTATAAAGACAGAGTACCAGGGAGTTCATAGATTTTAAAACAGTGATTCTGGCCACAGCAGTGGGAGTCCAAACCCACAGCAGTAATGTGGCCTTTGTAAGGCTTTATGGTGATGGACACATCATGAATCAAAACAATAAAGACTTAACAAGAAGATATTATGAGGGAGATTGGAATTAGGAAGTTGGGATGTGAGAAGATTATTTCTGTAGTCTGACACAAACTGGGATATTGCATAACAGACATTTTCATGTGATATTTTCACATCATATTACTGGTACTCATGTTATATGAAGCTAAAGCTTACAGCACATTGGTGGAACTTTTCTTCCCACCCCCCAACTCCATGAAGGGTTTATGGGAGGACGTGACCAAATCATTATACAGGGTAGATGGTGTGCAATCTATACCATTGTAAAAAAGCTGGCCCATAGAAGATATCACTAAGCTATCTAAGTGTTGAGCCTTTTCCTATATGAAACCCATGGGCAAGAGACTTTGACATTCCTGGAAACCAAGATGGAATATTTTCAGTCCAAGAGCCAAAAACATCTCTTGACCTTCAGCTTGGCTGAAATGGGGAGGAAGGCAACTTGAACCCTTGGTTTCTGTTGTATATATGGAATTAATGTGCAGCCTCACATTCAAAGCATTCAGTGTTGGCAGCAACTCACCTGGAGTAAGGTTAAAAAAAAAGTACCATATTGAAAGCTGAGTGTTAACTCTTCAAGGTGTGACAGGCAAGCAGCTCTCAGAAGCTGTAAGCTAGTGTTTCTTTTTCTCATGGTGGTGGGGTGGTGGTGGTGGTAGGGAGGAAGAATTGGAGAGAAGAACAGCATGGTTATTTTTTTAATAGGCATCATAAAATTTAAAAACCCTAGGAGTTTATTTGGGAGACACCAAATACTTTAGCTAGGGAATAGTAACTTAGCTGGGTCTAAAATCTGGTTATATTAACACAAAAAGGGCATAGGAAATCTGCCTCTCATTTTTCTCATGTGCTTAGCAAGTGCCCACCTCTTAGGACTATTACATTCTCCATGAGAAAGGGGCAACATAAATGGAAGGCATTATTATTTATCTAGAGGTTGACTCAGCCCTTTGCTTCATTCTTCCTATTTCCATACATAGCCAATAAATTGTCACATACTATTAATTTTATCTCCACATTATTGCTCTCTCATCTGTTGTCTTGCCTCAATTCATATAACCAGTACCCTAATTCAGACCCTCATTGTTTTTGTTATTAAGTTGTTTTTCAGCTGTGTCTGACTCTTCCTGACCCTATTTGGGATTTTCTTTTCTTTTCTTTTGGGTGAGGCAATTGGTATTAAGTGACTTGCCCAGGGTCACACAGCTAGTGTCAAGTGTCTGAGGCCGGATTTGAGCTCAGGTACTCTTGACTCCAGGGCCGGTACTCTATCCACTGTGCCACCTAGCTGCCCCAATTTGGGATTTTTTTAGCAAAGAAGCTGGAGTGGCTTGCTTTTCTACCTCATTTTACGGATGAGGAAACTGAGGCAAACAGGGCTAAGTGACTGAGGTCACATTTGAACTCAGGAAGATGAATCTTCATGACTTTAGGCCTAATACTTTATCCACTGTGCCTCTTAGCTGCCCAGACCCTCATTACTAATTCCCAAGACTACTGCTTTAACTTGCAAATTGGTGTCCTAGCTTCTAATCTCTTCCTTTTTTCTATTTATCTTCTACATAGATGACAAATTCCTAAATCCTGATCTGTTCATGTAATTTTCTTGCTCAAAAAAATGACTTCTTACTAATTCCAGGGTAAAATACAGGATCCTCTTTTTGGCACCTAAAAACCTTCACCATCTGGTTACAACCTATGTTGCTAGATTCATTTCACATCACTTTCTTGCACGCATAATGTATTCCAGACAAATTGGCCTATTTGTTCCACATACATGACAGTCCATTTCCTGTACTTGTGCCTTCCTTATAAGCTGCATTCCATGCCTGGAATAGTCTCACTCTTCACCCCTGTCTCTTTTAATTTCTAATTCTTTTTAAAATTCAAGTGCTGGTGGGGTTAGAGATAGATGGCAGAGCAAAGGCTGTGAATCCCTGAAGTTCCCAATAAATTCGTCCACATATTCCAAAATAGTGCCATAAGAACAGAGTGAGACTATTTTCCAGCCAAAGATGACAAATGGGATCTCCTGCTGATCAGGCTGAGAGAGGAGCTCAGTGCATGGTCCAGACCTAGCCTGGAACAGATCCTGCGACTCCAGGGCCTCAGAGTCTTCAGTGCCTGCAGCTTCTTCTAAGCCTTGGCTCATGGTCTGGTGAGGGGGTTTGGCTGTAGGCCGGGGTGAAGTAGCTTCAGTTTCTGTTGGAGTTAGGGCAAAGTGCCCTCGTTCTGAACCAGTGGGCTGAATTGAGTGGTGGGGGCCCAGTGGGGGAGGGCCTTAGGCACACCAAGCTTCCAACCACAGAGAATCAGATTTCAATCAGACATCCGCTTCTGGGTTGAGATGAATATGCAAAGAAAACAGCAGATGATAGAGAGCTTCTTTGGGGGAAAGATAGACCAGAATTTACCCTCAGAAGAAAATAATAACAAATTCAAAGCTCCAACATCCTAAGCTTCCAAGAAAAATATGAATTATTCTTAGACCATAGAAGTGCTCAAAAGGGACTTTGAAGAGAAAGTAGGAAAGATAGAAGGAAGATGTAGAGAGGTGGAGGAAAGAATAGAAAGAGAAATGAGAGCAATGCAAGAGAGTCATGAGAAAAAGTCAACAGCTTGAAAAGCCAAATGGAAAAGGAGATACAAAAGCTCTTTGAAGAAAACAATTGCCTAAGAATTAGGGTTGAACAAATGGAAGCTAATGACTTTATGAGAAACCAAGACACAGTATAGCAAATTCAAATGAATGAAAAAATAAAGGGCATAATGAAATATCTCCTTGGAAAAACAGCTGACCCAGAAAATAGAGCCAGGAGAGATCATTTGAAAATCATTGGACTACTGAAAACCATTATCAAAATAAGAGTTTAGACATCATCTTCCATGAAGTTGTCAGGGAACGTTGCCCTGATATTCTAGAAGCAGAATGTAAAATAGAAATTGAAAGAATCCACTGATCACCTCCTGGAAGAGATCCCAAGAAGAAAACCTCCAGGAATTTATAGTCAAATTCCAGAGCTTGTAGGTCAAGGAGAAAATATTGCTAGCAGCTAGAAAAAAAAAAGGACAGGAGGTCATGGAATATGATATTCCAGAGGGCAAAGGAATTGGGATTACAACCAAAATCACCCTCCCGGCAAAATTATGTATAATTTTTCAGAGGAAAAAATGGTACTTCAATGAAAAAGAGGACTTTCAGGCATTTGTGATGAAAAGACCTGAACTGAATAGAAAATTTGACTTTCAAATACAAGACCCTAGAGAAACATAAAAAGGTAAACAGGAAAAAGAAATCATGAGGGATATTAAAAGATTAAACTGTTTACATTCCTACATGGGAAGATAATACTTTTAACTCATAAGAATTTTCTTAGTATTAGGGCAGCTGAAAGGAATATACTTAGACAGAGGGCACATGTGTGAATTGAATATGAAGGGATGATATCTGTAAAGCATTTATTTTTTGTTTATCCTCATTTTTGTGGGATAGGTAGGGTGGGGTGGCTTATGTTTTGGGACAGATCTGGATCCATGGCTGGTGCTTTGTCCACTGTGTCACCTAGCTGACCCATGATGACAGCTTTAAAATAAAGGGGTAAGAGGAATGCACTGGAAGAAAGGGAAAGGGAGAGGTGGACTCACATAAAGGTGGGCTCACATAAAAGAAACAAGAAAAAACTTATGGAGTGGAGGGGAAGATGGGGAAGGAGTGGGGGAGTGAGTGAACCTTACTCTCATCAGAATTGGCTCAAAGAGGGAATAACATACACACTTAAGTGAGTATAGTAATATATTGTGCCATGGGGGAAAGTGGGAGGGAAGGAGATAAGGGGTGAGATAGGCAAAGGAAGGAAGGGCAGACTGGGGGAGGGGGCAGTAAAAAGCAAAATACTTTCAGGAGGGATAGGGGGAAGGAAGATAGAAAATAGAATAAATATCAAGGGGAGGGAATAAAATGGTGGGTAATATAGTTAGCAATAGTAACTATGAAAGAAATGATGAGCAGGATGATATCAGAAGGACGTATGAAAAATGCAAACCATCAACAGAGGAAGAACTGATGGTATCTGAATACAGATTGAAGCATAACTTTGTTAGCTCCTCTTTCTAAAGTCATTTTGTCTATTTTCTTTCATAGCCTGACTAATGTGAAGATGTTTTGCATAATTGCACATGTATGACATTTTGAATTGCTTGATTTCATAGGGAGGGTGAGGACGGAGGGAGGAAGAAAATTTAGAACACAAAGTTTTAAAAAATCAATGTGGTTGGCAGGGGGCGGAGCCAAGATGGCGGAGGAGAGGCTGTGACTCCCACAAGCTCCAGATAAGCCCGTCCATTCACGCCCAAATAATGCGGTAAAAATCAAAACCCAGAACAGCCTAATGCACATAAGAACAGAGTGAGACTGTTTCTCCGCAAAAGAGGGCAATTCTGATCACCTACTGATCAGGCTGAACAGCTCAGCGCGCTGTCCGGACCCAGCCAGGGACAGTGCTTCCAACACGTCAGAGTCTTCAGCACCAGCAGCTTCTGAGGCTCCGATCACGGACTGGTGAGGGGGTTCGGAGGTAGGCCGGGGTGAAGTGGAGGCAGTATCTGCTGGAGTTGGGGCAAAGCGCCCTGGGTCTGAACCAGTGGGCTGAATCAAGTGGTGGTGGCCCAGTGGGGGAGGGGTAAAAGCACGCCAAGCTTCCGACCATAGAGAATCAGAGTTCAATCAGATTTCTGTTTCCGGGTCAAAGAGAAAGTGGCTGTGATTACTCACAAGCCAGGCAGGCTGAGAAGCCCAATCACCCCCTGGGCCATGCTGTAGCACGAACGGTGTGTCCGGGAAGCAGCGCTACACTTTAAGGAGTAAAAAGCCAAGAAACAGTAAGCCAGGATGAGTAGGCAGAGAAAGCAGAAGACCATCGAAAACTTCTTTGGGGGAAAGGTAGACCACAATACATCCTCAGAAGAAGAAGATAATAATAGGGTCAAAGCTCCAACATCCAAAGCTTCCAAGAAAAATATGAACTGGTCTCAGGCCATGGAAGCTCTCAAAAGGGACTTTGAAGAGAAAGTAGGAGAGATAGAACGAAGATGTAGAGAAAGAGAGGAAGGAATGGAAAGAGAAATGAGAGCAATGCAGGAGAGTCATGAGAAAAAAGTCAACAGTTTGAAAAGCCAAATGCAAAAGGAGATTAAAAAACTGTCTGCTGAAAATAATTGCCTAAGAATTAGGATTGAACAAATGGAAGCTAGTGAGCTTATGAGAAACCAAGACACAGTAAAGCAAATCCAATTGAATGAAAAAATAGAAGGCAATGTGAAATATCTCCTTGGAAAAACAGCTGACCTAGAAAATAAATCTAGGAGAGATAATTTGAAAATCATTGGACTACCTGAAAACCATGACCAAAACAAGAGTTTAGACACCATCCTCCAAGAGATTGTGAGGGAAAATTGCCCTGATATTCTAGAAGCAGAAGCTAAAATAGAAATTGAAAGAATCCACCGATTACCTCCTGAAAGAGATCCCAAAAGGAAAACCTCCAGGAAAATTATAGCCAAATTCCAGAACTCCCAGGTCAAGGAGAAAATATTGCAAGCAGCTAGAAAAAAGGACTTTAAATACTGTGGAGCTCCAATAAGGATAAAGCAAGATCTAGCAGCTTCTACATTAAAGGACCGGAGGGCATGGAATATGATATTCCAGAGGGCAAAGGAACTGGGACTACAGCCAAAAATCATGTACCCAGCAAAACTAAGGATCCTCTTTCAGAGGCAAACATGGAACTTCAAGGAGAAAGAAGACTTTCAGGCATTTGTTATGAAAAGACCTGAACTGAATAGAAAATTTGACTTTCAAATACAAGACCCTGGAGAAGCATAAAAAGATAAACAGGAAAAAGACTTCATGAGGGATATTAAAAGATCAAACTGTTAACATTCCTATATGGGAAGATAATACAGAGGACACAGGTCTGAACTGAATACGAAGGGAAGTTATGTTTTGTTCTTTATGGGGTGTCTTATGTATGGGGCCGGATTTGGGCTTGGGGCCTCCTGGGTCCAGGGCTGGTGCATTGTCCACTGTGCCACCTAACTAACCCATAATGACATCCTTAAAATAGGGTTGAGGTGTAGGAGAAATAGACTGGGAGAGGGGGAAGGGGAGAGATGACTCAAAGAAGGACTAACATACATACTCAAGTGGGTATAGTAATGTATTTTGCCCTGAGGGAGGGGAGGGAGATAAGGGGGGGGAGGGGAAGGAGGGAAGGGCAGATTCTGGGAGAGAGTAGTAAAAAGCAAAATACTTTCAAGGAAGGTGAAGACATTCTGCATAGCGGCACGAGTATGAAATATTGAATTGCTTGATTTCATAGGGAGGGTTGAGGAGAGAGGGAGGAAGAAAATTTGGAACATAGAATTAGCTCAAAGACCTTAAACTCATCAGAGTTGGCTCATGGAGGGAATAACATTCACACCCAGTTGGGAGGAGTAATCTATTTAACCTTACAGGAAAGTATGAGGGGAAGAGGATAAGGAAGGAAGGGTGAAAAAAAAGGGAGTGCAGAGTAGGGGAGGGGACAGTCAGAAGTAAAATACTTTTGAGGAGGAATAGTTTAAAAGAAGATGGAAAATAGAGTAAATATCATGGGAAGGGAATAGGATGGAGGGAAATAGTTATGATGACTTTGCTGGGTTAATACGAAGAAAATTCTTTGTCAAGTTTAAGGTACATTATTTAGGGTATGATGAACAGGATACTATTAGAAAAACCTGGAAAGACCTACATGAACTGAAGCAGAGTGAAATGCACTGTATACAAAATAACAGCAATAGTGTAAAATGATCTGCTGGGAAGCATGTGGTTATTTTCAGCAAGGCAATGGTCCAATATAACCCTGAAGGACTATGAAAATGGCAACCCATCTACAGAGAAAGAAGTGATAGTATCTGAAATAGTTGGAAACACATTTTTTTTTCCTTTTCTTTTTTTTTTCTTTTTTGGTGAGGTAATTGGGGTTGGGTGGCTTGCCCGGGGTCATGTGGCTGGTGGGTGTTGGGTGTGTGGGGCCAGATTTGGGCTCCGGTGTTCCTGGTTCCAGGGCCGGTGCTCTGTTCGCTGCGCCACCTAGCTGCCCCTGGAAACACATTTTTTAAAAAAAATGTTTTTTCTCTTTGACAATTCCTCAGTCTGAAGTTTTGGGAGTTTTTTGACTGTTTTTTTCTCACAACCTAGCTAATGTGGGAATGTTTTCCATGACTACTCATGTATAATTTATTTTGAAATGCTTGAGTTCTAGTGGGTGGGGGTGGGAATAGAGGAGGAAGAGAAGTTGGAACAATTTTTTTTTTAATTGATGTTAAAATTTGTTTTTACATATACTTTGGAAAATAAAATTCTATTCTAAAAAATAAATAAATAAATAAATAAAATTCAAAAAAAAAATCAATGTGAAAAGTATTGATGAGCAGGAGCAGGAGGAGTTCAGAGAAACCTGGAGGGACTGACATGAACTGATGCTGACTGGGAGGAGCAGAACCAGGAGAAAAATGTACACAGTAACAGCAACATTGTGTGATGAACAATGGTGATAGACTTGTTTCTTTTTAGCAATGCAATGATCCAAAACAATTTCAAAGAATTTTATGATAGAAAATGTCCTCAACGTCCAGAAAAAAGTACTGTGGATTATGAATACAGTTTGAACCATACAGTTTCCTCATCTGTAAAATGAGCTGAAGAAGATGAAAAACCACTCCAGTATCTTTGCCAAAAAACAACAACCACCCTCAAATGGGATCATGAAGATTCAGACACTATTGCAAAATTATTGAACAGCATCAAAATACACATACACACGTGTGTGTGTGTGTGTGTGTGTGTGTGTATATATATATATATATATATATATATATATAATATTTTAAGGGGTAGCTAGGCAGCACAGTGAATAGAACAAAGAGCTTAGAATCAGGAAGACTCATCATCATGATTTCAAATCTGTCCTCAGAACTTTCTACCTGTGTGACCCTGGGCAAGTTGCTTAATGCTGTTGGCCTCAATTCCTCATATGTAAAATGAGCTGGAGAAGGAAATGAAAAACTACTCCAATATCTTTGCCAAGAAACCCCCAAGTGGATTCACACAACTAAAACAACTGAACAACAAGAACAACAATATATTTAATATATTAGCAAAAAAGAGTATATATATATATATAATATACAATAGTAACAAAATTGCCTAATTGGTTTGTGTCCCCCATGTGTTTCTTCAGTGTTTTATTGCTGCTTTTTTTCTTCTGTCCTTTTCACATTTCTGTCACTATCCACTAAAATGAATTTTTCCCTTCCCTTAGGTTTCCTTTATGACAAATAAATATAATAAAAATACATATTTCATTCTCCACCTCTAGTTTATCACCTCTCCATCCAGAAGTGGGCAGCATGCTTTATCCTTAGTCTTCTGAAGGAGTGGTTGGTTACTGTGTTGATAAGGGTGAAACTGCTTTTTGAGCCAATGAATTTTTTGTATAAAATAACTTGGAATTGTTGCTCTGTGTTGTAGGAACAGGAGATTTAGGGACTACATTTCAACTCATATAGTCAGCAAAGTCCTCACTTGTCCTCAAGGGAATGAACTGTATGAGGTTTAGGGCACTAATCACACCCAAGAGAACATTAACCTGATGTGCCTCTGGAGAACTCCACACCGACATAGCATCCGTTTGAGTCTAGTACCCAGAGATTTTCTAGTTTCCTCTCAAGGGCATGTTACCTCTATATGCTTTACTAGCTCAGATTTCCTTACGTGAGATCATCTCAGGAGAAAGCTGCTATAAAACTTAGTATTTGGTTATAATGAAATTTCAAACTATTTAAAAATAAGACATTTCTCTTTGTTCATATAAATGGTAATTGACATTTGCATGATGTTTTAGGTTTTTCCAATAGCCATATGACCATATTTGATGCTCACAATTCCTTGGTGAGAAAGGTATTCCAATGACTGTTATCCTCATTTTATGGATGATAAACAAAAGCTCTCAGAGGTCAAATGATTTGTTCTGGTCACATGGTTGGTAATTGTCAAAACACCTGAATTCAAACTAAGTAGAAGAGGCAGCATGATATTGTATGAAAGATGTAAGCTTGGAAGTCAGAAGCCTGGAGACAAGGCTTGAATTTGACACTTTGCTAATTCTGTCATAATGAGCAAATCATTAAGTTCCTATATGCTCTCTTTTATTGCCTTCATAGATATTGTCCCGTTCTCTTTCTTCTGAAGTTCATGACAGAAGTAAGGTCAGATTGGAGCAGCACTGCATAGTTCATCCAGCTTTTAGCAAAGCATTTGAAATAATCTCTAGTGTCATTCTTGTGGGAAAGATGGAGAGATGTAGGCCATCTAATAGCAAATTATGTGGACTTGGAAAAAGAGAAGTCATTAATGATCTGATATAATTTTTAAATAGACACAAAAATCAGCTTGTAAGAACATGATGGCCAGACTTGTCTAAACAGCAGCTCATCTCAAAAGTGTCTGTGCACAACAGCTAAAGGTCAATGAGAATCAATAATGAATAATAGGGCTGCCAAGAAAACTAACATTTGCTTTGGTTGTGTTAAGAGAGGTATAGAGTTCAGATTAGGGAGGTGACAATTCTACTGTTCTGTCCCTTAATCAGAAAACATCTCTAATATTGTATTCTGTCCTGGGGATTGCATTTTAGAAAGAACATTGATAAATAATTAGACCAGCTGGACTGGAACAGGGTGATAGTAGATACATTGGAAATATATGTTGGGGTCAGATGATGGAGAAACACTGCATCCCAGGCTAATGAGTGTGGATTTCATTGTGTAGGTGATGGAGCCTCTTAGAAAGGCACTGATCAAGAGAATAATGTGGTTTAAAAAAACACAGGGTTATTAGTCTGGCAGATATGTGCAAGATAAATTTGAGGGGGTAGACACTAAAGACCGGAAATTAGGAGGTTATTGTAATAATATATGAAATGTCAGTGGAAATGGAAATGAAGGGATATATTTGAATATTGCCATTAACTGCTTCTTCCAATAAGTAGAGAAATGTTCCAAAGGTGAGATCCCAGGAACATAAAAGGGCTAAGGCCTCCTCTGAACTCATTTAAACTTGACAATGATGCCCTCTGACTGGATAGTTTTGTATGGAAGAAAGTTAACTTAGTTCAGCTGTATAACTCTGCAAGTTTTATTTTTTTTAATACAAGACAAGTATATTCTGGTTATGTGTAAGGATCTCAGGTAATCAGATAATATGTGACATACCCTTAACCATGGCAACATATCTATAAGGGACCACATATAACATTATTTCTACTCAACCTCTCTACCTATTGGAATCCTATCCACTTTTCTAAGCTCAGGTCAAATGACATCTTCTCCATGTAGACTCCATGTTAAATGAATGAAAGAATAATGGCCAATGGATAAAAAAAATGAATGCATGTGCCCCTCTTCCTTGGTCACCAAGTGGTTGAGCCCAGATTAGATTTCTGCCCTTCTCTTTTCTGAGACCTATTAGTCTGACAACCCTTTCCCTGGGTTGTACTATTTCTGCACAGCTGGGAAAGGTTGGGCTTTGAACAAAGCATCTTTTTATCCAAGTTCTCAGTTGTTGAGTAACTGCTCCTTGGTGTAAATTGTCCTGGTTTCTGTTATTTTGACATTTTAAATGGGCTTCTGGAATGAGAGAAGTGACCAGATATGTTTTACTATACTTCTAAAAATTAAGGCCATAAACAAGAAAGTAATTGCTTTTGATTTTAATTAGGCAGGATATTGCTCTTGCTAGCTAATGAGTGGCATAAACTAACAGAAGGAATTAAAGCATCAGCCTCCACACATGCGATTATGTTTTTAATTTGAGCATGCAGTTTAACACTGATATGCTTATTTGTTAACTGGCCTGGAAAAACTGGTGGTTACTGCATTTCCAGAGACAGCATTAGGCAATGTAGGATGCTGTATACTAGAGATAGTGACAACCTCGACAAAGTAACAGCATCCACTTGGCTCCACTGAGTTCTACAAAATTAATAATGATAACAATAATAGTAATAATAATAACTAGCATTTATATCCCCCTTTAAAGTTTAAAAAGTGCTTTACAAATGTCATATTTTAGCCTCACCACAACTGTGGAAGGTAGGAGCTATTATTCTCCTCATTTTATAGATGAGGACACTAAAGCAGACAGAGACTAAGTGATATCCCAAGGTCACCCAGCTACCAAGTGTCTGAAGCCAAATATGAACTCATGTCTTCCTGACTCCATATCCAAAATTCAATGCTATATTTTTTTTTTGGTGGGGCAATGGGGGTTAAGTGACTTTCCCAGGGTCACACAGCTAGTGTCAAGTGTCTGAGGTCAGATTTGAACTCAGGTCTTCCTGAATTCAGGGCCCAAGCTTTATCCACTGTTCCACCTAGCTGCCCCCTGCTGTATCTTTTTAGAAGACATAGTGACCTCTCTATACAAACCCATACTCTGGGTGTATGTCAAGGGAGTACATTTTAAAAGGGACGGTCTTATAAGGAAGTTCTTCAGTCTCCTTGGTTGAGGTCTATGGAAGGCATGGAAGGCATGCCTTGTGTTGAATTTTTAGCTTGTTCTGCATTAATGTCAACCAATAATCTAGCTTTCAACTGGGGAAGTCTAATGTGTAATTTTGGGCAAGCCATTTAATTTCTCTAGGTCTTATTTTTTTTTAATCTTAAAAATAAAGGTAGGGGCAGCTAGGTGGTACAGTGGATAGAGCACTAGCCCTGGATTCAGGAGGACTTGAGTTCACATCTGGCCTCAGACACTTAACACTTACTAGCTGTGTGACCCTGGGCAGGTCACTTAACCCCAATTGCCTCACCAAAGTAAATACATAGATAGATAGATAGATAGATAGATAGATAGATAGATAGATAGATAGATAGATAGATAGATAGATACATAGATACATAGATACATAGATACATAGATACATAGATACATAGATACATAGATACATATATACGTGGATAGATAGATGCATAGATAGATAGATAAATAAATAAAAGTGTCAGACCTGAGGATATTTAAGGTTATAAATTTAGAGCTGAACAGGTACCTTAGGAGTCACTGAATTCAACTCCCTTATTTTATAAATGAAGAAACTGATGCCCAGAGAGGTTAAAAGACTTGCTCAGCATCACAGAATTAATATAGGATTTAATTCCAGATCTTCCTGACTCCAAGTGTACTGATTGATACCTCTACTCAAAGTCTCTTAAAGCTATACTGATTTTCTCCATTGTTTGTTTTTATCTAAGGTGATTCCTGGTGGCAGCTAACCAGCGGATAGAGCACTGGGCCTGAAGTTAGAGAGACCCAGCTTCATGAGTAAATATCTGTCCTCTGACACTCTCTAGCTATGTGTCCCTGGGCAAGTCACTTAACCTTGTTGGCCTCAGTTCCTCATCAGTAAAATGAACTGGAGATGGAAATAGCAAACCATTCCAGTATCTCTGCCAAGAAAACCCCATGAAAAGTCAGACATGACTGAATAACAATTCTGACCCCTGGATTTTTTTTTAACTAGTTTATAAGCATTTTGCCTATTGCATTGTAAGCAGGCTAGTATAACTGGAAAAAGTGAGAAAACCAAACTGATTGGGACCAGTCTAAATTCATTGTATTTAGCCTTACTCTTCTCTCAGGACTACTTGGCAATCCTTTTATTCTCCTCTTATTATTGCCCTCTATTATTCTCTAAAGGAACTGTTCTAAATCTTTTCCTCCCTCCTCAAGGGCACATGTAGTAGTTTATCATGCTTCCTATTTTACAAAAAAAGATTGAGCCCATGGCATGTGAGCTTTTAAAATTCCTATTCTATGTATTTAAGTGTCTGTACATCTTAACACATTTTGCCTTTCCCTCTTGTTTCTTGTTTCTTTTTTTTTTTTACAGGACAATGAGGGTTAAGTGACTTGCCCAGGCTCACACAGCTAGTAAGTGTCAAGTGTCTGAGGTTGGATTTGAACTCAGGTCCTCCTGACTCCAGGGCTGGTGCTTTGTCCACTGTGCCACTTAGCTGCCCCCACCCCACACCTCTTGTTTCTAAGATGAAATGTCCCTTTCCTTTCCAAGGGTAATCCCACCCTTATTTCCAAGTCATCCTTTCTATGTGTTCAGTAAGTTAGCCTTTGGAGGCCAGAGACTGTCTCGCTCTGGAATTCAACTTATATAATCAGCATCTAGTACAACATCTGAAACATAGTAGGTTCTTAATAAATGTTGATTGAATCTCTCCCTACATTGGTTCTTTTGCCTCCTGTTTAAAAATATGAACAGGTATTCCTAATCTTCATTCCCATATCTAATTATAGATGTCTGATAGAAAATTACAGAGGTGGGATGCAAAGTCAGGAGAAAAGTTAGGGTTTGATAAGTAGAACTCAGAATCATCTATGTATTGATTATAAAAATGAATCCATGAGAACAAACGAGATTACCAAGTGAGTATAGAAAAAATAGTGGCCCAGGAGAGAACCTTAGGGAACATCTACAATTAGTAGGCACACACTTACTGAAGATCTAGCAAAGGAGGCTGAGAAGGAGCATTCAGAGAACTAGAAGAACCAGAAGAGAGCAGTATCTCAAGAATCTAGAGAGAAAAGAATATCAAGGTGAAGAGTTTCAAAAGTTGCAGAGAGGTCAAGAAGAATGAGGATTAAGTAAAGGTCATTGTATTGGCCATTAAGAGATCAATGGTAATTTTGGAGAGAGTAGTTTCTGTTGAATTATGAGGTGAGAAACCAGACTTCACAGAGTGAGATGTAAGGAAGTAGATTATAGATAGCCTTCTCAAGGAGTTTAGCCATGAAAAGGAGAGCTATAGGATGATAGTTATTGGTAGAGGTTGGATAAAGTAAGGTTTTTATGAGAATGAGAAGACATGGGTATGGCTATAGATGGTAGGGAAGCAACCAGTAGGAAAGAAAAGATTGAACATTAGTGAGAGTAGAGATGATGGAAAGGTCAAAATGTTGGATAGAACGATACTGCTCATGCATATAGAGGGTTTTTACTTGGCAAGAAGAAGGGCTACCTCTATCTGCAAGAGAGAGTGAAGGAAGAGAAGGTGGGAATGGCATCTGAGTGATATGAGATGAGGAAGTGGGGAGGAAGATCTTTCAGTGAATAGCCTCATTTTTTTCTTTTAAATTTTTTAATTGATTTTGAAATTAAATACAAAAAGACAAAAAGGAGAACATTTTCATGTACACAGTACAACATAAAAAGGGGATTCAATATAAAACTCTGAATTTCGTTTCATACTGTTTACTTTTTGGGAAAACTATGTAATGAATACTACCCATCATTTTCAAGGCTACCCTGCTTTTCTATGCTTCTGTCTAAGTTTTCTTCTGTTCTCTGTGGTGCAATTGTAATTTGTTGTCTTCCTCCCTCCCTAACCCACCCTAGAGAAGGTTACTATTAAACATAAATATGTATATGTAAAAGCATACTATCCATACTTCTGTCGATCAGTTCTTTCTCTCAATGTGGATAGCATCTTCCTTCAGAGGTCCTTTGTAGTTGACTTGACAGCATGTAATATTCAAAATGATTTAGTTGTTCAAAGTTGTTCTTAGAACAGTATTGCTATTATTGTTTACAACATTTTCTTGGTTCTACTCATTTCACTATTCATTAATTTGTGCAAATCTTTCCATGTTTTTTCTAAAATTAACCAGCATATCTTTTCTTATAGCACAGTAGTATTCTATCATGGCCTCATTTTTTTCATTGAAACATGAGGAAAAGTTCTCAGCTGAGGGGGTGAAAGGAGGGATCACAGGAAGGGGAGAGATGAAAGTATTGAGAAAAATCACTGTGTGATGAGTGGGATAGTGGATAGATTGGAGAAATGTAGAAGGATTGCCTTGCCACAATGAGGGCTCAGTTGATATTATAGATCATAAATTTCTGGTGGGCCCAGCCAGCAGTTTGGTGAGAAGTCTCCATTCATCATATTCCTCACTTCTCACAGTGAAGTAATATTCCATTACCTTCATGTACCACTTGTTTAACCATTGACTAATCTGTGGGCTTTTATTACATTTCTATTTCTTTGCTTCTACAGAAAGTATTTCTTTTGTTACATATTTCTTCTATTATTATTGATTTGGATGCTTCTTTCACATGATTGCTAATAGTTTGTGATTGATTCTTCTTTGGAGATGTGTTTCATAGCATCCTTTGAGCATTTATCCACTGAAGAATGCCTTTTGGTCTTATGTATTTTAGTTAGTTGCTTATATTTCTTGGATATATCAGTATATTCTAGACATAACTCATCTTCTTCCCTCCAGAAGTCAACTTGCTCACCTGTTTTCACAGAGTGACTGGATCTCAAGAATTTTAAGAGTCCTGAAAAATCATTTGGCCCAACCTGTATGTGAATAGGAACCCTTTTTAGTAGAGGCAATAAGTAGCCATCAAAAGTAATTACCATGTGCCAGACACTGTACTAAGGAAAGGCAAAAAAACTAAAACAAAACACAAAGGCAACCTTGCCCTGAAAGAACTCAATTTAATGGGGGACACAACCTGAAAATAACTATAGGTATGTGTGTATATATATATATACACACACACACATATATATGTGTATGTATGTTTGTGTGTATGTATATCTACACGCATACATGTATACATATATAACTATGTATACATTATATATAAATATAGACATATATGGAGAGAGAGATGGGAGGGAGAGAGGGAGAGGGAGGGAAAGAGAAGAAGAAGAAGAAGAAGAAGGAGAAGGAGAAGGAGAAAGAAGGAAGAAGAAGAAGAAAGAAGAAGAAGAAGAAGGAGAAGAAGAAAGAAGAAGAAGAAGAAGAAGGAGAAGAAGAAAGAAGGAAGAAGAAGAAGAAGAAAGAAGAAGGAAGAAGGAAGAAGAAGAAAGAAGGAAGAAGAAGAAGAGAGAAGGAAGAAGAAGAAGAAGAAGAAGAAGGAAGAAGGAAGAAGAAGAAAGAAGAAAGAAGAAAGAAGAAAGAAGAATTATCTGGGGAGTTATCCAGAAATCTTCTTGCAGAAAGTTAGATTTGACCTGAGACTTAACAAAAGCCAAGGAAACTAAAAGGCCAGGGTGGGGGGGGGGGTGAAGAGAAGCATTCTGTGATTGGGGACAGCCCCTGTAAGGACAGATAGGTGGGAAGTAGAACTGCAAATAGGCCAAAATGGTCAGATTAGATGGTGTGTGGAACAGAATAAATTATAAAAGATTGGAAATGTAGGAAAGAACCAGGTCATAAAGAACTTTCTATGTCAAAGTGAAGGCTTTATATTTAATCCTCAAGGTAACAGGAAGCTAGTGGAGTTTGAGTAAGGGGGAGTGACAGAGTCAGGCCTATACTTAAGCACACTCATTCTGGCAGGTCAGTGGAGGATTCATTAGAGTGGGAAGACAAATGAGACAAGGAGACAAATTAGAAGGCAACTGCAGTAGTCTTAGGAATAGGTGATGAGAGACTGAACAAAGGGGGTGGCTGTGGGAGAGGAGAAAGGGAGCTACATCTAAGAGATGTTGTAAAAGCCGTGATGGTAATATTAGAAAGGAGGTTGACTATGTGGAATGAGGGAGAATGAGGAGCTGCTAGCCTAG
Source organism: Dromiciops gliroides (assembly GCF_019393635.1). NCBI lineage: Eukaryota > Metazoa > Chordata > Mammalia > Microbiotheria > Microbiotheriidae > Dromiciops > Dromiciops gliroides. Next base: position 559,868,602 of record NC_057862.1, on the reverse strand, counting down.
GTGACCAGGTGGATGGCAGTGTGCTCAAAGTAAGGGATGTATGGAAGAGGGAAGGGCTTGGGGGAAGGGAAAAAAAAAAGAATTGTTTTCGATATGTTGTTGAATTTGAGATTTCTGTGGACATCTAGCCCAAGGTGTCTAAGTTGGTGATGCATGACTGGAACTAAGGAGAGACTAGAGCTGAATGTTTATATTTGGAAATCATTTACATCAAGATGATAATTGATAAATGGTTCTCCTCCTCTGCTTGAAAGTCTCTAGCAATGACGAACCAACCCATTATCTTCTGGCTGCGGTAGCCCATTATTCTTTTGGATAACAATGATTCAACCAAGGCAAAACAAAGAGAAAACAAGCCCCCAAACCCAGCCAGTTTCTGATCTCTGATCTCAAATTGCTAAAATTCTACCATGGTTTCATGGATTGGACTAAATAAGCATTGTTCCTAGTTCTGACATCTGGAACCAAACACAAACCTGATCCCTCTTCCATGTGATAGCCATTTAAATTATTGAAGATAGCAACCATGATCCCCACCCTTCAACTCTTTTCTCAGGTATTCTCTTCTCTGGCTAAACATACCTGATTCCTTCAGTAGATTTTTGTCTAATCCTCTTATCATCCCTCTCCTTTGACCCTATTCTATTTTGTCAAAGTTGTTTTTAAAATGTGGCACAGTGTCTGATATAGTAGGTGCTGTATAAATTTTTATTCCTTTCTTTTCTTCCCCATTTCTTGTAACAAAGATATTTAAATTGAAAGGGGAAAATGAACAATTTAGCAAAATATATCGGCATATCAATTATGTCTGACAGCTGTAAGGGGCTAATATTCTAGCTATACTATCTAAAATTTAATGAGTGGTCACCAATAAATTGTAAGCTTTAGCAAGAGTATTTAAATGTTTAAGTATTTATTAAAGAGCATTAGGATCAGAGAGAAAGGTAAAAATCTATTTCTAAGAGACCCCATCATCCAACCTACCATGGCGAGGTCAGGAACCAAAAGGGGAAAAATCCCTCTGCCAGCGTCCACTTCCTCCTTCATGTCCTCCTCCCAGAAATGGGAGGCTCCTCAAGTTGATTGGCTGGTAGCCTTGATAGTACCCACGAGCAAATGTCACTTCCTGATGCCAAGGACCTTGACCACATGGCTTGCCCTCAGACATCTTCTCCTCATGGTGGAGCTTTCCTACAGTAGCTCTCCAGCAGGTATCAGGGTATTGAATGTAGCAAGTTTGCTTCTCCTAGAATCTTTGTGGAAGCTATATTTGTTTGACAGAGTTCTCAGATAAGATCCAGCTTTCCCTATGTCATTCTCTGCAGTTCCCTGGGGTCCCATGGAGGTGAGGGTCTGAAAGTTAATAAGGACAATACTGTAGGAATTATTGGAATGGTCTAACTTCTTCACAGTACAGCAGGGTTATCAATTTATTAGACCATAATGCTATACTTTACTGAATGAGGCCTAAGATAGCATTAGCTTTTTTGGCTGCCCTATCACACAATTTATTCATATTGAGTTTGATTTCTACTTATATTCTGGGACCTTTATCCATTTAAAATATCAACACATTTTATAGCATCCTTTACTTACACCATTAGCTTATTTTTTAAAAATAGTGTTTTATTTTATTTTTCCAATTACAGGTAAAGATGTTTTTGAATATTCATTTTTGTAAGATTTTTAGCCCCAAATTTTTCTCCTCCCCTCCCCTTCTAGAAGCCAGCAAGCAGTCTCATATAGGTTATACATTAAAATCATGTTAAACATATTTCAACATTATTCATGTTGTGAAAAAAATCAGAATAAAAGGAACAAATCACAATAAGAAACAAACAAAACAAACAGCAAAAACCAACAAAAGTGAAAATTGTATGCTTCAGTTTGCATTAAGACTCCATAGTGGAGAGCATTTTCTATTATGAGTCTTTTGGCATTGTCTTGGATCATTGTATTGCTGAGAAGAGCTAAGTCTATCACAGCTGATCATCATACCATGTTGTTGTTACTGTGTATAATGATTTCTTGGTTCTGCCCATTGACTTAAAAACAAATCCACACCTTTTCATTATTAAATGCCATTTTATTAGCAAGCTATTTTGGAATTTTCCAAATTTCTTTCCATCTTAACTTTGGCATCTATTATGTTAGTTATCCCTCCCAGCCTTGTGTCATTTTCAGTAAATTTGATAAGGATGCTTAGTAAAGTACCTGGCACATACTAGGTGCTTAATAAATGCTAGTTGACTGACAGGTAATGTGTACCTTCATCTAAATCACTGATAAAATTTTTTAACAAAACAGGGACAAGAAAAAATATCTGAAAGATTACATGAGTGACTTTCTTCTAAGTTGATATCAATTTATTAATCACCATCTATTGTGCCTGGTCAAACAGTTAACAATCCATCTAAATGTTCGTAACTCAAATTTTCTATCTTGTCCACAAGGATAACACAAAAAATACTTTGATGGAATTCAGTATTTCTCTAATCTATAGTCTAGTTGTTATTGTTTAGTTATTTCAGTCATATCTGACTCTTTATGACCTCATTTGGGGTTTTCTTGGCAAAGATACTGATTTGCTTTGCCATTTCCTTCTCCAGGTTATTTTACATAAAAGGAAACTGAGACAACAAGGTTTACTGACTTGCCCAGGGTCACACAGCTAGTAAGTATTTGAAACCAGATTTAAATTCAGATCTTCTTGAATTCAGGCCTGGCACTCTATCAAATGTACCACCTTACTGCCCCACAGTCTAGTAGTAATCCTGAAAAAAAAGAAAATTAGGTGAGTTTTGCATGATCTATTTTTGATGAAGCCATACTATGTTTTACTGAATATTGCTTCCTTATTAAATACTCACATACCACTCCTTTGATGATACATTCTAAAAATATTTTGAAATTATAGTCAACGTTGCTGGCACATTAAACATAGATTGAACTGTCCCTTGTTGAAAATTGGAACTTTGCCATTCCCTAGTTGTTCCCTAGTTGTTTTCCATTCCTCAAGGTTCTTCAAAGATTATTGCCAGTAGTTAGCAATCATATTTGCTTGTTCACACAGGACCTTGGAATAAGGTTTGTCTGGGCCTGGTGATTAAAATTCACCAAGAGCCCCCCAAAGTTCAGTTATTTGGTGTTTCAACTTCCTTTTAACCATTTTTGTATAATGTTCCCAATTTAAAGATCATTCTCTTTAGTAGAGAAAACAGAAGCAAAAGAAAAATGAACAATTTTTCTTTCCTTTCATTATACATTATCATCATCTCATCTATTCATAGTATTTCTATCTTTCTTTTTCATCTTTTCCTTGCTTCAACCAACACATTCAACACAATATTTTTCTTGTTCATAGTATGAATTGCCAGCTTTGGTTCATTCTGAACTTTAATGTCAAGACTCTATTCCTACAATCTTTCTTTTTTGTCCATCCTTCTTTGCCTACCATTTGCTTCCATCTTCTGTACATGTCTTTAAAATTTTTAGTTTAGTTGATGAGTTCCTTGTGACTGAATTGGCATTGGCCAGAGCTCTCAGCCCACAGATGGTAAAGGGGTCAGATAACTGATAAGAAGGGGGTCACAAGGAATTCTTTGCCAGCCCTCATAGGAGGACTGTGTTGCATTGCCCATACATGATTCCTGGTTGCAATCCCAGGGTGAGGAAAATCATTAGCAGGAGCTAGGACCCTGGTCACAGTTCCAGAGTGGAAAAGAATGATTGTGGTCACTCACAGACCAGAGATCAGGCTTGGAAAGCAGTGACATACCTCTCTTTAGATGATTCTACCTTGGAAAAACTGAAAACTTATAGATCCCTAGAACTAGCTCTGAAAACAGCAACACAAAAACCCTGAAGATTGAGACAGTGCCCCCTCCACCTGGGGATCAGAGCCCAACTTTAATATCAAGTTAAAAGTCAGGAAATAGCCTAGGAAAATGAGCACACAACAACAATAAAAAATACCCGATAATAGAAAATTACTATGACAGAGAAGATCAAAACACAAACTCAGAAGACAATAAAGTCAAAACTCCTCTATCCAAAGCCTCAAAGAAAGATGTGAATTGGTCTTAGGCCCTGAAAGAGTATAAGAAATCTTTTTCTTTTTTTTCCTTTTCTTTTTTTGTGAGGCAATTGGGTTAAGTGACTTGCCCAGGATCACACAGCTAGTAAGTGTTAAGTGTCTGAAGTTGGATTTGAACTCAGATCCTCCTGACTCCAGGGCTGGTGCTCTATCCACTGCGCCAACTAGCTGCCCCAGGATTTTTCAAAATCAAATAAGACAGGTAGAGGAAAAATTGGGAAGAAATATGAGAATGTGAGAAAATCAGGAAAAAGAGTCAAAACCTTGGTAAAGGAGGTATAAAAATATTTAAGAAAATATCACCTTAAAAACAGAATAGGGGGTAGCTAGGTGGTACAGTGGATAAAGCACTGACTCTGGATTCAGGAGGACCTGAGTTCAAATCTGGACTTAGACACTTGACACTTACTAGCTGTGTGACCCTGGGCAAGTCACTTAACCCTCATTGCCCCACAAAAAAACAAAACAAAACAAAACAAAAATCCAAAACAAAACAAAAAAACCCAGAAAAGGCCAAATTGTAAAAGAGACCCCAAAAATCTACTAAAGAGAAAAAACTCATTAAAAACCAGAATTGGTCAAATGGGGAAAGAGGTACAAAAATTCACTGAAGAAACAAACTCCTTAAAAGGTAGAATTGGCCAAATGGAAAAGGAGGTGCAAAAAGTCACTGAAGAAAACAATTCCTTAAAAGTTAGAATTGGGAAGCTGAAGCTAGTGACCACATGAGACATCGAGATAGAGTAAAACAAAATCAAAAGAAGGAAAAAATAGAATAAAATGTGAAATACCTCATTGGAAAAAAAATGACCTGGAAAAGAAATTGTGGAAAGGTAATTTTACTAGACTATCTGAAAGCTATGATCACACCAAAAAAAGAATGACTTGTTCTCTCCAGTGATTACTTCTTTGTAGATAGTGCTTCTTTGGTGTCAGTCCTGGCACATTATGCTTGGCCAGTTTCCCCCCTTCCATTTCAGATATAAAGCCCTCTTGCTCAGATTTACAAATTTCCAGACAAATGTTTCTTACTCCATCCCTAGCCAAGATTTCTTATTCTGTTTTCTAGAAATTTAAACCACATTTGCAGACAACCATCTCTTTAACCCCATTTTTCAAAACTAGTTTTCCCTTTTGAAATCCCTACTTTAATTGGTAGCAGTAATGGACATTCAAAATGTGCTTTTCATGTCTTTAATTTCTTGCCCAGGACTTCATCATCCCTAGAAATGCTCACTAGGTTCTTTTAGATGGCTTCATTTGTCCTCACAAGAACCAACAAGGGTTAGTAGTTGCAGTCAGACCCAAAAGGTTCCTGAAAGATATCTTACATCTTAAATACATGCCTGGAGAAGGCAGCAGACTTTTCTATTGTTCATATCAGGTCAACACATAACTTTGATGAAAGAAAGTCACCAGCTACCTGTAAGTGACTCTTCTTACCCTGACCCTTACTGAATACATTGTCTTTATTCTGTGTGTGTATGCAGTATAGATGTACAGATATTTACATAGATATAAAGTTAATAAATATATGTGTATTTATTCTTTGTCCTTGTCTGTCAGGGCCTGTTACATATTAGATGCATAATACTTATTGATTGATTGATAGGTTGCTCAACATTATCATTCCTCAAAAATGAAGAAGGAACACCATCCTTGGAGGGTTCTGGCCCCACCCATTATAAGAAAAGACTTATACCTCTTACACAGATTCAAGCATTTACAGTTTCTTCTTCCCTGTTTCTATGTTGCATTCTTCCCTCCTACAACTTCTTGACATAAAGTAGGATTCCCTTCTTGCTCTTTAGATTCATCTTGATCTTTGTTTACCTTTTTTATCTGTTTCTCCCATTCTTTCAAGAATACTTCATTCTTTCTGCTATTCTGTTGAGGGGAGAGGGATACTTTTACTCTCCACCCCCAACCCCTTAGACTCTGGGAGACCAATCTAGTGCTAGAACTAGCGTGGGAGTGATAAGGGATTTTTCCTAGGTGCTAACATTTGGACATGACTATTGCATTTTTCTTAAAATCCAACTTCTTACTTGTATGTACTGATGTATTGTGACACATTAAGCAGAACCAAGAGAACGTTGTGCACAGAGATAGCAATATTGTTTGATGAAGAACTGTGAATGGCTTAACTATCCTCAGCAGTACAGTGATCCAAGACAATCCCAAAGGACTAATGATGAAGCATACTATCCACCTACAAAGAAAGAACTGATATTGATTGAACACAAACTGAAGCATGCTATTTTTCACTTTCATTTTTTCTTTTATTTGAGTTTTCTTATACAAAATGACTAATATTGTAATGTTTTATTGCACATGTATTACCTATATCTGATTGCTTGCCACCTCAGGGAGGAGTGAGAGAGGGGTGGGAAGGAAGAATAAAATGTGAAACTCAAAACTTTAAATAAAAATTTTTATTATTAAAGAAGAAATTATTCTAAGCTTCTCAAAATCTTGAAAAAGATGCAGAAGAATAAAAAAACTGCCCTGTAATAAATTAATTTCTAATTCTCAAGGATAAAAAAAATCCAACTTCTTCCTGGATGCTGGTTTTGGAGCCTTGGATCATATAGCAATATTCAGCAATGGGCAGATAAGAGATGGGTGGAGGGAGAACATTAACTGCCTCCTCACAGCCTCATTCCCATTATAAATTTAGATCTATCTCTAACACTACTCACCTGTCCTACCTTTCCACTATCTTCAATGCAACTCTCCTATGCTGTGATGGTCTCATATCTCTCTTCTCACATTCTTTCCATGTTTTGGTGCTCACTGAAACCTATCTTTCTTCTGAAAGTGCCACATTTTTGGTACCCACTCCAAGGTTCCTTCTCTCACACCCTTAGACATACAGTGTTAGGAGGAGGAATTGGCATTGCCTCTGCTCCCTATTGTGACTTTCAAACATGTATTCTAATGGAGATGGGGAGATATAGCATGTACACAGATAAATTAAGAGTGTTTTTAGATGATCACAGAAGTTAATTGGTTGACTTGAATTGAATTCAATCTGAATGTAATGCAGACGAGAGAGAAGAAAGTCATGTATGGGGAGCATTTTAAATAAGTGAGTTGGGGAAAATATAGAATGGGGTATATGCCTGCACATTTGGACTGTGTGTGTGTGTGTGTGTGTCTATAAGAGAGAACATGTTTTTCTTTCCCTTTTCCTCTCACCCATATGTTTTCCACTGAGAGCGCTTGACTGCTGATCAATCTTGATAATTTTTTGAAGTAATAGGTCCTGGGTACCTCCCCTTCTCCATTCTAAAAAATATTACCAAGAGTGTTTTGGGGGAAAAAGTTGATTTATCCATATTGTAGATTGCTAATATTTTGGACAATAAAATGAGTGATCTCAGTTCATATCTCCCCTCACTCTGAGATTGATCCAAATCCATGCTTATGGTGATGTTCAGCAAATAATGGAGAAACAAGTCTGGCCATGCTGCCCACTGTGGGCCATCTCTCCAAAGTAAGATTCAGTGTTCTTAGTCAGGGTTGAAAGCTATGACACTTTCACTCACTCACATGGAATTCATATTGGTTTTGGAGTCAGATACACTCTAGTATCAATCCCACCTGAAATATAAGCTATGTTATTCTGAGCAAGACCTTTCTGAATTTCAGTTTCCTCATCTGTTAAAATAGAGAAAATAACACCTGTAGCACTTACCTCACAGGGTTGTTATGAAACTTAGATGTGATAAAGCATATACTGTCCTCTAAATGTCAGCTATTGTAGTGACTGTGATGACAATGATAATGCTGACGGAAGGAATAAGCCAAGATTGTCCAGAAATGCATGACTAACTTAATTGAGCCTTTTGTGTTATTTCTGAGAAGCAATGAAAAGCTGTCACCTAGCAACAGATTCTAGCCACTTCTGATGGGGGCCCAATCTAAGCAAGTGACTTACAGGTCACCAGCTTCCTAGGGTGGGCCACTCTCCTATTTCCTTGATTGTGACATAAGGGAGAAAGTCATTGTTGGTCACCTTCTTATCTTAGCAAATAAGAACTAAATAGGGCCTTGAATTAGAACAGGAGCTCCAGGCTGCAGAGATCCCTAAAAATCTTTGCTTCTTCAAGCTGGAAGCCCTAGAATGCATTATGGAAGACAAGAAACACTGATACCAATCCAGCAGTTTCCTAGAAGGAGACTAGAGTAACAGTGAAGGCGTCAGATATCTGTCTTTTCCCTCCAGCCAGAATAGAACCTGACAGCACACTCTTGGTTGAAGAGAAGAGGTAAATTAACTATCACACAGGATCAGTCAGGATGAATTGGCCCATGCAATAGGGTGGCATGTCCTTGGTGAGAGAACCACTCTGTAAAAATGGGACCTCTGGCTAGATTTCTCTTCCTCTACTAAGTCAAAACCAGGAAGAACTATCTTGATTTTACCCAAAGATATAAGGGCAGCTTGAATGACACCGATATTATAAAGAGGCAGAATGACTTGGTGGAAAGAGTCTTGAATTGGGAGCCAGAAGTCTTACTGGGTGACCTTGCTTCTAATATCTCTGGGCCTCAGTTTCCTCACTTGTCAAATAAGGGAATTGGACTGGATGATCTCTCAGGTTCCCTTCCAGCTCATCATCTCTTTGATTATGACAAAAGGAAATGGAATATATTGCTTGATATTCTCAGTTACTACAGAAATGAATTCTATGCCCAAACCTTTGAGCCAGTTTTGTTTCTGTGACCAATTTTCATCTTGGTAGAGCCCAAGGAGATTGCCCTCTCACATGTAGAGGTTTATCAACATATACTCCTAGAGAGCAGTGAATAGGCATAGAGCTCCACATGCAAACACTTAAATACTTTTAGTCAATGATTGACACCTGAAAATACACCAGACCTCAGAGGTCCTTAACTAACAAGAAATTGACAATTTTCAATATCTTATTCCCAGCCCTAAAGGGCAGCTGGATGGTATCATGGATAGAGTACTGGGTCTGAAGTGAGAGAGCCCTGAGTTCCAATCCAGACATTTACTGGCTGCATGAATCCTCACAAAACTTTTTTTTTAATAGAGAGAGCTCAGATCTGAACTTTCCTCTCTGATTGGAGGACTTTAGGTTAGAGCACTAAGCTCTTCGAAGAGCCTTCTTTTAGAGAAGGCTGTCTCTCTAGAGAGGGTATGTCTCTATTTTCCATCAGTAGTTCTGCTTGGTTTCTTTCTTTTCTTTCTTTTTTTAGGGCAATGTGGGTTAAGTGACTTGCCCAGGGTCACACAGCTAGTAAGTGTCTGAGGCTGGTTTTGAACTCAGGTCCTCCTGAATCCAAGGCTGGTGCCTTATCCACTGTGCCACCTAGCTGCCCCCAAGTTCTGCTTGGTTTCAACACACAGAACATACCACCTGGTGGTATTAAATGCCCCTCTAAGCATACGTGCCATAAGTAGCAGGCAAGATACCTTGAAGTATCACTGGAATATGCTTTACTTTAGTGGAAATCACTCTGAGACTAGATGTTGGTCTTTGATATCATCCAATTAGTTTTCATTACCAAAGAAATAATGATAGATGTATAACAAATCACTTTATGTAAGTGACTGCATTTGATTCTCCAAACCACAGACACCATGAAGTAGGCTATAAAAATGCATGTTAGACTTAGAGACAGAAGAGCCAGGGACCCAGTCTCAGCTCTAACATATTATAAACTGTTTGACTATGGGAATGCATTTGTACTTCTCTGAACCTTAGTTTCCTCATCTACAAAACAGGGATAATAAAACCTGCATGCCTGCCTCAGAAGACTGAGAATATTTCTGAATGAGTAGAGACTTCAGAAGCCACCTTCTACAGCCTGTACCTGACCTAGAATCTCTAACACAACATCTGTAACAAATGGTTACCCAATATTGCCTTGAAGAGCCAAGGGTGACTCCAACACTTCCTGGGGAAGCCTTTTCCCAGTCTTTCTAGTTCCTTCTTGTTAGCCCAAGCATAAATGAGGGTAATCCCTCTTTCCCATGGGATAGCTTTTCAAATACTTATAGTATGACTATAATAGCTGACTTTTTTTGGGGGGGGGCTGGGCAATGAGGGTTAAGTGACTTGCCCAGGGTCACACAGCTAGTAAGTGTCAAGTGTCTGAGACTGGATTTGAACTCAGGTCCTCCTGAATCCAAGGTCAGTGCTTTATCCACTGCACCACCTACCTGCCCCTATAATAGTTGACTTATATAGAGCACTTTTATGTCTGTTATCTCACTGGATCCTCACAACAACCCTGTGAGGTAGCGACCTACGTATATTATTTCTTCTATTTTATAGATAAAGAAAAGGAAGGCTTAGAATGACTTTAGAATGACCTTGCTCATGGTCAGAGAGTGAAACAAGTAAAGGAGGCAGAGTTTGAGTCTAGATCTTCCTTTGCTCCACATGTTGCACTCTATGCCTATTACCACCAGCATCAAACATTAAATCAACTATTAAAACCCTTCCCAACACGGCCTCTTCCTACCTTTCTCTTCTACTTTACTGCCTTGCTTGTACTTTATGACAGAGCTCTATTGGCCCTCCTGTGATCCCTGAAACATAGATCCTATGCCCTTTCAATGAAGCAGCCAAGTGACTCAATGGATAGATTGCTGAGTTCAAACAGCCATTTGTTATCTGTGTGACTCTGGGCAAGTCACTTTATCTCTGTCTGCCTCAGTTTTCCAGTCCATAAAATGGGGATAATAATAGCACCTACTTCCCAGGGTTGTTGTGAGGATCAAATGAGATCCTATTTGGAAAGTGCTTTGCAAATCCCAACGTGTTATAGGAATACTATTATTATTCCCTGCCTATCCCCCCTTCCTGGAATGTTCTCCCTCCTCATTCCTGCCTCTTTGAATCCCTGGCCTCCTGAAGGATATCATCTACTCTTCTGCAGACCTCAGCAGGTCTTCCCAGCAGCTAGCGTCTTCCTTAGAAGATTACCTTCTGTTTACTTTACATAGATCTTGTGTGTACCTAGTTATTTGCCTGTTGTTTCTCCCATTAGACTCTGAGCTCCATGAGAGAAGGGACTCTCATGGCCTTTCTCTGTATCCCCAGTGCTTAGCACAGTTCTTGGTACATAGTAGGTACCTACTAAATGCTTGCTGACTAACTGTACCACACTTCCTCCTCAAAAAGTACCTATGTTCCAGGGTTATTGTGAGAATCAAACGAGAGCTTACTGTAAAGTATTTGTTATTTGTCCTTCATTTTGTTCCCAAAGAGGACTGATGACATAAGGATGGTGATGTTTTGACTGGGAAGTGAATTGGATGTAAGTGAGGCAGGGCTGTGCAAAGCCATCTGCTTCACTCTTTCCTCCAGGGTCATCTAAGTCCTCTTTCCTCCAGGGTCATCTAAGTCCAGTGGCAAGACATAGTTCAGGATGACTAGAGATTATCCCAGATGCTATGGGAGACACTGTGGTCTTTTTAAGCTAAGGTCTTTCCCAGGTCTCAGTTTGTGTGAAGCAACACCCATTCAGTGATTTAAGGATGGGTAAGAAACGGCCTAGTTTGCCTACTCAAAAAAAAATCAAATTGAGAGGGAAAGACCCTCAGGTTTCCTGGCCAGAACAGAAACAATTGCTATTTACACTTACTCTAAGCCATCAAAACTCAAACAATGAGCACCTGCCTGAGGCTTGGACTGGGACTATTATTGGCTGGTCAGTGAGAGTCAAAGAGATTTGGGTTTAAGGCATGGTCAAGTTGGTCCTTGTGAATTCCAATGGGCTTTATCAAAGCCTAGTTTTCCAGAGCTCTATTTCAAAATGTCAACTACAATTAGCATCTTTTACTATCATTCTTACTTTACCTAAACACAATTCATTAATTTGTTTAAAGTCACCTAGTGACTGAGTGAGACCCAAATCCAAGAAACCCAGTCCTTGCAACTTCAAGTCTAGAGTAGTCCTACAGTACAGATTCCAATATCATGGACAAAGAGATGTTCTAGTGGGTTCTAATACATGGTTCTTGGGTAGCTTTGATGAACATATGAAACAGAACATGGTGAGATCTTTCAGTACAACAGAACTTGGTAAGAAACACTTCACATGGGGAAGAGCAAACTGTGGTAGACCATTCAACCACCCAGTCAACGAACAACTTCAAACAAGCCAGAGATCCTGATTACTATGTCAATCCCAACTCTTAATATGTGATAACATTTTAACAAAAGATGTTCATTCTATCTTAAGGTCCTTATGAGGTCTGTTAATGTTTTACTGCCATTTTGATAGACAAGGAAATAGATAAACAAAGATGGAACTTGATCCCTAGTGGCAAAAGAGTTGCAATTGGTTATTAGGTTCTCTTATACCATAGTCTTTTTGTTTGTTTTTGTTTTTTTGTTTTTTGCAGGGCAATGGGGGTTAAGTGACTTGCCCAGGGTCACACAGCTAGTAAGTGTCAAGTGTCTGAGACTGGATTTGAACTCAGGTCCTCCTGAATCCAGGTCTGGTGCTCTATCCACTGCGCCACCTAGCTGCCCTACCATAGTCTTTTTATAGCAATTCCATTCATGCCGATGACTCTACATTGTAGGAAGGACACAGGATTCTGAGTCACTGGATTTAACCCTAGCTCGGTCACTTTCTGCTTGTATAGTCTTGGTTGATTTATTTCATTTCTTTAGGTCTCCATTTCTTTTAAGGAATTCTTTTCTTCAGTCAATCTTTGTGCTTCCTTTTCCAAGTTGCTGATTCTTTTTTCATAATTTTCTTGGGTTACTTTCATTTCTCTCCCCATTTTTTCTTCTACCTCTCTCAATTAATTTTGAAAATCTTTTTTGAGCTCTTCCAAGAAGGCTTTTTGTTCTTGATACCAATTCATCTTCCCTCTTGAGGCTTCACATGTAGGCAGTTTGAGAGTATTGCCCTCATCTGAGTTTGTGTTTGCCTCTTCCCTATGGACACAGAAGCTCTCAATGGTAAGAGCTCTTTTTTGTTCTTACTCATATTGCAGCTTTTTTTTTTAAAGGTTGAGGTCTGCTCTGGGGCAATTAGAGTCCCTGTTTTAAGCTTCTTGTGGCTGGAGTATAGGGGCTGTGTCACTGGCTTTCTACACTGAGGCTCTATGCTTGTGGATTTATCACGTCCCTGGGCTAGTTCCCAGCATCCTGGAATGGCCTGGCCTGGTTGTGCCTGTCCTGTGGGTGACCCTCCAGCTGGCAGCTTGCCCTCTCAGCTGGTGCTGGTGGGTTTCACCCACTGGTATGCTGGGCCACCAGCTTGTTGAGCCAGCATCCAGGGGCCTCAGTTGCTTGGCTGTGGCCTACAGCTTCCTGCTGACTTGCCCTGAGCCCCTTCACACTGTGCTGCATTGTGCTATGCCTCCCTTTTGCCTGAGTGAGACCGACCTTTCCTGAAGTCTTCTAAATTATCTCTGGTTGGAAGACTGTGTCTCTCTGTCTCTTTGCAGGTTCTGTAGTTTTAAAATTCGTCCAGAGGCCTGATTTAATGTTCTTTTTGAGGGAACAAAGGGAGAACTCAGGCAAATCAGCTGGCTTCTCTCTGCCATCTTGGCTTGATCCCCCCTTCCCCCGCCCCGTCTCCATTTCTTTAACTGTTAAATGAGGTATTGAGGTTAGATGATCTCTCATATCCCTTCCAGGTCTAAATCCTTTGATCTGATGATCAGGAAGACTTATTGAACTCATGGTCGCTTAAATTACTGTGGTTTTTTTTGTTTGTTGGTTTGTTTTTTTGTTTTTTTGGTTTTTTTGGTGAGGCAATTGGGGTTAAGTGACTTGCCCAAGGTCACACAGCTAGTAAGTGTTAAGTGTCTGAGGCTGGATTTGAACTCAGGTCCTCCTGAATCCAGGGCCAGTGCCTTATCCACTGCGCCATCTAGCTGCCCCTGTGATTTTTTTTTAAACCCAAGAGAGAAAATTTCATGATCACAAAATTTTTGTAGCCTGATATTGCCTGGGTCCAGAGGAAAGAGGCACTGGCCAGGTTGATGAGAGGCAGCATGACATAGTGTAAAGAGTGTTGGATTTTCACTCAAGAACTTGAGTTCAAATCTTCCTCTGCTACTTACTGCCAAAGTAGCCCTGGTCGAGTCACTTAACTTCTGTGCCTCACATTTCTTTGATATAAAATGAGGAAATTGGAATAGATGGGCTTTGAGGTCCCTTTTACTTGTAAAAATATGAACCTACAAGCTTGTGGACCTTGACGATGATATTCAGTTAAATATATTTGACTGTCGCATCTCTCAAAAATCACTTCTTGTCCTTGAAAGCATAGGCTGAATGAGAAGCTAGTCTTTTTAAGTTTTATAAAGAAATGAAAAAAAAATGAATTTTTTTCTTAGTTTTCCACTTGTGGTTTGAGTATCATGTATAGTCAGTCATTGTTCTACCTCTACTGCAAGCTAAACGAGCCCAGTTTATTCAACCAGAAATATACTTGTGAGGTTCCCAACCCTTGGAGTGGGATCTAGCAATAGGTCTTGAAACCTTAGCTGTTGCATATGTAGTATGAGTTGCTGCCATCACACCCCCTACCATCTATCATGGTTCCTCTCTGTGGTTTGCTGGCAGGCCTAGTTGGGAAGGGGGAAAATACCATGTAGTGATTCTGCCTCTAGTTATTCTTCATCCTTCATTTTCAAAGAGGATCAGTGACATGACAGGGTAAATCTTGACTTGCACTGAATTGAATTGAAGTGAGGCAGAGTTGCACAAAGTCATCAGCCTTACTCTTTCTTTCAGAGTCATTGAAGTCCAGTGTCAGGACAAAAGTCAAGATGGATGACTTGGCATCTTCAATGCCTGACCAACCTGTTCCCATTGCTTTGATGGCCGTTGGAACAAATTATTCTCATCCACACATTGCACCAGGGAAAGTCTTCAATGCTTGGGGTAGACATCCCCTTAATTCACCAATGCCTTTGAGGCCTATAGGTTGCCCTCAATCTGGTTTAGCCCTGGTTTACAGGAGTGAGGCTGCTGTGCATGCTACAGCCTCTTGGAGCCACAGGTGGGAGTTTGGTGACAGGTGGACACGGAAGGTAGTTGGGCAGCCCTGAAAAGGTCTTGACAAGCCCTCACATCAGAGGTGGTAGTCCCCCTTGCTGCCTCTTATTGAACCATTTGAGGGCTTGACTTTTAGCAAAGTTGCAGAATCACAGATTTTGAACTAGAAGGGACTTCAGAGGTCATCAAGTTCACCCCTTTCATTCCACAGATAAGGAGACTGAGATATAAAGAGCTTAAGTAACTTGCCCAAGAGTACACAGCTAGTCGATGTTTTGAGGTGAGAGCTGAACAAGGATCTGCCTGACTTCAAATCCAGGGTCCTATCCATTAGGTCATGTGGGTTTTTTTTTTTTTACTTCAAGGCCATAATTGGCAGAGAGGGAATTTGTCTCTGCTTCCAAGCTGCTGACCTGGATAATGTGGGTGGTGATGGTGGTGGTAGGGGTATTCACTTCCTTCCTCCAGCTGCCACTCCAGGATCCTGTTGCACTGGGCCTTTGTAGCACCTCATTCCAATTCTCTTGGGGAGAGGGCTGGACTTCGCTAATTCCTGAGACCCAGAGCTACTATATCCCAGTTTGGATTATCTTCTGGACTTCCTTTTAAACAATCCCCATCTCTCTACCTCCCCTTCTCCCTACTTCCAGCTCAACAGGCTTTTCCTTTGTTCTGTCCTATCGTCATTCTCATCATCATCATCATTTGGTATTCTTCACTTTCTCTAAGACTGGGCCGTAATATTGACCAATCCAAAGTTCCGCCCATTGATATGTTTTGGAAAAACTAAAACAATGGGGGAAGGAGGTTCATACACACACACACACACACACACACACACACACACACACACACACACACAAAATGATATATTCAGATCCACATACCAAATTCTTCACAGATTCTCAGGGATCATCTAGTCTTTCCACTGTTCTCAAACCATGTGCCCCCCCCCCTCCCTCACATGCCCACACACTTTGTATATGAGGAAACTGAGGTCAAGAAACATAAAGTTTACAATATAGCCAGATCTAGGACTCAACCCCATGCTCCCATATTGAAATTGAATTCGATTTCTACCACCCGCCTTCCCTCTCCTTAACTTCCTCCCAAACCACATCACATGCAAGTACATTGTAAACTGTAGGTTTTTATTATTCAGTGTTTGACAGAGATGGGATTTGACTTAAAATTTATTCTTTCGGATATCATGCATATATGAGGCTGCCTGGCTATCCACAGCTAAATGTTTGATACTGTAACTGGGTTCATTTCTCAGAGGCCTTCAGAATATATTACTTCAGGGATTACTACATACTTTAACATTTCTCTCATTTCATTTTGAACTTAATGTTTGTTTGAACTCTCACTTTATGCCTTTGGGAGGAAAAGACTACATTTTTTTCAATGCCTTGTTAGCTCTCTGATAATAATGGTATCCATTTACATGTCATTTCCTGGTGCACATTTGTTTCCCATCACAGTCCTTCCAGACTATTCATGATAGTCATGTCATCTTCACTTTACAGATGAAGAAACCAAGGCTTGGAAAAGTTAAGTGACTTTTGCAAGGTCGTATAGAAGGTGGCAGGATCAGGATTTGAACCCAAGCCTTCTCTAAATCTTGTCTTTCCTTCTATCATGCTAGAAATGGTAGCATTTGGAATAAGCCATAAAGTAACTACCTTGAGAAAAAAAACAAAACAAAACAACCAAGGATTCATGTGAAAGTGATAGTCATAGATTTAGAGTAAGAAGGGAACTTAGAGGCCATAGTATCCAACCTCCATATTTTACAGATGAGGAAACTGAAGTGATTTTCCCAGAGACACACAGATAGCATCTGATTACTTCCCCCCCCCCCACCAGGACAATGAGGGTTAAGTGACTTGCCCAGGGTCACACAGCTAGTCAGTGTCAAGCTTCTGAGGCTGAATTTGAACTCAAGTCCTCCTGAATCCAGGGCTGGTGCTTTATCCACTGTGCCACCTAGATTACTTTTTAAAAATGATATTAACAATGATTTGATAGATATCTATCACTGATAGGAGAACAAAATAGGAGATATAGATTCATTTCAATAAACATTTGTTAAGCAAATTGTGAAGCAACTACCATGTGCCAGGAACTGTGATGATGGGGATGCAATAAGAAAAAGAAAGGCAGCCCCTGCCCTCATGGAGCTTACAATCTAATGGGAGAGACACACAAAAGAAAGCTGAAAATGGAGGGGCATGGAGAAGGTGCCTGGTGTGTATATCATGGTAACCTGACAATGATGGAGTCGAATCCAGAGACTGGGTATGTAGAGACTCCATTTCTCCAAGTATGCCTTTCTAACACCTGGATCCCTTCTAGGAGAAGTTGGCAGTGTGGCAGGGAAGCGTCCTTAAGAAATTCAAGCCCCTTTTCCTTTCTGTGGAGCAAGGGTTTGGTCTGTAATGAATTAAGGGCAATGAATGATGCAAACAAATGATCAGAATTTCAGACAATCAAACACAATCCTAATCAGTGAATCTCCTAATGAATATTTATCTCTCTCTTCAGCATATGGAAAAATTACCTTAGAGCCAGAAGTAACCATTGATGTCATTTGGTCCAACTTTTTCATTTGACAAATGAAACTGAAGTCTCAGAGAAGGGAACTATAACAGTTAGTAAGTGACATAGCAGGGTCTACAATTCAGATTTCCTGACTTCTAGTCCAAGATTCTTCCCATTAAATTACATCCCTCACCTTTGGGCTTAGACATGGATCATGGGTTTTAGAGCTTAGCATTTATATAGAATATTAAGGATTTACAAAGCACTTTATGTATGTTATCTCATTTAATCCTCACAATAATCCTGTGATGTAGGTGCTATTATTATCTTCATTTTACAGATGAAGAACTGATGCCTAGAGAGGTTAAGTGACGTGCCCAGGGTTACACAATTTATAAGTATTTAGAGATGAATTTGAATTTGGCTTCCTAAGTTCACCCACAGCAGGCCTTATTTTGTATAAGTACCTAACACTTAATAGACAGACACATATACATACACACACATTTGGGATTTATATGTATACATCCATACCCACATATAGGTACACACACACACACACACACACATATGTGTGTGTATGTGTGTATATCTAGACAGACAGATAGTCAATTTATCTTGTTAGAATGCAAACTCCTTGATGGTAGGGACTATTGGTTTTGTTTGTTGTCTTGTATCTACAGCCTAGCATGGTGCTTAGCAAATAGCAGGTACTTCATAAATATTTGTTGATTGCTTGATTAATTGTGACTCAGTTTTCTCATCTGTAAAATGAGAGGGTTGGACAAGATATCTAAGCCCCCTTTAGATCTAAATTCTGTTTTGTGAGTGAATGGAAATTAGATATGAAAAGTTTAGCACGGCCCACCAGGGGGCCTGCGCCTACAGGTTTCTTGCTCTCTAGTTAGAATTAGGGTTAGAAAGCAGAAAACCAGTTGAGAAGCTCACAGTTCAAACATAGTCCAGTTTCCCTCTGGGACAAGCAGGAACCTACACTTGATAATCCCTGAACCCTATCCTATCAACACTCATGCATCTCAGAATTAGAACCCAGATCTCCAGTCCCTGGAGAACCCATCAATTCCCCTCCTTCTGAGTTCCTTTGACTAAAGATTCTCTCTTTTCCAATAGACTGAAAGGGAGGAGGACAGATGATAGAATTGGATTCTGGGAATCTGGGAAGGGGTGTTGATGTTGCTATCATTGCGATGCTTGTTTGCTGAGCTGAATGACAAAGGGGAAGGAGGCTGTGTCTGGCACTTGAGATGTTTTTGTTTCTTTTCATGATTTCCATTTTCAGATTGCTTCATCGTTGCCTCTGTTCCTCTGAGATAGGCCAGGTACCTGTCATTCTTTTTTTGGGATGACAAAAAACTAAGACAAATAGAAAACAAACAAAAAAGTATTCATTGATGTGGAAGCCTTAAACTCCTACTATGTGCAAAACACTATATGAACTATTCCTGCCATCATGGAGACTAATTATATATATATATATATATATATATATACACACACACACACGTATTATATGTATATACACACACGTACATATATATGTGTTTGTATATGTACATATACATACATACATACATACATACATATATATGTATATATATATTAGGGGGCTATAACGTACATCCAGACAAGTATAGTAAACAATAATACATCACTAGCTGATTAGAGAGATGGAGCCAGAGTGCTCTGTGTGGTTCAAGGGGAAAAGTTGCTATGTAGCAGTGAGTTAAGGAATTTTCCTGTAAAAGTAGAATTTGTGAACACACAAAGAGGTATGAACAGGGAAGATATTCTAGATCTGGAGTTCTTTACCCTTTCTGTGTCATAGACCCCCTTTGGCAACCGGGTGAAGTCTATGGCCTCAGAATAGTGTTTTGTTGCCTACATCCACAATGGTAGGAAATGTTCAATTTTAGATTGATAATGAAAACAAAGATGTATTTTTTTCATTCAAGTTTATGGACCTACAAAACTTAGCATGGAATCTATGTACAAGAGTACTATTCTAGGCAGAGGGAACAGATTCAGCAATAATATGGAGGCCAGGAAGTACAGGGTGTTTTGTGAAGGAGGAAGGGGAGTGTACAGTGGGCCAAAGAGTCCATCTAGTTTAGCTGGAGCTTGGTGTTCATGAAAGAGGAGTTATATAAGGTGAGGCAGGTTACATAGGCTGGTGCCTGATTGTGGAGAGCCCTGAAAAAGACAAGTCAACTTTGCTTCTTAGACAGGGCAGGAGTCACTGGAGATTTTTTTAAGCACAGGCAGGAACATGACTATTATCCACAGTAGAGTTCCCTTTGAAATTGAAGTTGCTCAGGTTTTTTTACAGGCAAAAAAATATCTTCCTTCCACAATTATACAACGTCTTGGATCAAGCTGCCAAAAATATTGTTTCATTTTGAACTCATTTTGACTATAGATATAAACTCTTACCTGCTTATTATATACTTAGTCACTCCTTTTTCATTAAAAAAGCCTGAGCTTGGGGGCAGCTGGGTAGCACAGTAGATAACGCACCAGCCCTGTATTCAGGAGTACCTGAGTTCAAACCTGGCCTCAGAAACTTGACACTTACTAGGCTGTGTGACCTTGGGCAAGTCACTTAACCCTTATTGCCCAGGAAAAAAAAAAAGCCTGAGCTATATTTATGTGAGAAAGTATTTGCTTTGTTAGTGCACACATTTTGTTTTTCTCTTCATATCTTCCAAACCACTTAAGTGGAAATATTTTTTTGTGATTGGACAATTTCATCAAAAAAGGAACTTGAAAATACTGTATTAGTTAGCTTTTGACCCTTTCCTGTAATGACATCAGGCACTTCTGGCTTTTACTTACTGCCTAGTGCCTAGCCTATAGTAGGACTTAATGTTTGCCATTGGTTGAGTCAAAAAAGAGGAAATTTGTCCTCATGCGACCAATATACTTTCAAAGAAAAAGACAGAAAGTGAACAACAGCAACAATCCCAAGACACAAAATCCTAGATTTTTAAATGAAATGCTGCACCAGAAATTTCCTGCCCTTGTGTATGGGATATGCTTATTGGACACACATCTATACCTGGTATTCATTCATTTATTCTGTTCACATTATTTACCACATTATATGCATGTTGTACCAGAATCTAGTGTATAAAGATACAGATGGAATCTATAATTTCATACTGAGAACTTTGTGAAGAGGAAACTCTTTCAGCCATGTGGTTGGTACCTTAGGCTACAACTTATAGTCTCGAGATGGTTGCCCAGAACACTGAGAGGATAAGGAACTCATGTAGGGTCACTCGCCTATTATGTCTCAGAGAACTGACTTGAATTCTTCCTGAATCTGTCACCTCTTGGTCCATTATCCCAAGATTCCTCCTCTGAGATAGACTCAAAGAGCTACACATATAGATAGACAGTTGGAGAGAGAGAGAGAGAGAGAGAGAGAGAGAGAGAGAGAGAGAGAGAGAGACATATACACATGATAGATAGATAGATAGACAGACAGACAGAGATAGATAGATAGATAGATAGACAGACAGACAGAAAGAGAGATAGATAGATAGATAGATAGATAGATAGATAGATAGATAGACAGACAGACAGACAGACAGACAGACAGACAGACAGATAGATAGATAGATAGATAGATAGATAGATAGATAGATAGATAGATATACATATACACATATATATCTATATCTGGTCATGTTACATATATATGGTATATAAATATGTATGTATATATGACTCAGTGAGGTGAAAA
Source organism: Dromiciops gliroides (assembly GCF_019393635.1). Taxonomy (NCBI): domain Eukaryota; kingdom Metazoa; phylum Chordata; class Mammalia; order Microbiotheria; family Microbiotheriidae; genus Dromiciops; species Dromiciops gliroides. Next base: position 559,847,187 of record NC_057862.1, on the reverse strand, counting down.
TCACAATCCATTCACATACTTATTAATGAAAAGAAAATTAAAACATTATAACTTAGAATAAAGCAAGTAATTTTTGTTGTAATGAGCTTGAAGGCATTGCTATTTTGTTATTCAACCAAGTAGTGACTTTAGGCTAGGCTAATGTTTCTTTTGTGCATTATGGCAAAGATATGTCTAGGCAAATCACATGCAACAATCATTTTCTTTTGCTTTTGAAATGTTGGCTTCCTCTGCTAGAGAAGGCCATAGCAGCAGACTAGTTTTGTGTATTCTACACCTGTGTGATCTTAGGCAAGCGATTGACTTCTCTGAGCCTCAGTTTCCTCATAAAATAAAGATGTTAGCCCTGATGGTTTCTGAGGTCTCTTTCAACTCTAAATCTATGATTTGATGATACCATTTGTCAGGATCTTTGGAGATAAAAGGCATTTCATGAATATGGTCCAGTTAAGATAAGGTTTAGGTTGTATCTAGGTTATTCAATGGTTCCATACAGCAACAATTAGGGAGCTCTGTATTGCTGCCTTGAAAAGCAAAGTAAAAAGGAATTGAGGATTTGAGAAGGTTTGGAAGTGCTAGGTGGAGCAAACACTCAAGAATAGATCTCAAAAGAATTTCTCTGCTCACTTCTGGTGTTTCTCTTACCAAAGTTCTTCTTCTTCTTCTTTTTTTTTTTTTCCAATTTATTAGAGAACATATAGTCTCATTTTTCTTTTCTTTGTTCCTTTGGACTGCATCTGCATGGGGTTACCAGATCAACCATTCTGAATGAATTGACTTGTCAAACAACTGATTGTTTCTTCCCCCAGAGACTTGATGAAAATCACCTGACTGTTTTACCAGTTACCTAGACAACAGCCTTGCTTATGTCCAGTAAGCTGTTAGTTATGGACACTCAGATTTTTCTGGAGAGGGAAGTTACCCTAAAAATTTAATATAGGAAGGTGTGTGTGATCCTAGACCAGATAAGATACCATTTATTGTGTTGATGGAAGGTTTGCCTTGGGGTGTGATAATTCCAATGGATGTATAGGCAGGAAGCTTTTATGATTTTGATATAAACTCAGTGATTAGAAAAAACAACAAGGCCAAATGGGTTATGTTACCCTTAAAACAGGCCAAGATCTCCTGGACATCTCAGAGTAGACACTAGAATGTTTATATAAAAATAAAAATGGGACAGTAGAGGAGAAAAAGAAGATGAGGTAGCCCCTTACACACAAACATACCTAAAGCAAAACAGTATAAATTAACTGGGATTTCTAACTAAAATTATTTTCTTCATGTTCCTTTGGGGCAAAAATCTGAAAATAAATATTACAAAGAAAAATCAAAATGGCAAAGCTATGCGTGTGATTGTGTATGTATGGGCACCTGCTTGTTCCTGCTTGATTTAATGATGGCCAGGAGTGAGGGGACAAGGAGACAAATCATAATTTCAACTTATCACTCCTCCCTCTCCTTCCAAGATTCCTATTCATGAGACATGGCAGGGGTGTGGTGGTGGTGGGGGGAGCTGTCATAGATAGAAATGTGCAAGTCAATGGTGGGGGAGAGTAACGCAAAACAAAAATAAAAGCTTAAAAGCTTTTCTCTGAGAAATAATGCCCACTGAGATGTTTCTTTTCTACTGATAGATGACTTAAAAGCCTCATTGACTCTTTAACTTGGTTAGCTGTGGAAGGGGCAAAGAAGGGATTCTTTATTCTATAGGCCTTTCCTTAATGGAGGACCCTATCTATTTTACTAAGTTACCATCAGATGTAGCATGCTATTAAATAGCTGACTAGAAGCCTCTCTACCCCTACCCCCATTTTTCCCCAGTAAGTTAACTGTTTGGAAGACTTTTCTGCTTTACTTCAAACCTGCTTTAATCTATCCCAGGAAGCAGGACCCCCCCCCAAAATTTCAGGTTAAATGATTTTTTTTTATGTAAGCCACAGCAGTGAAGTCTAGCTGGGGGGCCCAAGTTGGAGACGAATTCCTCGAAGCTGACAGTTTCTTTTCATCCCCCTTTTCCTTGTCCAATCACCAACTGTTTAATCCTCTTCTGCCTATATGCGTTCCTCAGAAATAGTTCTATCTGTTGGAGCCCCACCTTGAGCTGCTTCTAGATAAAACTAGGGGCAAAATCTGGAATGGTTCCTTGAGTTACCTGGAAGGTAGAGTTGTTAAAATCTCTTGAACTAGAACTACTTTTCACCTCCTCTGGAAACATATCAGATCAAAGTAATTCTGACTGCTGAATTATCAAACCACATACCCTTAGGGGGGATCATGGTATTTATTTTTCAATCGTCATGACGACCTGGCACCCTTGAGCAATCCTTACAGTCACAATGTATATATCTACCTGGCCCAGAGGGAATGAGACAAACAGGCAAAATAAGGGCATGAGCTTGAATTCAGAAGTCCTGATGAGTTACTCCTTCCAATCATAGCCAGGCAGGAATGGGGAGGAGAGAGGAAGGGGGCAGGGAAGAGAGAGGAGGAAAGAGAAGACAGAAGAAAGAGGTTATATTTTGTAGAGAAGAGTGTGACCATTTGATTTGTCTGTTCCTAGGATCAGTACAGATAAGAAATCAGTTGTGCAAGGGGGGAATCCCAGCTTGTGCAGATGCAGTGCAGGCTGTAGTCCTGCCAGAACCAGACAATTGGGATCAATGTGGATCCTCCCTACCCTCAAAGTGTGAAATCATGCCAGGAGTTTCCCTTTATCCTTTCTCCCACCAGTTTACTGATCCAATCTGATTCCATCTGAGATAGTCACACAGACACAGAATCCCTGGTTTGTCCAGGATCCACTTTTGAACAAACCCTTTTGTTTTCAATACAAGAGTGAAGGATTTTTTGAAGGTGGGGGAGGCATGAGGGAAGGAGCTGGCATTTCTACCTCATGGAGTTCCCATCAACCTAACTGCCCTGGAGGGATACTAGACTAGAAAAGCAAGGTGATTCTGTAACTTAAGCTTCTTCTTAAATTAGATACCAAGTATGGATTCCCTATCTCCTAGTTTTGCCAGGACATAAATGACCCTCACAAAATTATTTGGGGGAGCACTTGGTAAAGGCACGAGTGAGCATAGCAACACTGCTGCTGTTAGGTGGGGGCCCAGTTAATTTTATGCCCATTTATAAAAAGTAATATTCCTTTTACCTGTGTCCCCCTCCCCCAAGGGTGCTCAAGGATAGCTGGGATGCCAGCTTCACTCGGCCTAACAGGGCAACTGTTTTTCTTGGGTAGGGGAACAACCACAACAAACGAAAAGAGCAATGGGCATGTGCGTGTGGGGGGGGAGGTATCATAATGCTTTCTTCAAGTCGGGTCCAATTCCACAGGGCAAGGAAAATGAATGGGTGGTCATAAATGCTCCAAAGAGGGAAGGATGGTGGGAGAATTCAGGGAGTTACCAAAGGTGGCAAGAATGATCAGGACAGAATGTCTGGGTTGTCCCGCTTTAGGGGAGTCCTGGAGGATCTTTGGAGTGGGGGAGGGGGTCAAGGGAAGAACAGGTGGAGAGCGAAGGCGGTGAAGGGAGAGTTCGCACAGTTTCCAGACTCGGGGTAGTGACACTCAGTGGGGAGAAGAAGGTGGGATGAATCGGAGACCCCCAAGAGGATCGCGAGGGATAGGGAAAGTTTCGGGGTGGATCCCTTGACACCTCTTTCCTTGCCTCCGTATATGTTTATTTTCTGTGTTTTTCTCATTCCTCTTCCCTCTTGTTCCTTCCCTCCATCCCCCCCCCGCCCCCCAGCACAGACTGTAACAGCATTGTGCTCCCACCCTCCTCTACTCCTCCTCCTCCCCCCCCCCCGCAGGACACACACACACACACACACACACACACACACACACACACACACACACACATCCCTCTTTCTCTTCCACCCCGATTCAGGTTTCGCTGGCAAACCCGGGGGGCTGCATCCATGGCAAACCCTCCTCCTCCTCTTCCCTCCTCCTCCTCCTTCGCCTCCTCCTCCTCCTCCTCCTCCTCCCTTCGCCTCCCCACGCCTCCGCTGCCACCTCCGCTGCTGCCCGGGGTCCCGAGCCTCCCCTTCTCCTTCTGGCTGTGATCTTGTTCAGGGGGAGGAAGGGGTGGTAGCCTTCGGACCATGGATTAAGAGGACTTGGTCTCGTAGCTCCTGCTTGCACAGGCGACAAGAGGGGGGCGGGCGGGGCAGGCTGGCGGGGGGGCTTGCGAGCAGAGCTAGCGAGCAGGCAAGCGAGCGAGAGGAAATCCAGGGGCTCCCGCGAGCCTGCCCCGAGAGTTTGCAAGCAGCTGATTCTCCTCGCGTGCACCCTCAGATCAGGGGAGCCCGACCCTGTTTTTTGCCCCCCCCACCCCTTCCTCGGGCTCTTCCTCCCGGCTCGCCAGCAGAAGAGAAGGAGCGAGAGCGAGTAGTGCGTGCGTGTGTTGTGTGCGTTGTGTGAGTGTGTTTGTGTGTGTGTGTGGTGTGTGTGTGAGTGCGCGCGCGTGGTGGTGCGCGCGTGTGAGTGTGCGAGTGTGTGTGTTGCGCGTATGTCTCTGTGTGTGTGTGTGCGCAGGGAAAAGCTATTGGATGTAGTGAAGCTGGCGCTGGAGAAGGGGAGCGGGCAGCAGGCTCCGGCCGCCTTTGCAGCTGTTGCTCAGGCTCCAGCCCTGGCTCCGGCTCTGGCTCTGGCTCTGGCTCCGGCTCCGGCTCCGGCTCCAGCTCCAGCTCCAGCTCCAGCTCCTGCTCCAGCTCCGCTCCGCTCGGGCTCCGGCTCCGGCTCTGACTCCGGCTCCAGCTCAGCCGCCGCCTACTCCTCCTGCCCCGGGCCACCGCCGCTGTTGCTGCCCCTCCGGGCAGTCAGAGATGCTGCCCCTCCTTCCCAGCAACCAGCACCGGCTCCGGGCTCGCCGGAAAAGAAAGGAGCTACTGCTGGGCCAGTCTGCTTCCTGGGCTCGCTCTTGCTGCTCCTCTCATCCCTGGGTAACTGGGCTGATAAAGCCGGTGAGTTTCTGCCGGAGTTGGCGTTGCGGATCGCAGGGGACTCTCTAGGCATCTCCTCGGGGTTGACTTTGTGTGTGTGTGTGTGTGTGTGTGTGTTGAGGGTGGGGGGCAGTGGGAATGAAGGGGGGGGGCTGATTTTCAGTATGGGTTGTGTTTGAGTCAAGGTGTTCCTGATGGGGTGGGATAGCAGATTGGGGATGGGGAGTGCGGTCACCAGGAGTATTCACCTTCTCCCTGAGCTGTGCTTTACCAAACCCCTTCCCCCTACCCTGACCCTGACCCAGCATTGTCCGGAGTGCTGGAGAATGGGGGGCTCAGGAGAGTAGGGAGCGAGCAAAGGACTCTAACCTGTCTGTGTGGTCATATACCTCCCGGCAGAGGAATCTTAAGCTTGAGAAAGGGGCACAGAGGACAGGAGAAGCCGGGGAAACTGGAGAATCGTTTGAATCTGTTGGTGTTGGGCTGGAATTGTTGGGAATGCCCATCTTGGGCTTGTCATACATACTTTATCTGCTTGCCTGTGCCTCCCCATCCCCCCTTTTGTGAAATGGAAAAGGGGAAACACAATCTCCCAGCAGAAATCCTTCAAAGTGACCCCAGGAATAACCCATTCACTCCAACAAATTTAAGTTACCCTTATAGGTTTCTAAAGGCCATGCTTTTCTACAGGCATCTGTCCTTAGTTTTTAGTGACACCTCTCAAAGGTAACCACCTGTAAACCCCATGGCCATGTAGAAGAGATAGAAGGGTTGTCCCCCCCCCCCTTAAATTCCTATACATGACTATGGTGGCTTTGCTGTGGATGAGAGGAGAAGAAAGCATCAAAGCCACCTTTGATAGCCAAGCTCATGCTGTCAGAGAACCAGCCTAACTTTTAATGGAAGGAAAGTGTTGACCCTTCAAGCAGAGTTTATAAGCCAACTTAGTTCCCTTAAACTAGTTACCCATCAGCAAAGCATCTTTCCCCACACTTGTGCTTTGCATTTCTTATGACTTCTGTTTTGGTAATCCAGTCTGATCCTTTTCAAAATGATACTTTTTTTCTTGTAGGTCTGGGGGAAAAATAACTGACTGGACTACCTGAATCTAGTAATTAATTCCATCCCTGTCACCCACAGCCTACCTATTCCCCTTGCTCTTTAAATTAACCCCTGTTCTGAACTACACTTTTCTTTTTCATCCTGGGTTCTTCTTAGGCAGAAATAGCCCATGGAGAAGAACTGTACTCAGAACAGTTGTTCACTGAAAACTACATTTAGCCTAAGGTGTTTAATTGCCTTAGAAATTAAGGTTTCAGGAGGAGCAGTTTCTGTAGAACTGGCCATTGCATGTTCTGTGCCTTTAAATGACATTTTAAATAGGAAACCATCCAAATGCTTGTGAAAAATAAAGTCACACATAAGGACTGATACATTGGGAAAAGCACTGGCATTGGACATAGAGAACCTGGTATCTAGTCAGTCTCAGGTCTACCACTTACTGTCTGTGTGACTTGGGGTAGTCTCTTAATCTCAGTGGATCTCAGTTTCCTCATCTATAAAATGGATTAAATGGCCTCTGAGGTTCCTTTGAGCTCTAAACAGGTGATGGTAGTAGCCTTAGCATCAGGTTATATGAAAATAATATAAATTCAATTTGACAAAACCAGGGTGCCTAAATATTGGGAAGACAAGGATTATAGCCTATTCAAGCCAAATGTTCAGCCTTGGAATTTGGACTGCAGAGTTTCTTTACCAGACTTCATCATCAGTTGTCTTTTGCCCACAGAGCCAAGTGAATGTTGAAGAGAACTACTCTTCCATTTTTCCCTGAGGTGCTTTCATTCTACAAACAGAATTGTCATTGGGAAGGAGGTTGTGCTTGAGTGAAGATAAAGCATCTCTCCAAATGTGGGTTCCTGAGCTGCTAAAGGATTGGTTGATTGGCTAATTCTCATTAAGAAAAGTTCTTTATTAACCCCCCTTTTAATCCTCCCAATTTTATGAGGTGAAAAAGGCAGCTTATAGTTTTTTTTTTCCTTCAGGAGGGGCATTCCAAATAAATTACATCTTGTCCATTTGTTTCTCCAGTTTTCATGTTTATGCTTTGTGACTCATATAGTTCCGTCCACTTTCCGGGGTTTAAAAGACATTTCTAATTTCCAAAATGAGAATGTGAGCCATACAGTTAAATCTATCTACTGAAGGGGGCTGCATGCCCTTAGGGGAAAGTGGTATGCTTGTGATCATCATCCACTAAGGGAACTTGATGCTCAATGAAGATTATGCCATTTTGAAAGGATTTCCCAAGGAGTGACATTTCTTTCCAGGTAGTTTCTGATTCAGATATGGCCCAATCTTTCACTCTCTACCCTTGATGTATTCCTCTTTCTTATTTCCCTTACTTTCTTTTCCTTTTCTTTTTAGTAGCTAGAACATATGATACTCCAAATTCCATCTTCTGACCTATGAACTAGCCTGTAACACATGCAATTGAAGATCATACAGAAAAGAATTGACAAGATTAAGAATGCTGTACTTCATGAGTTAATTTCCCCCAAAAGAAATGTTATTTGTAGTTCTGTCTCTAATAATTTTTCCCTCCATCAAATATTGATAATCCCAATGCATAGTAAACTATGAAGGGGTTTTGTGGCAAGGCATGATCTTTCAGTATAACCCCCTGACATAGATTTATTTACAGCAAAAACAATTTGCAAACTCTTTGTAAGTTTATGAAATTTAAGCAATTGGAAAGTGACTGAAATGAGAAGCTATTAAATCCCCTACATGTATTAGTACTTAGGAAAAGTATATACTAGGGAATTCCCAGTCCTCAGAGTCAAAAGCCCAGCACTGTCCCCTTTGTGATCTCAAGGAAGCTATTTTACTGTTCTGGCCTCACTTTCTTCAACTGCAAAATAAAGGAATTAACTTGTATTTCTTTAGGGTCCCTTCCACCTCTGAATCCAATGATTCTCAATATAATAATGGAAACTAAAATTTAGCCCTATTGTAAAGCCTGGGCTTAGTGAGACTCAGAGAGACTGAATGGTTGGTTTATTCAGTAACACAGTAATTACAGCCATAATGTGTACCCTAGGATTTTGACTCCTCATACTCTCCTATGTTTCTTAGAATTCACATTACTGTTTTAGTAAAACTCTGCAATACACACACACACACACACACACACACACAGAGTCTAATGATCAAAGCTAATGTTTTATTTATTTACCATTAAAGACATGTCAAAATCCTTGTTACTTCTAAACATAAGCTAATGCAATGGTTTAGATACTTGCACCTTGTATGTAGTAATTTGTTTTAAAAACAGAACTCCTTTAGACAATTTTTTTAATGACAGAAATATTATATTATCACTTATCATTCTGTGAGATTCCTGGACTTGTGAAATTCTGTTCATGACTACTACCTCAATTCAACCCAGATTAGTTTCTTCTTGGGAGGGATACTTAACACAAGAATTTGTTAAGCAACCCTGCAGATTGGGAATGGAAGATACCCTCAAGCTTTCTTTCTAGAAGTTCAGTGATTTGGTTTCCCTTTCCTATTACCTGCCAAGGTCACATTTTCTGTGTTCTTCTTTCAAAGCCCACTGGAAAAATTACAAAATGAATTACAGCTTCCATTTATAGACCACATTATAGTTTACAAAATGCTTTTACATATATAATTTCATCGGATCCTCGAAACTATCCTATGAAGTTGGAAATACAACTGTCCACAACTGAATTTTATGGATGGAGAAGTTTCAGAGAGGAAGGGGAGTTTCAGAGAATCTAAATGACTTGACTAATATCATATAATGAGATTCTGGGTTTTTTTGATATATCTGTGTATATAGATGTATACTGTTCATCAATTTCATGTGTTGATTAAACATCTTCATCCCCAAGAAGAAGCCAAACTGGATTGAATGTAGATAATGATTATGAGCATGCCAATGTATAAGATTAAAAAAAATACCCAACAGAAAAAATTTTCATTGATTGTGTGTATGTGTATATTTGGGAGGGGGTACTCTAAAACTGATTTCACTGATATAGGGAACTACTTTGAGGAAACATCCTCTATGAACTCAGATCAACAACTATGCTTAGTTTTACGGAGTTGCCTGTTGAGATTTTACTGAGAATCCTGATTACTGAGAAATTAAGTGATTTGCCTGGACTCACACAGCCATTCTGCATCAGAGGCGGTAACTCTGAGGCCAACTTTCTTCAAGTTATGGTACACTAGTATAGACTTAACTTAGGACTTATCACCCCATACTTTGGGCTTATGCAGAGCAGGTTCATTCTTGGGAGCAGCCATTAAATCATATCTCTTTGATATATTTTGCCCCTAGTCAGAGATTCTCTCAGAGAACTGGCCAAATTGTTTGATTATAGCTCATGTGTAGTCTTCCCTGGTATTGGGAAGAAGGTTCTTAGATCCTTTGCATTTATTCAAAGGAGCGGTGTAATCAGTACAGGAGAACCTTTGCTTCACCTTACAGAAAATGTAGAAAATATGTCAAGGATATAAAATAGCCTGTAAACAATTGTAATTCCCACCTCATCCCCCTTACCTGCTTGGATGCCCTCTTCCCCTGAAAACAAATGAACTTAGCATCACTAGAGTTGAAGTCCTTAGGCCATTCAGGTGAGTCCAACTTTTACCCTGGGGACACAGACATGCCTCTAGTCTGATGATCATATCTTAAGGGTTTGGACTCTTCTGGAAGGAAATGAACTCAGAGTTACCCTGGCCTTTCCCCTTCCCATCTAAGTAACTTTGTAGTAATGGTCCTGGGAAAATCCAAGACTTATGATTTATTTCCTTAATGTGAGGGCCATTTACTTAATTCTCTTCTTTAGAAGTTAATATTTCTTAAGGAATACCCCTCCCCAACTATTGGATTAGATTTCATGGGCCTCCTCTCTCTCCAAAAGGAAACCTTTCCACCCTCCCACCTTAATGCTGGATCTTCCAGTAATAGGAAATCCCACTTTTCTCTCTAGGAGATTGGGACCAAGAATTCTTGAACCCTGATGTAACCCTGAGGCTACTGCTCTCCAGGAACTCTCACTTTTATGTCTAGATAGCTAGGTATCTGAACTCTCAGAAGGGATGGAGAAAGAGTCCAAGGCTGGTACTTCTCTGCAAATGGTCTTTTTTTTCCTTTCTATAAAACCAATACCCTAAACTCTCCCATTAGGCAATATGGTGAGAGCATATGTTTTTCCCATGTGCCTCCATGGCAAGGTGGCCATGATAGGATCAGGACAGGTTAGTGTGCTCATGTGTGTGTATATATATGTGAATATATAATATGAGAGGGTAGAAGGGGAGGAGGCTGGGCACTTTTTAAATTCTGATGCTCTTTGGTCTGACCAAAAAAGAGAAAAGGAAAGAAAAGTCTAAAAGGCTCAAACTCTTCAGTTGCCTCCATCCCATTTTCTAATATATGCTCAGTACAAAGCGTTGGCTGTGACTGAAAATCCTGAGCCAACCAGTTCTTCCACAATATGTTCAAAAGAACCCAAATCAATCAGTTTCTCCTTAAGAGGTAGCTAGGTGGCACAGTAGATAGAGTGATGGAGTCAGGTTGATGAGTTCAGTTTTAGTGTAGCTGTTGTTACCCTGACCAAATCATTTAACCTCTGCCTCAGTTTCCCCAGTTTGGATAATAAGAGCACCTACCTTCCAGGGTGTTGTGAGAACGAAATGAGATAATATTTGTAAAGTACTAGGTGCCTGGTACATAGTGGGCACTTAATAAATTTCTTTCCTTCATTAATTGATAAAATACAGAATTCCAAATAGAGGTTTACCACCTTGTAAAATCAAGGTGATTATAGAACTCTCATGATAAGTCTTTTACATATATATATATATATATACACACATATATGTGTATATATATGTATATGTATATACATACATATACATCTGATATATATGTAAATATATATGTATACATATATGTATCAAATTTGTTTCCTATTGGTTTTTTAAGCTTCTTTAAGCAAACATTGGTAACTTTTGTATGCTCTGGGAGAACTTTGTGCAGACTTTTTAAAAAAATGATAACAAACTAAATAATTTCCTCTCAAAGGTAGCAACATGGAAAAAGTACAGTCAGTGGACCTGAGTTCAAACTCTGATTGTACCAGTTACTATGTGACCTTGGACAAGAAACTTAACTTCTTTGGACCCCAATTTCCTCATCTTTAGGTCTAGAGGGTTGGTGATGTTAGTCAAACATAGTACTTTCAGCCCCCCAACGAGCATCCTCTGATTTGGCAAAAGGGTGACTAGAGCAATCAGGAATTTTGACATGGGACCAACCATAATCATGACTTCTAGAAGGTCCATTGGATAGTAAGTGATACTGTGTTCAGAATAGAGGATCAATTCCAAAATGTCCAAAACAGACATTAAAATGTCAGTAATATTTTTAAGGATAAACCATAGAGCTTGATTTGGCTTGTCTCTTATTGCTTTTTGAGTAGTGACTCCATTGCTTAAGATAGATCTGAATTCATGATGGGGAGATTTCTGTTTCAAGGGCAATAATTGGATGCAAAATTATAGAAAGAGAATGAGAGGCTTGAGAATTCTGAGGAGATGCTGGTCTTATATTGCCTTTTTCAGTTAGAGTCTATAGTAAAGAAGCAGCAGAATGTTGGAATCAGAGCAGCAATATTTTAGAAACACATTTGGTTTTAAACTTTTCTATTTTCTGCATAAACATATATAGATATGTCTTTCCTCCTGGCTTTTCTTAGCTGTCTCCTGAACCAGATTTTTCTCAGAGATTTCTTTAACTGTCTAGCCTCACATTCTTTTAGGAAGATTCCTTTACCCTGGAGGGATGGCAAAACCCAGAAGGATTTCAAAGTCAGTATTTACAAAGAGATTTCTAGAATTTTGGAGGTTAATTTGACAGTACATGATTTTGGCAACTTCATTTGACTTCAAGGAGAGTCACTAAGTCTGAGGAAGAATGCAGAGGTAGTGTGGGTCAGGATGATGAGAGATTTTTATCTCTGGATGTTGTAACAGCCAGAAAGGGAGACCTTGGGCAGCAATGAGTTTCACCTAGGGCAGGGATTCTTAACCTTTTGTATGTCACGAAACCCCTTAACTGGTAAAATCCATGGACCCCTTTTCAGAGGGCTATTTAAAATATCATAATTGAAGGAAATGACCAATTTTAGTTAGAGGTTAGCAAAATTAAAGGTGTTATTTCCACCCACCCCCTTTTAAGTTTATATGTTCCCTGAAATCTGTTTACAGCCCTATTCATCCAAGGTGAAGAAGACAGGATTTAGGGCCCTCGAAGGGCCAGTGGCAAGTTGGGCTGAGGGAAGAAAGTAAGAAAATAACTGTATATGCTCTCAGCCTAAGTCAGAGATGTGCCTATGACTAAACTGGGGGGAAGGGTCTTACAGAGACCAGAATAGAAGCAGAAATTGGTAGTGTGAAAAAGAGGAATGTGCAATATTAAACCCTTCTCTTAGCTCAAGAGAGTGTCATGATCTCCAATGTGATCTGATCCAAGGTACTGTTTGCAGATCTAAAAGACAGAAGGCTGGAAATCTCTCTGAGGTGCAGTAGCTCAGGACTGTCTCTTCTGCCTTTTATTCATGTAGCAGTTGGGGGTATGAAAATCATCTTAATTTCCTTTATTTTGCTTCAAAATATCCATGACCCCTTCTCCTTTGTCCAAGAATCATTCAGTATTCCGAGACTACCTGGACCACAATTTATTAGTTTTATCAATTGATTTCAGCATTCCAAGTTTTTCCATGGCCTAATGAATTTTCTGACACTGTCATGGATCATGGAGGTTATTCCCCTTCCCCCTCCCTTTCCCCCTCTCCTGAGTTAGAAGGGACTCTAGAGGTAGTGAGTCTCAGTTCTTTCATTTTACAGATGAGGAAACTGAGGATTAGAGAGGGGAATTAACTTGTTGGAGAACCAACACATTGGTATCTAGTAGGCTAGCCAGGATTATAAGCCAAGGTATCCTACTCTTCATTCAGTGCTCTTGTCACTATATCTCACTGCCTGAATAGAAATCACCTTTGAAACAATGTACTAGAAAATTCATAGAAATGGTATTCTCCAAGTGCAATGGATTCTGGAATCTGGGCTGGTACAAGTTAAAATGCTCTTTTGTTCCTAAGGCATGTTCTGTAAACAGTCTGTCAGTAAAACTCTACTGCTATGGGGTGCCTGCTAGGTACTATGCTTAGGACTGGGGATACAAAGAAAGCAAAAGATGGTCCCTGCTCTCAAGGAGCTCACAGTCTAAATGGGGAAGACTACATGCAAACAACCTACACATCAGCTATAGGCATGATAGAGATAGGAGAAACTGGAAATAACCAATAGGAGAAAGATACTAGAATTGAGAGGAATCAGGAAGGGCTTCTTGTAGAAGGTGATGTTTTAGGTAGGACTTAAAGGAAGCTAGGAAATATAGATGATTAGGGAGAACATTCCAGGCATGGAGAACAGCTGGCAAAAATGCCCACTTGAGCATATTTGTATGAACTTGGGCATTTTTCTTATCTGTAAAATGGTGGGGGTATGAATTCATAAGATCAAAAGTGCCTCTAGCTCTAAAACTCTTTGATTCTGGGATTCTATGATCCTAGGAATGTATTCTTTCTTCACCTCAACCTCTTAGAAACCTTAGCTTCCTTCAAGACTCAGCTCAGGTGCCACTACATCTATCAACACCCTCCACCACTGTCTACCTTGTTAGTGCTCAAGTCTTCTGGAAACTACTTTGTATTTTTCATATTATTTTGCATTTTCATATCCACAGACATTGTGTAGCTTCCCAACGGAATGTAATTGTTATAAGGGCAGGTACTGTTTCATTTTTCTTTTCTTTGTATCCACAGAATGACATGGTACCTTGTACATAATGGGTGCTTAATGCATGGCCCTTCAATTAAACAGGTGTGTCAAGGGGTGGAAAGTAGGCTACCTACATGACATAGTTTCAAGGTTAACTAAAAGAATTTTGTCCCTGGAGTATTACCCCATAGCTTCCTGATATTCTTTTAGTAGAAGATAAAATCATTAGTTCCACAATGAGAGATAAGGTATAAAATAAAAATACTCCTTGGGTAGGTCACAAAATGACATGTTCACACTATGGCACAAATGATTGTTGGCATGTTTGCTGAGGGGTGGGTGTGGGAAGCAAGGTACTGGTAGAAAGGGCAAATTTAGGAAGTAAGAGTACAGAAAAAAGCGGGGGAGCCTGAGAACAAACGTTGGTGCTTTGATTATTTCTAGACCTCAGCATGCCGATTAAGGGGATTGGAGCAGAAAATGTTAGCCTGATTCAAATTAGCAACATTTCTGCCTGACTCAGGTTCACACCAGGTAGGCAATATTTCACCTACCTACCTTTTAACCTTATACACAGAATTTCAGGTTTCCTTCCCTTTTGATAATCATATTATCTGAACTGAAATTCAGAACATATGGTCAATTGCCTTACTGCCATAATTAAACACATTTATCTAGTTACCTATTTGTGGAAGCTGATATTTGGGGGCTTTAAGTCAGAGGAATCATGCCATGGGTGTTCATACTCAGCTCATAGCTTGTACATAATCCGAATGAGAAATTATGTGCCTAAACCTGTCTGCTCATCAGTAAAATGGGGACCATCACTGGCTATGGTCGCTTCCTCACAGAGCTGTTATAAGGATCCTATAGTATAATATATGTGAAATGCTTTTTAAACTCTACAGTACTAGTGCTTAGCCCAGTGGTTGGCACATAGTAGGCTCTTAGTTAATATTTATTAATTGGTGGATATGTACATGATTGATTTTATTATCATCATATTCCCATACCCTGTGGGTCTGCAGTTTTTGTTTTTGTCTTTGTTTTTTTTTTTTTTTTTTTTTTTTGCAGGGCAAAGAGGGTTAAGTGACTTGCCCAGGGTCAGACAGCTAATAAGTGTCAAATGTCTGAGTCTGGATTTGAACTCAGGTCCTCCTGAATCCAGGGACAGTGCTTTATCCACTGTGCCAACTGGCTGCCCCTACAGTTTTTGTTTTAGTGCTCAAGATTTTATGACATGTATAGTTTAACTGTACTCCTTCCTGATGCATGCTATTTATTCAATTGCTTTTTTTTTTTTTTTTTTTGCTGAAACAGTGAAATGTCTGGGTTATTTCAATGGAGGGGAGGAATTGGGACATAGTATATTAAATTGGGACTATCTCAAAAAATCAAGGAAGCATAGTCACTATTTGTCTCTGTTGAGCCACTTCAAATTAAAACATGAGAAATTACTCATCAGAATGGAGGAGCTCGGGGCAGCTAGGTGGCGCAGTGGATAGAGCACTGGCTCTGGAGTCAGGAGTACTTGAGTTCAAATCTGGCCTCAGACAGTTGATACTTACTAGCTGTGTGACCCTGGGCAAGTCACTTAAGCCCAATTGCTTCACACACACACACAAAAAAAAGAATGGAAGAGCTGGGAAAAGGGCACAAGATCATAAGATTCAGAGTGAGGAGGTCCTGGCCTCAGTTCTTGCCTTTGCTTCAAACTTTGTTTCTAACAGTATGATGAAGCATATAGGGCAATAAGCATTTATTAAGCACCGTATGCCAGACACTGTGCTAAGCAGTGGGGATACAAAGAAAGGCAAAAGACAGTCCCTACCCTAGAGACTCTTCCAGTCCAATGAGTCACTTCATGATAATTCACTCCATAGGTCTTCATCTATAAAAGGAGGATATTAGACCAGGAGTTCTTAATAATGGTGAGCTCTTGTAACATTTGTGAATCACTTTACAAAATCATGTCATTTAATCTTCACAACCACCTTGGGATATAGGTGCTGTTATTATTCCTATTTTATAGAAAATTGAGTCTGGGAGGAGTTAAGCATCATGCACTAGGTAGTTAGTGGGTATGCAAGGCAAGGTTTGAGATTAGTTCCAACTCTCTGACTCCAATCCCAGAATTCTTACTCATTGCACTACCCATATGCCTCTACCCTTATTTTGGGTCTTGGACCCCTTTGGCAGTCAGCTAAAGCCTATGAACCCCTTCTCAAAATAATGTTTTAGATGGATAAAAATAGGATGACAAATGAAATCAATTATATTAAAATGAAGTTATCAAATTTTTCCATAAAAGTATTTTATTATTTTCCAGTTACATGTAGAGATAGTTTTCAACATATGTTTTTGGGTTTTTTTTGTATTTTTGTAAGGCAATTGGGGTTAAGTGACTTGCCCAGGATCACACAGTCAACATATGTTTTTATAAGATTTTGAGTTTCAATTTTTTCTCCCTCCTCCTCCCTTCCTCCCCAAGACAGCAAGCAATTTGATATAGGTTACATATGTCCAATCATATTAAATATATTTCTGCATTAGTCATGTTGTGAAAGAAGAATCAGAGCAAAAAGGAAAAACCTCAAAAAAGAAAAACAAAACAAATAGAAATAGTATGGTTCAATCTACATTTAGATTCCATAATTCTTTTTTCTGGATTTGGAGAGCATTTTCCATCATGAGTCCTTTGGAACTATCTTGGACCATTGTATTGCTGAGAAGAGTCAAGTCTATCATAGTTGATCAACACACAATGTTGTTGTTACTGTGTACAGTGTTCTCCTGGTTCTGCTCATCTCACTCAGCATCAGTTCACGTAAGTCCTTCCAGGTTTTTCTGAAGTCTGCCTTCTCATTATTTCTTACAGCACAATAGTATTCCATTACATTTATATTCAAAATTTTTTTTTAAAATACAAAGACTTTAGGTTAAGAACCTCTGTACTACATGATCTCTATGGTTCTTTCCAGCTCTAAGAAGGGTATGTTATTGTAAGATCACAGGCACAGTGACGTGCTGACCATCACATACTAATTTTATGACAAAACCAGAACTCAGAGCACTTGGCTCTCCAGGTTTCTATTTTCTTTCTATCACCAAAATGGAATTGGTATACTAAGGCCTTCTAAGCCTCGATGCTTATTTTCTTCAGCATACCTGCTGCTTTTAAAAAACACATTTTTCCACATTATGACAGTATGAAAATCAATTGTACATTTCAGTAAATGGTTATAGAGTGAGAGGTAGATTTTTAATAAAAATGA
This sequence comes from Dromiciops gliroides, assembly GCF_019393635.1. Taxonomy (NCBI): domain Eukaryota; kingdom Metazoa; phylum Chordata; class Mammalia; order Microbiotheria; family Microbiotheriidae; genus Dromiciops; species Dromiciops gliroides. The sequence goes on along the minus strand of NC_057862.1, from coordinate 559,830,073 downwards.
AGAGCTGGAAATTGCTTTTTTCAGTTGCCATGTAATAGTTCAGATTCAAATATTATAGTTCAGAAATCAAATAGATTTCTTTTTCTTTCTTTTAATTCCACATAAGGTTGTCCCAAAGCTTTTACCATGGCACAGCAGCACTTAATGCAACTAGAGAGGTGGACTTCCTTGTTATTATTTTTTAATTTCATCGTTACTCCAGATAAAGACATTACCTTGTAGGGAGAGTTGTATGTCTTAATGACAATTATTTCTCTTTCTTCCCAGAGGTTTGTGGATTGCTCCAGAGACATTTTCCCTGGGTTCCAATTGGCTCCAAGCTGATTATTGCTGAATATTGGGGCCATGCAATGAGAGCAGATGGGAGGGCAGCTGGCCAGTCCAGTTATCTCCTGATAGCAAAGATCTGCTTAGGCAGACTGATAATTACTTTAAGGTCTTTTAGGTTTCTTTCCCCTTTGTTTGTTTTTGGACATTCTAAATTGACTTAAGGCTTATTTAAGTTGAATGAGGGGAACAAGTAAAGGGTGGAAAACTGGAACTAAAAACTATAAACTTAGGTGCTAGGGGCAGCTAGGTGGCACAGTGGATGAAGCACAGGGCCTAGATTCAGGAGGACCTGAGTTCAAATACAGCCCCAGACACTTGACACTTACTAGCTGTGTGACCCTGGGCAGGTCGCTTAATCTTCATTACCCCACCAAAACAAAAAACAAAAATCAAAAACAAAACAAAACTTAGGTGCTAAAAGTTACATCAAAGATTTGGTTCTGCTTCTTATGCAACATGAAAGGCAATGTGGCATGAAGGATAGAGCCAGAAAAGACCCCTGTCACTTATTAGCTGTGTAGTCATAGGCAAGGCATTTATCTCCTCAGGTCTCAATTTCCTTGCCTGTTTGTTGTTCGTTTTTCCTTCATTCTCCAGAGGATCATGACATTGGGGGAATGTCATGCCTTGCACTGAATTAGATTTAAGTAAGAGAGGTTCTGCACAAGATCACCAACCTTACTTTCTCCTCTAGTGTCATCTGGGTCAAGTGGCAAGATATATAGAAGAATGATTGGAGGGGCACTTAGGTGACTCAGTGGATAAAGCACTGGCCCTGGAGTCAGGAGGAACTGAGTTCAAATCTGGCCTCAGACACTTCACACTTACTAGCTGTGTGACCTTGGGCAAGTCACTTAACTCCAATTGCCTCACCAAAAAAAAAAAAAAAGAATGATTGGAGGTGGCCCCAGATATTTAAGGCAATTGGAGTTAAGTGACTTGCCCAGGGTCACACAGTTAGTAAGTGTCTGAGGTGAAATTTGAACTCAGGTCTTCCCAACTTCAGGGCCAGTGCTCTATCCACTGTACCACCTAGCTGCCGCTTTTCCTTGTCTGCAAAAGGGGGTTAATAATTGTAAAGTAATTTCTAAGCTCTCCTCCCCCTTCCCCCCCCCAAAAGCATCAACTATATGTCATTCTTTGATCATTGTTAAAGAGACTAACCTTAAGTAGTGGACTCAAAAAGAATCCTGAACATACATTCAGAAAATATGGGTCCTTAGAAGAATATTTGGGTCATGGAAACAGAAGGAATTCCTTATTTGGTAAAGAATAGACAACATCAGATACTGTGCCTGGATTGGTGTTGCCTTTTTTTTTTTTTTCATGGAAGACTGATAATGACACAGGAGAAAGATGATATGGGCTGAAATCTCTTGATTTTCTATGCTAACCAGTTCAGTTTTCAGAAAGTAATCACTTCCTTTCCCTTCCTTTTTTCAATAAGCATTTATGGAGCACCTAAATTTACAAAGCACTGTACTAGGATTGGAGATAGAAAGAGAGAAACAAAACATTCTTTGTCCTTGAAGAACTTACATGCTACAGTGAAAATCTTCAATAAAGGCTCACTTCTCTTGCACCTCAGACTATTCTTAGGATAATGGAAATAATTTATATGGCTTCAGAAACTGGAGTAGAGAGAATCCAGAGAACATGAAAAAGGCCCTTTAATTCTTGGAGATTCCAACCCTCCAAAAATTGCTCATTTTAAGGATAAAATGTAGCAATGATGTTTTCCTTGTCAGTTATGGTTTATCTCTAAGCAATTTCCCAAAATTCCTACCAAAACTCTGAGGAGATAGGAATGAGAATCTAATCAGTGACCTGGTACCCATTACATCTTTGCTAATCTCCTTAGATATTTGGTTCTTATCAGGATACCAGATGTTGCAGCTGTGGCTGGGGGTGGATCTAACATACCACAGATAGAGACTTAGAAGCATTCTGGGATAGAGAAAAAAAGTTTGAAGTCAGTAGATCTAGATTTATGGAATCATAGATCAAAAGAGGCCATCTAGTCCAACCCCTAAATTTGCAGATAAGGAAAATGAGTCCATAAGAGGTTAAATGATTTTTCTTTTTCTTTTTCTTTTTTTTTTGAGGGGCAATGGGGGTTAAGTGACTTGCCCAAGATCACACAGCTAGTAAGTGTCAAGTGTCTGAGGCCAGATTTGAACTCAGGTCCTCCTGAATCCAGGGCCAGTGCTTTATCTACTGCACCACCTAGGTGCCCCTGTTAAGTCTCTTTTTTTTTTTTTGGCGAGGCAATTGGGGTTAAGTGACTTGCTCAGGGTCACACAGCTAGTAAGTGTTAAGTGTCTGAGGCCGGATTTGAACTCAGGTACTCCTGACTCCAGGGCCGGTGCTTTATCCACTGCGCCACCTAGCTGCCCCCTGTTAAGTGACTTTTCAAAAGGTCACCCTGGTAATAACAGAGGCAGGATTTGAATCTGAGTCCTCTCCCACCAAAGCCATTGCTCTTTACAATATACCCTCCCATCCCCAGCTCTACCATGATGCGTCATTGACTGGTTGGATGTGACTCCATCTCTCTGGATCTCCATTTTCTCACTTAACTTCACCTGTAAAAGAAGGGGCTTGAATTAGTTGATTTCCAAGGTTTCAGGCTGTTTTTCATGCCTACAATCCTCTCCCTCCTCACCTCTGCCTTTTGGAATACCTAGCTTTCTTCAAGGCTTAGCTCCCATGTCATCAAGAAACTATTTCTCTTTCCCCCAGTTTTTAATCATTATTCCAACCCATCACTGTGTATTTATTTTGTACAGATTCCGTATTTACTTGCCAATGAATAGTAGAATCAGAATGATCTTTAGAGGTTTTCTAGCCCAGTCTTCTACAATGTAAGCTCTTTGAGGTCAGGGACTATAATACTTTTATTTTTGCATCTCCCATACCTAGGATAGGCACTTAGTAGGCATATAGTAAATACATGTTGACTGATTTATCAAGAGTCTAGAATTCTTAGTGACATAGTGAAACTTTACTCAGTCTTAAACAGAGTATGCAAAAGTCATCATGACTGAATACTTTCTACCTGGATGGGAAAATTTACATTGGACCAAGAAAGTCTTCAAATGTTCCTATATTCTCTTTGTTTCCAAAACTTTATTAGACTAAGTAAATGTCAACATTGTGGCAGGAGTTCCAAACAGATACAGGTTCCTAGTTAAATCAAGCCCAAAGGGCACGAAAGTTAGGTGGGAGCGTAATGGGTTTCAGTGACCTGCTGTCTGATTTTCTTTTAGACAGGCAGCAATATTGTTCTAAGAACAACTTTGAGCAAATAAGTCATTTTGACTATTATAAATACCCAAATTAACTATAAAGGAATATAAAGGAAGACGGTATCTGTATCCAGAGAAAGAACTAGTAAATTGAAGAATGTAGAGAATGATTTTACATATATATGTATAAACATACACACAAACACACGCACACATATATACACATACATACATAGATATACACATATTTGTGTTTAATGGTAATAATCTCTAGGGTGGAGGGGAGGGGGGAAAAATGAAATTTATATGATTTAACTTTATTATATATTTAAAAGTAACAGCAAGTTGTACATAATAGATTTTCTGTTTCATATGCAGTCATCTTTTTTATTAAACTATGTTATGGAAATGATTATTTTATTTCATTAATTAAAAATAAAATAAATAAAAATTTATAAAAGAAAGGTAGTGGAGCAGCTAGGTGGTGCAGTGGATAAAGCATCGGCCCTGGATTCAGGAGGACCTGAGTTCAAATCCGGCCTCAGACACTTGACACTAGCTGTGTGACCCTGGGTAAGTCACTTAATCCCCATTGCCCCGCAAAAAAAAAGGTAGTAGGCCATAGCGGAATGGGTGGAACCTAAAGTCTAGGCTCCTGGGTTTCTATCTCAACTAAGCCTCTTATTAGCTATGGGATCATAGGTAAGTAATTTAACTTCTCAGAGTCCCAGTCAAATCAAGTCAAGTCAAGAAGCACTCATTAAGCACTTACTATATGCTAGTCACTTTTCTAAGTCCTGGAAATATACATACAAGCAGAAATAAAGACAGTCTCTGCCTTCAAGGAGCTTGCCTTCTAATGAAGAAGATTGTGGAGCTGAAAATCAGGGGGCGGGGTATAGATGAAGGTACCAAGTGTAGGGGCATGGTCAACAAAGTCTTGCAGAGAGCCAGGAGTGCAGCCTGGAGAGGACTGAAGCTATAGTAGGCCCAGGCCTCCTTCTTAAAATGAAGCTTTGGGGAAGAAGTAGCTAAACAAAGAGAGAGGTAACAGGGGAGGAGGGTGCTTCTAATGTAAAAATTAGTCCAGGGGTAAAGTGGGTGTCCTGGGCGAAGAGTTTTCATATGGCCTGATGGACAGAGTGCTGGTTCAGGACTGTAGCCTGGAGAGCCTCAGCATCTCCATATGTAAAATAGGGTAATAATACTGGTACTACTTATGTTACATGGATCTTGTTAGGAAAGCAATTTGTGAACCATAACTCTTTAAATTTAATATTTGGGGCAGCTAGGTGGCACAGTGGATAGAGCACCAGCCCTGGAGTCAGGAGGACCTGAGTTCAAATGTGACCTCAGACACTTAACACTTACTAGCTTTGTGACCCTGGGCAAGTCACTTAACCCCAATTGCCTCTCTAAAAAAAATATGGTGACCTTTCCCCCCTTCAGTGCTCATTATTCTTGGCCTCTTTGTTGCTTTTGACATTTTCTGTTAGTGACCCTCTCCTACAGAATATTCTCTCCTCTTTTATGTATATGACACTATTCTCTCTTCTTGTGTCTGACCACACCTTCTTAGCCTTCTTTGTTGATTTATCTTCCATTTCTTACCCCCTAACGGTGGGTGGTGTCCAAGGCTCTGGCCTGGATTGTCTTCTATTCTCATTCTATCAAAATGTAGTTATGATCATTTTGTCTTCTGTCCTTTCCCTTATTGACTTGTTTTCCTTTCTACCAAGGTATTCTTGATAATTTAACTGAATTGGGTTGTGGTTTTGCTATTCAAAGAAGGGGAAAATTGGACATTCATTGCATCAATTAGTTATTTTGGTCATATCAGTATCAGCAACCATTCTGAGGTAACATGCCAAGTCTGCATTCAGTCACTCCTGTATAACAATGTGTATGTGTTTTTGATGGTGCTGGATATGTACATAGCTACACAAGAAGCCAGTCGGACTGGCTCAGCCAAAGTCCTTCTCAGAAAAATAGTTGGTAAAACCCCAGGGGAATGTTGCTTCAAGCCTCTGACTCTCAGAAATACACATCCCCTAGGGAAATTGTGTTGGAAATAGATGATTGAGGAATGAGAGAGTGAGAGACAGAGAGACAGAGAGAGACAGAGAGACAGAGAGAGACAGAGACACAGAGAGAAACAGAGAGACACACAGAGAGAGAGACAGACAGAGAGACAGGCAGGGAAGGGGGAATAGTCTGGGCAACTCTGGTTAAAGGCTGGGCAAATGGTTAACATTGTTTTCATATCCCTATATTTATTTCCCCCCCATAATTCTGGCCACTATACCAATTAAAAATCTTGTCTGTCCTCAAGCTGACCTCCTAGTCTATACAATACAAAATAATCGATGTGACTGATTGGTTTTTGTTTGAGAATGAATTAGCTGGGCGTCATATTGCATGATTATAATCCCTACTTCTGGGAAGGAAGGCTGAGGCTGGGGGAATGCTTGAGTTTGGGAGTTCTAAGATGCATAGAATTACTCATGTGCTAGTCATGTATCTGTGAAAAGGCTGGCATCAACATATTGAACACCCAGTATCAGAGGGCCACCAGGCTCCCTACGGAGGGGGAAAAACTGCTCAGGTTGGGAAAATGGAGCAGGTTAAAGATTCTGTGGTGATTAATATTAGTATCAAATCCTTGAGTGGCTACTGTGATTCTGGTCTGCTCAATATAGGGAGACCTGGTGCAGAAAGACAGAAGGAGAGAAGAAAAGGGGGAAAAGGGGGAGAGAGAAAGAGGAGGTGGGGGAGAGGAGAGAGAAGTAACCACTTTGTTTCAGCGCAATCCATATCATTCTAGCCAGTGTAAAATAATAATAATAGTCTCAATAATGTTCTCCCCAAAGCCCTATCCCTTCTGTGACCCCTTGTATCTTTAGTTGCTGGTTAGTCCTCTGTTGTATTCACTATCATATTATGCTTTGTGCATCATTCCATGATTGCGCCATCTGCCAAAATGGGTATTTCCTACTACTCCTTAAATTTCCTAAGATTCTTGAATAGCATGCACTTAAGTATAAGCTGAGCAGTACAAAACTGATGCTTTCAGACTGCAGTGCCATAGAAGACTGTTCAGAGTCCCTCAGACAGCAAGGAGATCAAATCAGTCAATACTTAAAGAAATTAACTCAGGCTATTCACTGGACGGGCAAAAACTGAAGCTGAAACTTAAAACTTTGGCCACATAATGAGAAGACAGGACTCAGTGGGAAAGACCACTTATGTTGTGAAAGATTGAAGGCAAAAGGAAAAGGGGATGAGGTGGATAGATAGTGTTATGGAAGCAACAAACATGAGCTTGGATAGACTTTGAGAGATAGTGGATAATAGAAGGGCCTGGTGTGGTCCATGGAGTCATAGAGAGTCAGACACAACTGAGTGACTGAATAACAGCAACAACAAAAGTATGAAATGGATCACAACAGAAAAGATTGTTTCCATGATCTTTCTGATGCACCACTTCATAGCTCTACCTTTCATATTCTTTAGTATAGTTGGATTATTCTCAGAGCTGATTCGAGTGAGGATGTAATGATTTTTTGTAACCGGGTTAAAAGAGCATGCCATGTTTTCACTCTGATGTGTCCAATGAAGTTAATTTTGCAATGAGATAGTTTGCTCAGAGAGAATTTAATGATGAAATGTCAGGCTCATCTATGGCCCTTTACCAGGTTCACATTAGACCCAATAGCTTATAGGGTTGAGATGCTTATATGTTGACAACAAAGGTCAACAGTTGTTACTGGCAAAGTATAAATTTGAATTCTTTTTAGATGAGTACATTATACATAGCCAAAGTCATATTTATCTGAAGTGCTCTGAGTACACATGGTAAATATTTCAAATTTGTATGTCTAAAAATTAAGGAAAAACCTTAGGAAGTCATCATAACTGTATAATGAAAAACCAAAAGAAGGATCTCATTAACCATTATTAATTGACACTAGTTGAGGGTAAAATCAGTATAAACTAGTAAAAATTCAGTATTACATATTTTTATAAAGAAATAGGATTATTGGGGGGCAGCTAGGTGGTGCAGTGGATAAAACACTGGCCCTGGATTCAGGAGGACCTGAGTTCAAATCTGGTCTCAGACGCATGACACTTACTAGCTGTGTGACCCTGAGCAAGTCACTTAACCCTTATTGCCCTGCAAAAAAAAAAAAAAAGAAAGAAAGAAAGAAAAGAAAGAAATAGGATTATGGATTTTAGAGATGAACAGGATTTATCTAGTCCAAACTCCCCTCATTTTATGGATGAGGCAATAGAAGCCCCAGAAATACTAAATGATTTGTCTAAAATCAAACAGGCCAGTAAATAGCAGAGACAAAATTCAAAACCTGGTCTTCCGACTGACTCCAACATAATTATATGACTTGTAGTTACACATAGTAAGTTGAAATAGCCACAGAAGATTACCAAGTAGAGATCTTTTAGTATTGTGACTCATCTTTAATGGAATAATTCCATTCAATTCAACAAATATTCATTATGTGCTTATTGCATACCAAACACTGTGCTAAGCTCATTTACATAATCACAGTTATAGATTTTGGGGCTCACTGTTCCAGAGCCAGACAACTGTATCTCTCCCCCTTTGGCTTCTGGAACTATGCTAAGTGACTTGGGCTATCCCTTTCTATTTTTATCAGTTCAGGTCCCTACCAATTATATTTCTATCACTGGTAGTCACCAGTAGTCAGCACCCCAGTTCCACTTAACCATTTATTATCAATTAGCTTTTATAAGGGAATATTTTATTTGAAGATGGAGTAATGATAGTTTACACATTTCCCCTAATACCTTGGTCTTCCCTGTACTACCTCAGAATCAGGGCAGAATGGGCTCAGAACTTGTAGAGTGTCTACAGAGCATTGATCCCACCAAGTTCCTGTCCAAAGGCAGTATTGTTCCTGAATGAGCCCATATTTCACCTCCTTCTGGGCTGGTTTCTAAAGGTCATTCTAAGTGGTTAATTCTTGTTCCTAGAAGGATATATACATACACATACATATATGTATATATGTGTGTATATTTATATATGTATATATGTGTGCTGTGTATGTTGATCTTCAAAACTTGGCATGGACTTGACTCTCAGAATCCCAGATGCCCCAGACACCTAGAAGATTACTCTCCTAACCTTTGTTTTTGGGTTTGTTTTTTTAATGAGGCAATTGGGGTTAAGTGACTTGCCCAGGGTCACACAGCTAGTAAGTGTTAAGTGTCTGAGGCCGGATTTGAACTCAGGTACTCCTGACTCCAGGGCCGGTGTTCTATCCACTGTGCCACCTAACCACCCGTCTCCTGACCTCTGGAAACACAATTGCCACTTCCAGATTAATCTCCTTTACCTTAAATGGAAGAAAACATGGTGAGACAAAGGGAAAAGGCACATTTTAATGGAATCACACGTTGGCCTTAGAGGAAGAGAGGACTTCCTCATCTATACCCCCTACAGCATTTTCTCTCACCAGATGCTATCAGTCAAGTAGAACCAAGAACAGAACTCCACCAAGAGTGAGGGGCTAAGTTTGACCAAGGCCTTTTGAAGGCGTCTTCTAGTTCCAGTTCCACAACTACAGCCAATCACACAGGCTGCTGTCCACCATGTGGTTTACAGATCAGAACCAGTTGCTGAGTATCTACACATGCTCCAAGGTTTCTCTAAGACACTTCTAAGATATATCCTCACTCTTCTCCCAGAAGAAGGCTTTCCAGCCTCTTCCACATGAGGAGTAGCATCAGAGGTATTCTGTCCATGCCTCTTGTAACATATATAACTGGAGTTAATGCTGCACTATGGCATCATGGGTAGGAAACTGGCCCAGACTCAGAAAGACCTGCCACACTGCCTGGGTGACCCATGGTCAAATCAATGAACCTTTGAGTGCCTCCCCAAGACCTGTAAGACTACTATTAACATAACAGCTATGGATCTACCCTGGTAGATTGGCTGTAGTTACAGAACTTGAAGAGGGTAGGGGGTGGGTGCCTTTGAAAGGCCATAGGAGGATTTCTCTAATTTATAGTTCCCTATGCCAAGGAAATCAAAGGTTCAGACCAAAAATAATGACAACAACAAAATGAAATCTATTTGAAGGTGTTTAAAAGCTGGTTGCCCTTTTAAATAAGTTAGACGTTCTGTCTTTTGTACATTATTGCTTTCATTGTTCATTTGGAATCATAGGATATTAGAGAGGACCTTCAGTATTAATTTATTCAATTTTTTCAAATGAGGAAACATGCCTAGAGACATCAAATGACTCATCTAAGGAGGTCATACAGCTGGAATTAAAATCTATTGTTTGTTCTTTGCGTGGTAGCACTCCTTCTCTCTCCCTACGTTTTAAAAGAAATATTCCATAAATAGTAGAAGGATTAACTTTGGCCTAGGCTTGACTTAATCATGACAAATCCAAAATAATATGATTTGAGTTAGTGAAATTTTGTTGTATGTTATACTGGCCAAATAAGAATCGGTGAAAACCCAAGCCTAGGATATTCCCAGCATGCCTTGGGAGAGCAGCTGATTGGTTGATGTATCTTCCTCTGTCTGTAGAAAGGTCCCGTGTGTGTTTTGATGGTTTGAGCCTTATGAGAATGGATGTTCTCTTTTCTTATTAGGAGTCTTTGGAGACAGACACTTTAGGCTTTCCATTCCCTAGACCCCCTTTCTTTCCTTTCATGGACATGGGAATCATGGCTGCTTGTCTGTGCATCCCTCCCGGGGCAGAAATATGTTTCCTAGGTTTTGAACAGCTTCTCTTTTTTATCATTTAGTAATGAGAGCATCTTGACTGGGATTTTACACTTTATGAAGTTGAAATCACAATCACCTGTAGCTTGAGCCTTTTGCAAAAAGTGAAACAGCTTTTGAGGAAGCAAATGGAGATGGGTCCTTCTACGTACTTCCATGTCAGGCCATGAGAATTCATTTTTTGATTCATGCTTAAAAAATAAGACCTCAGATTTATGCAGTGCTTTCAAAATTTACAAGTGCTCTCTTCACAATAACTCCACAAAGTAGTTAGTACAAGTATTATTATCTCCATTTTACAGATGAGGAAACTGAGACATAAAAACAATTTACCTATAATCATACATCTACAAGAGCTGAGATGTAAATTTAGGTCTTCTGATTCTAAGGCTAGTATACTTTCCACTATACTGTATAATTTCTAGAAGTGTCATCAATAAGGCATAAATGTGGGGCAGCTAGGTGGCACAATGGATAAAGCACTGGCCTTGGATTCAGGAGCACCTGAGTTCAAATCCAGCCTCAGACACTTGACACTAGCTGTGTGACCCTGGGCAAGTCACTTAACCCTCACTGCCCTGCCGAAAAAAAAAAAGTAGAATAAAAAAAAATAAGGCATAAATGTGAAAATGAAGTGACTGCTCAGAATTAGAGTGACTTTGTTTCCAACTCTGATCTGAGGACTAGCCATAATATCTTGGGTCCAAAACAGAATGCACACTCTAAACAAAATGGATGCATTGAGGCTGTAAAGTACTGGTTGGTGAATTTTCAGTTTATAACCAGCAGTGTTCTTTCCAAGACTAATGTAAGAAATATGGTAATTCCATGAACCACAATACTAATTATGATGTTACAGGGTGGTCCCCTAAATCTAGAGAGTGACTAGAAGGAGATCCTAGCAGGAAACCAACAGTGTGGCATGGTCCACAGGAGCTGCCAAACATCTGGTTGGAAACTAAAAAAAAAAATCAATTAAGTATCTACATTTTTGTTTTCTTTTTAAACAATGATGCCAAACATCCGGCAACATCTGGATAATTGATGAATTTTTTTTTTCAGTTTTCATCCCATGTTCTCATGTAACCACAACACCTGGATATCTGCAGTTTGGTTGGCAGGGGTATTATCAACTATATTTTAAAGTCTGAAATGTTTTGCTTTGGGGGGAAATGCAAAATATATTACTCAAAAGAAAGCAGAGACAGTGTGGTACAGTGAAAAGAGGACATGAGCAAGAGTCAGAAGACCTGGATGCTAGTATTGGGTTTGCACTTAGCCAGCTGTGTGATCTTAAACAGGGTGCTCCTGTTTTCCAGGTTATAAGTGTCCTCATCTGTAAAATGAGCTGGATTTAGACTTGATGATCTTCCTGTTTTTTTCCAGCCTTAACATCTGATGAGTCTGCAAGTTTAAAAAAGTTTAATTCAATTTGATAAAAGTGATCCTCGCAGGGAATTTGTAATTGCTTTTAATTCCTAGAAAATTTAACAGTCCCTAAGTGAAATAGACAGTATTGAACATTTCCCGCTTAATAGGTTTGATGAATCTTCCAGTCTAGATCACAAAACCTTGTCTGTACAGGGACCTCAGTTTTCACATGTGAATCATGAAGTACTAATGAAGTGGTTGAACTAGATGACCTCTCAGTTTCCTTCCAGTGCTAACATTGAGTGTGCTTTTAAATAGTTTTTCAAATGTTTACTATTCTTAAAATACTTATTAGTGTCCTTATAAGAGCATATCTGCTTATCAAATGGATGATAGTAAAGTTGCAGTTTCCTGACAAGTGAAAGTTCAGATACTTGACCTGTGTATATGTGTGTGTGTGTGTGTGTGTGTGTGTGTGTGTGCATGTGTGTAGTGGTTTTGATGGTGAGGAATTGGATTTTCAGTTACTATTAGCATTTTACTACCCAATTTGGGTTAGTAGACCTATGCTAATTTACATGGAGACTCTAGTCGTAGACTGTAGATGAAGAACTTGATTCAGTGAAAAGGGACCATCAGTGACAGAGGTGAGATTAGAACCTAGATGCCTTATTTTTTTTTTGTTTGCTGTTTTTTGCTGGGACAATGAGGGTTAAGTGACTTGCCCAGGGTCACCTAGCTAGTAAGCTAGATGCCTTGTTTTTCTGTGTAGTGTTCTGTTCGCTTAACGTGAAGTGGCTTGAGTATCTTCTTATTTTTATTTAAAATTTCCCTATATTATGAAACCTAGGGTATTTACCTCTTGCATTCAAGTTAAGAATTCCAGCAAGAAACTCTATGCACTGCTCCCAACTTAGTGGGATATAGTAGAAAGACCAGTGGGTAGCTAGGTGGCACAGTGGATAGATAGAGTGCTGGCCCTGGTGTCAGGAGGACAAGAATTCAAATCTGGCCTCAGACACTTACTAGTTATGGGATTCTAGGCAAGTCACTTAACCCTGTTTGACTCAGTTCCTCATCAGTAAAATGAGATGGAGAAGAAAATGATAAACAGATCTAGTATTTTTGCCAAGAAAACCCTAAATGAGATCATGAAGAGTCAGACACAATGGAAACAAATCAAGAACAACTCCAAAAGTAAAAAGACAGATAGAGTTCATAAGATTTGGTTTCAAACACTAGCTTTTCTATGTAATAGCTGAATGACGTTGGTTAAAGTTATTTTAGCCTCTTTGTGTCTTGATTTCCATGTTTGTAAAATGAAGTGACTGGATAAAATGACCTCTAAAGTTGCTTCCAGCTCTATGATTCAATGATTCATATGGATCAAATTCTGTGATTCTATGCAGTTTTTACTGTTCTCCCTCCTACCCAGTTAGAACTAAAAATTCTGGAACCTGGGGAAATCCTTTTGAAGAGGGAAGGGGACAGTGTAAATTATAACTAACTACTCTTATGCTTAGTTGAAGCTGACTATGAGAGGTCATAGGAGTCTGTGAGCTTGAGGAATAAGAGGTCTTGTTATTAGAAACAGGTAGGAGTTAGGGAGGCAAAAGCTCTGTCTGCTATTGAACTTTCTGGAGTGGAGGGAGAGTGTCTGAGAGGTACAAAGATGATAGCAAACAGAGATTTAGACAAGGGATGCCCATGAAAGGAGGTGATGTAGTTGCTTTTCAGTTGTAGTGATGTAGGTGTAGTGCATTGATGACAGAGAGAAGGTTTGGAAGTCAAAGTGAGAATCAAGGAATGTGCCAACTCCTTCTCTTAAAACTGTGTGTTGTGAGGTGTGAGAAACAGATCAGCCAGTTAAGAGATGAAACCAAGAGATTTGTGGTCTTCAAGAGAAATCTAGCTTCTGTGAGTACTAGAAGGAAGGGAGGAAACACACCTTTATTAAATTCCTACTATGTGTCAAGCATTGTGCTAAGCACTTTATAAATATCTCATTAGATTTTCACAACAAGTCTGGGAAATAAGTATTATTATTTATCCTCATTATACAGATGAGGAAACTGAGGTAGATAGAGGTTAATGACTTTCCCACTGTCACACAGCTAGTAAATATCTGAAGTAGGATTTGAACTCAGGTCTTCCTGACCCTGTGCCCAGCAATCTATCCACTGTACTTTCAAGCTTCCTTCTACCAGAAGCTGGGAGGAAGGTGAAAGGAAGAGATCTAGGATGAGGGTGGAGGTCTGGGGGTTGCTATTAATAAAGGAGGGTTCCAGAGGGCATGGTGGAAAGGAAGGGCAGAGGGGCAGCTAGGTGGCACAGTGGATAAAGCACTGGCCCTGGATTCAGGAGGACCTGAGTTCAAATACGGCCTCAGACACTTGATACTAACTAGCTATGTGACCCTGGGCAAGTCACTTAACCCTCATTGCCCACCAAAAAAAAAAAAAAAAGGAAAGGAAGGGCAGAGAAGGGTAGGAACTTGGGGGATCTAGATTGGAGTTGGTGTACATATGAGTCCAAGAAGAGGGACCAGAGGAAACGTGTTTTTGCCATTGTAGAAGGGGGTTTTGAATCTGGGGTTAGAGTATCAAGAGTTAAGAATTTACCAGCCATTATGCTTGTGCAGAGAAGCTAAATTGGATCAAAGAACATGCCATTTGGGAGCCCTGTCATTTGATTACAGTGGTAAGGATTGAATTGATAAGAAATATATTATCTGTTCTAATCACCAACAAAGACTTCTTGAATGCTTGCTTTATATGGGTGATATGTAATCTAAGATTGACAGGCAACTCTCAGTCTCTGCCTTCAGAAAGTTTACTGTTATGGAGGTAGTATGACATAGTAGATATAGCATTGACTTGGAGTCAGAAATCAGTGACATGATCAATGAAAAAGGATTGGTTAAGTATCCATTGTTTTCCAGGCTTTGCGCTTAAAGCCAGAGATCCAAAGACCAAGGTGAAATAGCACTGATCCTCAAAAAACTTCTATATTCTATTGTAGCACTTGGTTGGGTTCAACTGCTAACACAGATACATATTAACTTTGTGACTGTGGGGAAGCTTCTTAATTTTTCTAAGCTTCAGGGGGCAGCTAGGTAGCACTGTGGATAAAGCACCAGCCCTGGATTCAGGGGGACCTGAGTTCAAATCTGGGCTTAGACACTTGACACTTACTAGTTGTGTGACCCTGGGCAATTCACTTAACCCCCACTGCTCCACCCAAAACAAAACAAAATATTTTTCTAAGCCTCAGTTTTCTCATCTTTAAAAGGGGGGTATTAATCATACCTATCACACAGTTAGTGTGAGTATCAAATGAGACAATGCAAATGAAGTGCTTGCAAAACTTAGAAATCAGTCAGTCAACAAGCATTTACTAATTGCTTACTGTCTGTCAGGCACTGTGTGTGCTAAGTGCCAGGGTTACAAAAAAGGCAAAAACAAGGCCCCTGCCTTCAAGAAGCTCACAATCTAATGGAATCTAATGCAAATGACTTTATACAAACAAGATATATGCAGAGTGATATATAGCTTGACTATTATGGTACTCAGGATGGGTGGCCCTTCTGAGGTGATTCCAATGCTAGATGTACCTGTGAGAGAAATCTGTGCATGTTAAAAAGGTGGTCAGAGGACGCAGCTAGGTGGTACAATAGATAGAATACTGGCCTAGGAGTCAGGACTACCTGAGTTCAAATGCAGCCTCAGACACTAGTTATGTGAACCTGGGTGAGCCACTTAATTCCTAATTGCCTCCAATAAAAAGGGAAAAAAAAAGAAAGGTCGCTGGAAGTGGAACCTGATGGCCATGGGACCCTGAGCTATCTATTTTACTCCAGGGCAGAGTGGTTGAGTAGGAATATCTCCCCTCTTCCATAATGGAGCTTAGTTCTGGCTCTGAATCTATAACACTGTCTCTCTATGAAAATGATCTCATAAAAGACTAGAGAAGAGAGAAACTGAAAACCAATGGGAAATTGATGACAAAAATGTTAAGTGGGAAAAAAATGAAAGAAGTTATTAGGAACAGACTGAATTTTCCCTGTAAAAATATACATTGCAGGTTAACTTTGCAGGCCTCTTTAATATATACTCCTTGTTTTCTTTATCTTCATATCTCGACAGTTGCTTCATCTTTTCTACCCCCTGAATGCTCCACTTATAATAAAATCAGAAGGCAAAACAACTTTTTAGTAAGAGACTCAATTTCGCAAGAGTCCTGAAAGGTCTGGGGTGAAGTGGGGGGAGGGATGGGGAGGAAGAATCCCAAGGCTCCTTTCAGATAGTCAAGCCAACAATGCTAACTGAATTACAAACAACAGCTCAAAGACTGAGAATGATGTTCCTTGGGAGAGAGATCTGGACAGTTGTTTTGCCTAAGATGGCAAGAACAGCATCCTTCAATCTAGAGCCAAGAATACCATACATGGACACAATTTGTCTCTCCTCTGTAGAGGTGCTTCAGAATTCATCTAGGGGTTATTTTCCTGTGAAAAAATGGTTCCATCTTCCTTGGTATATATGTCACCTTGCCTTTATAGGGTTTTGCCACTTTATTGGGAGATAGAAGAGCTGCTTTTCAGGGCAATCTTTTATGGTGAACATCTTGAATGTCAGCACAGTACCAGCCATTTATTTTAGGCCACAGAAGAAATGAAATCTTTTTATGTTGACATTGCACAGGACTGACTACTTTGTTCTATAGCTACCAAGGACAAGTCCTTGTGTCTTTTGGTTTTTCTCTACCAGACATTCAGCTGTGGGTCCATTAATGGCAAACCTGAGTCTTTTTTTTTTTTCCTTCTAGGTAATGTTTTCTCAAATACTGCAATTCTTGTGGAAGGTATTAAAAGAAAGATTCCATCTGTTGCCAATTTGTAAAGAAATTCAAATTCACCAAAAAATTAATTGCCTATTATGTGTATTTGCTGCTGAAATAAAAATAAATAAGAAATGATCCCTGATCTCAAATAATGTACACTTTTATACAGGAACTAAGACACAGATCCAAAGAGCTGCTGTACAAAACAAACAAACAAAAACCAAACCCCCCCCCCCCAAAACCCAAACTAGATACCATCGAGTGAAGAGGAAAGAAACTGAAAGGGTTATTTTGGGTCTCGGCTAGAGAAGTTGACTTCCAACTGGGAACATCAGAAAAGGCTTCATGGAGGAGGAAGCCTTTGAGATCAGGAAAACAGCAGCAGGAAGAGAGAGAGGTGTTTAGTGCAGAGGAAACAGTGTGAACAATTGTACGGAGGTGGGAAAGAGAGGAACATGTTCATGGACTCTTGAGAAAGAGTCTCCTTTGGCAGACGGAATCTTGTCAGATAATAAGTATTACAACCAGATGCCCTCTGAAGATGACTTCTTTTCCTCTTAATGAGAATTAATCATGTAGGTTTCATTCCCATTAGTTTCACAGAGCCATTAAAATTTCACACTGGATAATATTAATCTAATTGTTGATTTCCAGCAAGATAGAGTTCTACAGGTCACAAGCATTTTCTAATACTGTAAACCTGAGCCATAAACTCTAGAAATAAATGCTAGTCTATTGTGGAAAACTCTCACATTTAATGTCTCAATGACTATACTTCCCAAAAGAACTAAAGCATAATGGTGAGAGTGGTTTGAGAGAGAACTCTTCTTTTGGGCTAAGTGGTTGAGTCATCATCAAATCCCTGTTTATATTTTATACGTACATACATGTATATAACACACATACACACATACATACATATATACATGCTAGGAGGAAGGGACCATGAGAGGGGGAGGAGGGGGATGGGAGGAGTGAGAGAGAGAGAGAGAAAGAGAGAGAGAGAGAGAGAGAGAGAGAGATGGAGGAGAAGAAAGGGGAGGAGGAGGAGGAAGAAGGAGAGGAGGGAGACAGGAAATAGAGAATTAGAGAAGGGAGAAGGGGAAAGGGAGGATAGGGGAAAAGCAAGAGGAAGGAAATAAGCATTATATAGCACTAAGTGCTTTAAAAAAACTCACAAATGTTATAGTCAGTCAACAAACATTTATTAAGCATATAATAGGTGGCACCCTGTGATGAACACTGGGGATAAAAAAATGAAGCAAAGACAGTCTTTGCCCTCAAGGATGTCATAACCTTTTAAAGCAGAGACAAACAAATAAATATGTACAATGTATAACCTATGTCAGATTGCTTGCCTTCTCAGGGAGGGGAGACAGGAGGGAGGGATAGAATTTGGAACTCAAATTCTTTTTTTTTTTTCCAAAAAAAGTCAAATGTTAAGAATTGTTTTGACATGTAATTGGGGGAGGAGAATAAAATATTAAAAATAAATATGTACAAAGAAGCTATATACAGGAAAAAAGAAATAATTATAAGAGGGAAGGCAAAAAAAAAACAAATGAGGGGTTGGGAAAGGTTTCTGCAGAATATGGGCTTTCATTGAGAGCTGAAGGAAGTCAGGGAAGCCAGTAGGTGGAGATGAGGAGGGATAGCACTCTGGGTATGGGAGACAGCCAGAGACAATGCCTGGAGCCAAAAGATAGAGTTTTATTTGAGAAACAGCCAGGAGGCCAGTGACACTGGATTGTAGAATATGTGGCCGAGAGCTAGGTGTAAGAAGACTGGAAAGGTGGAAGCTGATAGATTATGAAGGTCTTTGACAAATAGAAGATTTGGCATTTGATATTGGAGGAAATAAGGAGACACTAGAGTTTTGAAGAAACTGAGGCAAACAAAGATTAAAAGACTTGGCCAAGGTCACACAGCTAGTAAAATATCTGAGGTAGTATTTAAACTTTGGTTTTCCTGATTCCAAGCCCAGTGCTCTAGCTACTGTGCCCCTGGTGAAAGGAAGGGAGATATGAAGGTAGTAAAGGAGGGTTTGGGGGGGGGGAGAGAGACAGATAGACACAGAGACAGAGACAAAGAGAGAGACAGAGAGAGAAAAGATACAGAGAGACAGAGACAGGGACATACAGAGACAGAGACAGAGACAGAGACAGAGAGATACAAGAACAATATTGCTACTCTCATGGTAGGAAATGTGATGGGGAGGGGTCTAAAAAGATCAGTGCCATGAAAAACAAGCCACTTCTAAATCTCATTTGTGTTTTGTCAGGCTCTCATTTTCTGAACCCACTCTTTTGCCTTGGAATCCAAAGGATCTTGACAGGCTAGAACAATGAGTTAAGTTAAATATAATGAAATTTAACAGAGATAAAGATAAAAGCATACACTTGGGTTCAATAAATAAAAAGGCCAAGACAGGTTGTTCTAGGACAGGCCTGACCCGGGCTGGTCCAGTTATTCAGGCTCAGAATTATAAAATAGTGAGAGACTCTTAGACCACCTAAAACTTAACAAAAAGAAATTTGTTCCACAATAACATGGAAAGGTTATTCAATAAAGATTCAACATTGATTCAGTGGGGTACATTTCCTGTTGCCTACACATTTGCCACAGTGGCATACCCAGGAGGGTGTCCTGGCTTGTATGGCAATGGGGAGTTCATCAAGTCTGAGGAGTGTTGGCTGTTTGTGTTTTGGGCTCTAAGACTTTAGGTGAATTTGCAGCTGTGTCAATAGGTCAAGCCTTAGTTCTCTTGACCAATTTAGCTTGGTCTTGAGGATAATTTCATTTGCCTTTTAAGGGAAAAACTAGACTATGTATCAGGGACCTTCAAGTCTTACTGGGCCATGCATAGTGAATTTCTTGTTGGGCAATGGATCCCACTGTCAGGGTTCCAACTAGATTAATAGCAGATGTAGCTCATAAGACATGGGGGAGGCATACCTAGGCAGTGGTTCATCTAAGAATTATCTAGGATTTTAGTGAGCTGTAAGCTCAGAATGAGTCAATGATGTGATGTGGCTACCAGTCAAGCTAACACACTATTAGCGTGCTTTAAAAGAGGCTTAAAGTAGCAGGACTGGGAGAGTCTAGTCCTATTGGGCCCTTCAGTGGTCAGTCCACATCTGGAGTATTATATTCATTTCTCTGTACTACTTTTTAGGAAAGACATTGATTAGCTGGAGAATGGAAAGAGGAGAGTATCCAGGATGGTGAGGACATCAACTACATGCTGTATGAGAATTGCCCAAAAGAGCTTCAGGTATTGAGGTTGAAGAAGAGAATTAGGGGAGATACAATGACTATATTTAATTATTTGAAGACTCTGGAAGAGGAATCAGATTTATTTTGCTTGGTATCACAGGATAGAACTATTTTTAATGAGTAGAATTTGTAAAGAGGCAAGCTTAAGTTTGATGTAAAGACCAATTTTGCAATGGTGAAACTCTTTGAAAATGGATAGGACTTCCTTTGCAGGTAGTAGATTCCTTTTCATAGGGGTACTTAGTGGCTGGAGGACTTCTTTGGGGGTGCATTGTAGGAGACCTTTTTTTCTTCTATGGATTGGACGAGCTGACCTCTCTAGAGCCTTTCCACTGAAACTCTAGGTTTCTATTTCTGTGTAGGGGACCTTCATTGACTTCAGACAGAGCTCTGGACTCAACATAGAGAAGCAGGATACAATGAATCATGAAGATAGTCTGCTTTCCCTAAGGCTGTGAAACAACAGATTAAGGGTCTTACCCAAGAGTAGTGATGAGTTTGGAATGAGATCTTGTATCAGCCTCTACACTTTTAGCTCAGATACCACTTGTATATTACATCGTAAGAGGAAATGATGATTCAGTCCCCCAAAGAACTTCATGGTGATTACAACGGGGTCCATTATTTTCCTAGTTTCTTTCCTTGAAGTAATTTTGCAAATAAAAAGTGAGAAACTGTCGATGAGAAAATTATGTCCTGAGTTTGGAGAAAGTCATTAATTCTCTCTTGTCCCCAGGGTATTCTTTGTTACATTATAATAGTAATTTGTTAACTTATTGAAGCATTAACCATAATCTTATAAAATGTAGAAACATTTTATCAGCTCATACATTTTTTAAAACTATGTTTCCCACTAAGGTACCATAGCATATATGCACGCCTGGCATAAATTGGCACTTGCCTTGAAAATTTTACTAACAACTTAACTGGGTAAGCCTACATTGAAGCACCTTGGATCTTATAAGACCCAGGAAGACTGAGAATTAGAGTGGCAAAGATACAAGAGATCTTATGACTTATCTGGTCTAATTTCGTCTTTCTACAGAGGAGACTAGATCCTGAAATGAATTGCCCAAGGTCATGTAGCTCTTAAATAGTAGAGCTGGGGCAGCTAGGTGGCGCAGTGGAGCACCGGCCCTGGAGTCAGGAGTACCTGAGTTCAAATCCGGCCTCAGACACTTAACACTTACTAGCTGTGTGACCTTGGGCAAGTCACTTAACCCCAATTGCCTCACTAAAAATAAATAAATAAATAAATAAACAAACAAACAAACAAACAAATAAATAAAATAGTAGAGCTAGGGCTTGAACCCAGGTCTTCTGATTCCAAGGCTAAGAAGAGACTGAGCATAGAAGTTTCTAGGAACCAGGGACTATCTTTTGCCTTTATTTGTATCCCAAATGTTTAGCCCAGTACTGGTCAAATAGTAAAAAGCTTAAATGTTTATTCAGTGTCTTTATTATGCTGATTTTCCCTTGACAATATATCTGCTATTCGTGTAAGCAGGACTTATGTAACTATGTAATTTTAATAGTAACCTGCATAGTTTTACTAGTTACTATACATAATTTGCTATTAATTACGATGTAATATTACTAGTCTAATGGTCATCTATGGCATTTTAACAGTAACCCAATAAGTTAGGTGGAAAGAAGGAATATACTTAGATGCCCTTCCTTTAGCTCTAACACAAGATATCTTGAATCATCTTACTGCCAAAACAAGTTTCATTTCCTGACTTCCCTGTTTCTATCGATGGGACCACAATTCTCCCAATCACTCAATCTTATGAGTTAAAATATTTTAAGTAGACCATTCAGTGGGTCGAAAAGATCAAGTCATTTTTGACATTCCATTCCTCCTACCACCATCCTACTTCAAGCTGTTGCCACCTCTTATCTTGGTTGGTGGAGCAGCCAACACACTGGTCATTTCCCCCCTCCCATTTTCTCTCCCTTTCTAATTCACCCTATGTGGAGCTGCTTTATTAGCCTTCCTAAATTACTTTTAATCTACTAAAACACCTTTCATAGCTCCCCATTGTCTAAAAGATAAATCCCAAATCCTTAAACTGCCATTCATGATCTTTCCTTTTATGTCCCTCCTCTCCAGACTTCCTGGGAAGAGATGGTTAAGAAGTATAGAACAGAACCTAGATTCACTAAAAATTAAAAATGATTTTTTTCAGGTTACAGTACTAGAATAAATGCATCAAAAATAAATTTACCAGGGTAAAGGCTTACATTGAAGTTTTAAAATAACCACCAAAACAATTATGTAAGTAGGTCATGGAAGTGACTTGCCTTGGCAATAATTCATATGGCAAAGATCTTAGAATTTTACTTGACCACAAAATTAATTTGTCCTAACAGCATGATAAAACTTCTAAAAAACATTGATAATTTCTTTTTCTTTTGTCCAGACCTATGATTTCATCAGGTAGGGAACTCCCAATGTGGGATGACAGCTCAGCAGTATTTCTATAACTTACATAAAGTCTTATTTACTTATGGCACAAATAACTTAAGGGACTTGCCCATGGTCATCCAGCCTATATGTATCAAAACAGCACTTGAACCTAGGTGTTCCTGATTCCGAGGCTAGCCCTCTATTGTCAAACCTGAGTCCTGAATTAGTGCCACCATATACCTGTACTGAGACTGATTGGGGTTGAACTAAGTTACATAGCAAGGGTTGGTTATCCAACCATAACCAGACCTTCATCACAACCAGGCATGCTTTTATTCCTCCCTACATAAATTCCTCCCTCCCCACAGAAATTATTCCAATTTCTCCTTTCTTTTCTCCTCAAGTCTCCTATACTTTCCACTCTATCCACCCTCTCAGGTGACAACACTGTCCCTCACTTTGTTGAGAAAACTAAGAACATTCACTTCTCTTCATCTCTTAGTCTTCATCCCCTAGTCTCTCCTCTTTTTCCCATTCTCTGATAATGAAATGGACTTGCTTCTTTGCAGGGCAAAGTCCAAACCCACTACATGTGTCCTTGATCACATTCCTTCCTTTCTTCTCTAGCATATTGCTCCCTTTATGTCATCTCTTTCTCTTTAATTTCCAACCTGTCCCTATTTACTTGTTCCTTTCCTATCACCTTAAAAAGTGGCTATCTTTTTTTTTTAGTGAGGCAATTGGGGTTAAGTGACTTGCCCAGGGTCATACAGCTAGTAAGTGTTAAGTGTCTGAGGCTGGATTTGAACTCAGGTACTCCTGACTCCAGGACCAGTGCTCTATGCACTGCACCACCTAGCTGCCCCTAAGTGGCTATCTTTATAAAAACACCATTAACTTTACATGACCATAGTTTCAAAATAGCATTTTATATCTCACTTTTCTAAGTCAAATGCCTAGATAAAGCTGTCTCCACTAGTTGCCCTTAATTCCCTTCCTCTCACTAACTCTTCAACCTTTTTAGTTTGGCTTCAAAACTGATCACTCAACTCAAAATATTCTCTGAAAGTTATTAATGATTTCTTACTTGCCAAATCAGATATTCTTTTCTTAGTTCTCATCCTTCTTGACTTCTATGATGCATTTGATGCTATTGATCCCCTCCCTCTTAAATACTTTTTCATTGAGTTTTCATGATACTACTATATTTTCTGTCTTCTACTAATACAACTCCTCCTTAAACCTCCTTTCCTGAATCATAATCTGTATCATTTACCTTAGCTTTGCTCCTAGATTGTTTCCTGGTTCCTCAGGTCTCTCTGCACTCTCCCACTTAGTGACTTCATCAGCTCCAATGGAGTTTAATTACTGGATCATTTCCATGTAGATGACTAACAGATTAATAAATCTTGTCTATATATCTCCCCTAAGCTTTAGCCCCACATCCTCAGTTGCCTCTTTGGTATTTCGAATTGTATGTATCAGAGACAAATCAAAATGAACATGCTCCAAATAGAACTAATTATCCTTTTTTCCAAACTCTCCCCTCTTTCCAACTTACTTATTTGTCTTGAAGGCAGTATCATTTTTCTAGTCTTCCAAGATTTAAACCTTGGTTTTATCTTTGATTTTCCACTCTCCTTTACTCCATATATTCAATTAGCTGCTGAATTGTGCTCTTTACAGCATTTCCTACATCTTTCCCCTTCTCTCTTCTCACACAGCTACTACATTAGTTCAGGTCCTCATTGCCTCATGCCTCAACTATTGTAATGCCTCTTAAATGGTCTTCCTTTCTCCAGATTCTCTATCCTTTAATCCATCCACCACAAAACCATAAAATAGACTTTCTAGAATCATAGGTCTGACCATATTACTCACCTACTCAATAAACTCACATGGCTCCCTACTGACTCTCAAATAAAATATAAGCTTCTCTGTTTGTTTGTTTTTAAATATGTTTGCAACTTGGCTCCATCCTGTTTTTCCAACCTCATTATACAGTAATCATTTCCCCATACTCTATGTCCCAGTCAAATTGTCCTTTTTGTTACTCTTACATGTACTCCATCTCCCATTTCTGTGCCTTCACACTGGCCGTCTCCATGCCTTGACTGCATCATTTACTCATCTCTGCCTCATAAAAATGTCTTTTCCTTCAAGCATCACATTCTACATAAAACCTCCTCTGATTCCCTCAAATGCTGGTATCCACCTTTGATAGTGATCATGGATTTGGTGGCCTTGTATTTATTCTGTATAAATTTATGTATATGTACCCATTGTCTTCGCCCCGCCCCCACCCCAGAAGAAAATAAGCTCCTTAAGATCATGAATTGACTCATTCATTGTATTTGTATCACCACCTCCTAGCACACTATCTGGCACACAGTAGATGCTGAATGTTTATTGATGCTGCCACTCAATGAACTCTCAGGTTGCACTAATGTAAAATAGTGTCTACATCACATAAAATAATTGTCCCACTGTATTTAGGTGGTCAGTGCACATTTGATATGTTATATTCAATTCTTGGTACCACATTTTTAAGCAAACATTGATAACTCTTCAAATAAAGCCCTATTCTGAGGTCTCATCAAGGCATAAAGGTGATTTTAGTTTCTCAAAAAAAAAAAAACAAACCCAACTATGTTATCATAATACAAGTGTTGGCAGCTTCCAAAAAAGCTGGAAAGACTTTGTAGGACCCAGTGACATAATATGTCTGTTTTCTGGGGACCAACATGCTTGCATGGAGAGTTATTAAGGTAATCTACCAAAGAGTGAGAAGGTTGTGATTTGTGTTAGTAGAAATAATATCCATACCAGTAAAAAATGGATCTCTTGAAGTGTGAATGAACTAAAATACTTAGAGATGAAGTTCTTCATACTAATAATTATAATAATTACAGAAAAATTCTTTTTTGTAGTGAAGAATGGCAAGGGGCATATAGCTATATCATAGGAGAGAGAGTTGAGAGAACCAAAACTTTTTAGCTTGGGAAGATTTAGTTGGGGATATGAGAACTATTGTCAGATATTTGAAGGATTGTAGAAAAATGAGTAGACTTGATATTGCTCTAGAATGTAGAAGTAAGAACATTGAGAGAGGGGCAGATTTTAATTTAGTATAAGAAGGAACTTTCTACCAACTATAACTGTCCAACAATGGAATAGATTGCCTCAAAAGGTAATGAGCTCCCTGTCACTGATTAGTTTTCAAGGAGAAGCTGGATGATAAATAATCAGAGTTGTTGAAGAAGGGACAGGATTTCTAGGATTCCTTCCAATTCTAAGATTCTGTGATAACTTTCCAACCTCTCACTCCTGAATATGAACCCTTTATTCAGACCACACTGGTCTGATTATTGTCTTCACACACACATACACACACACACCTAGTGCTTCCCTACATATTTGTTCAAACCATTCTTCTCGTTTAGAATGCTGCCCTCTACTAAATAGAAAATAATATAACAAACAAGAAACACTTTTGATAATTTCTTGTTACCTAGAGAATAATATCTAAGGTATTTAGTCTTCTACAATCTGGTCCCAACATATTAGAGGAGAGATGGCTGATAGTTTAGATAATAGACTCAAGATTCATGAAAAGTTCAAAATTATTTTTAACGCACTATTGAGCCAAAAACTATCAAAAAGAATTTTTAAAGAAAAAAAATCTAGTCTTGCATATATGTTTAAAATCCCCCCCAACAAAAAATACAATTACAAAAATACATCATGGGAAGGATTTGTATTTTCATGGTAATGATAATAATAATGAGTAAGAATAACTAGCATTTATATCACACTTTAGGGTTTGTGAAGTACTTTACATAACATAATTTCATTTGATCCTCATATCACCTCTTTGAAATAGGTATTATTATTATTATTATTCTGATATAACATCTAATGAAACTGAGGTTGCAAAAGGTTAAGTCATGTATCCAAGGTCACATGACTAGTAAGTTTCTCAGATGGGACTCAAGTTCAGGTCTTCTTGAATTCAAGGCTAACACTATCTAGTCCTCCACCACCAACTAAAACCTCCACTTCACCTATACAGGTCCTATCCATCTTTCAAGGTCCAGCTTAAGACCTAACTCCTCCATGAAACCTGCCCTGATTACTGTAGTCCATAATATTCTTCCCTTTCCTCATACTTCTTTTCTTTTCTTTTCTTTTTTTTTTTTGGTGAGGCAATTGGGGTAAAATGACTTGCCCAGGGTCACACAGCTTGTAAGTGTCAGGTGTCTGAGGTCAGATTTGAACTCAGGTACTCCTGACTCCAGGCCTGGTGCTCTATCCACTGTGCCACCTAGCTGCCCCCTCATATTTCTATAGATAACAAGTATTGGTTATATCACTCATTTGGAACTTTATCACATATAACTTAATCTTAAAATGTTAATGAACATTTTATATGGGTATGATAACTACTTCTCTTCTTAGGTTACACAAAATCTTTGAAGGCAAGGATTAGAACCTGCCCATCTTTGTTTTTTCCTTAGTTCCTCTCATAATGTTATTCATGTGGTAGGCAATCAATAAATGTATAATGAATGAGTAAATCACAAGTTTCCTATGAAGAAGCTAGTACCCATCAGACATTTTACAAAGCCAGAAATGAGGCCCCTTGACTTTGATTCATTGTTTTCCTTTGAAAACACACTTTCTTTTTAGGGTGTTTGGACATAGTGAAGATGATAATTCATATTTACATAATGCATTAAGTTTAACAAAGTGTCTTGCTCATGTTGACCCTTGGAAAGCAAGTAATACAAATATTATTATTCTCATTGTACAAATAAAGAAACATGCTAGACTCTTATTCAGGGTCCCTCAATATATAAATTGTAGAGTTAAACCCGAATCCAGTACTCCTTGTTACAAGTCCATTTCTCTGTCTGGTATACTACAAAGTCTCTTATAACCTGCTAAGAATAGTGCTGTTTATGAATAGGAGTTATTGAGTGTGTGAGCTGAACATCCCAGAGAAACAATACTGTCTGTCTCATTAAGGAATGAACTTGATAGGTTTCCTTCTTTTGTCTTTTTTTCAAGCTGTCTTAATATATTTTTTCATTTATGTGTAATTTTTAACCTTTGTGTTTTAAAATTTTGAGTTCCAAATTCTCTACCTTTTCCCCCTCCCCTCTCACTGAGAAGGCAAGCAATTTGATATAGATTATACATGTGTACTCATACAAAACACATTTCCATGTTAGTCATGTTGTGAAAGAAAACACAGACTAAAACAAAACCAAACGAAGAAAAGTAAAGAAAAAATTTTTAAAAGTATGCTTCAACAGCAACATTGTGTGATGAACAATGGAGATAGACTTGGTTCTTCTTAGCAGTACAACAATCCAAAACAGTTTCAAAGAACTCATGATAGAAAATATTCTCAACATGCAGAAAAAAGAACTGTGGATTATGAATGCAGATTGAATCATACTGTTTCTACTTTTGGACTGAGGTTTTTTTTTTTTGAGGTTTTTCCTTTGTGCTCTGATTCTTCTTTCACAAGATGACTAATGTAGAATATGTTTGATGTGACTGTATATATACAACGCATATCAGACTGCTTTCTGTCTTGGGGAGAAGGGAGGGAAGAGAGGGGGGGGAGAAAAGAGAAAATTGAAACTAAAAATTGTTGAAAACTATCCTTATAGGTAATATGTAACTGGAAAATAATAAAATAAAATTTTTAAAAAAGAGAAAAAAGTATGCTTCAATCTGCATTCAGACTTGATCAGTTCTTTCTCTGAGGTGAATAGCATTTTTCATCATAAGTCCTTCAGAACTGTCTTGGATCATTGTATTGCTTACAATAGCTAAGTCATTGGTAGTGGATTAATCATGTTACTGTGTATACCATTCTCTTGGTTCTGCTCACTTCACTTTGCATCAATTCATGTAAGTCTTTCCAGGTTTTTTTGTTTGTTTGTTTGTTTGTTTTTTAGTGAGGCAATTGGGGTTAAGTGACTTGCCCAGGGTCACACAGCCAGCACGTGTCAAGTGTCTGAGGCCAGATTTGAACTCAGGTACTCCCAACTCCAGAGCCGGTGCTCTATCCACTGCGCCACCTAGCTGCCCCTCCTTTTTTTAAATAAACATTTTTATTTAAAGTTTTGAGTTGGAAATTCTATCCCTCCATCCCCCACCCCCTGAAGTGGCAAGCATTCAGATACAGGCTATATATGTGGAATTATTTAAAACATTACCATATTAATCATTTTGTACAAGAAAAATTGAATAAAATGAAAGAAATAAAATTTAAAATAGCATAAGTCAGTTTGTGTTCAATCACTTTCAATTCTTTCTTTGGAGGTAGATAGTATACCTAATCATTAGTCCTTTGGGATTTTCTTGTATCCTTGTATTGCCAAGAATAGTTAAATCATTCACAGTTCTCCATTTAATAATATTGCTATCTCTGTGCACATTGTTTTCCTGGTTCTGCTCACTTCCCTGCATCAGTTCATATAAATTTTTCCAGGCCTTGCTGAAATCATCCTGCTTGTCATTTCTTATAGCACAATAATATACCATCATAATTATATACCACAACTTGTTTAGCCATTCTCCAATTGATGGATATTCTTTTGTTTTCCAGTTTTTAGCCACCACAAAAAGAGATGCTATAATTATTTTTACATGAATAGGCCTTTTTCTCTTTTTTGGGATGCCTTTGGGATATAAACCTAACAATGGTATTGCTGGATCAAAGGGTATTCACAGTTTTATAGCCCTTTGGGTATAATTCCAAATTGCTCTGGGGAATGGTGGAATCAGTTCACAACTCCACCAGCAGTGGATTAGTGTCCCAGTTTATGCACATCTCCTGCAACATCCAACATTTTCCTTTTTTGTTATATTTGTTTTATTTGCTGTTGTGCTCTGATTAGTGTGAGGTGATACCTCACAGTTTTTTAAATTTGCATTTTTTCTGATCAAAAATTATTTAGAGCATTTTTTTCATATCACTGTAGATAACTTTGATTTCTTTGTCTGAAAGCTGTATGTTCCTATCCTCTGACTATTTTCCAATTGGAGAATAACTTGTATTCTCATAAATTTGACTGATTTTTCTATATATTTGAGAAATGAGGCCTTTATCAGTGATACTTGTTGGAAAAATTCTTTCCCAGTTTTCTGCATTCCTTGTAATTTTGGTTACATTGGTTTTGTTTGTGCAAAAGCTTTTTAATTTTACATAATCAAAAGTATCTATTTTACATATTGTAATGATTTCTATATCTTCTTTGGTCCTAAATTCTTCCCCTGTCCATACATCTTACAAATAAACTATTTCATGCTCTCTTACTTAACTTATTTTTAGATTTTTTTCAAAAGAATCCTACTTGTTATTTCTTATAGCACAATAGTAGTCCATCACAATCATTTGCTACCACTTGTTGAACCATTCTCCAATTGATGGGCATCCCCTTGGTTTCCAGTTCTTTGCCACCACAAAAAGAACTGGTATCAATATTTTTTACATATAGGCCTTTTTCCTATTTTTAAAAGATCTTTTTGGGATACAGACCTAATAGTACTACTGCTGGGTCAAAGGGTATGCACAGTTAACTTGATGGGTTTAAAAAGGCATCTATCTAGTAGCATATAATTATCATATGTGCCATTCCTCTCCCTGTCTTCTCTTCTTCAGACTAAAAATCCATTCTTGAAGGCAACATTTCATCTTTGTGGGTTCTCCCTCCACAAATGTGAATCATAACCCTTTTCTTACTTGATACATAGTCTGTGAGAATTTTTGCTGCCAAAAATTCATCACCTTATGGTTGACCTGGTTATAAATCCCTCTGAAATTAGCTAGACTGGTCTTTGAATGATGGTCATTATGTCTGTCAACAAGACTTATACTTAAAGCCTTTCCAACTTGGTTGAATCTTCCAGACCTAATGATCCCCTGGTATAACCTTTGAGAAACCAGAAGCCCTTTCCATACCATAATGAAGTAGCAAAGTCAGACTTTAGTGGGTGGAACAACTATCACACTGAAGTGCTTACAAAGCACGTTGTCTCCTAGAGCCAGATAGGTGATGTGCTGAATGGAATTCAAATCTGATTTTTTAAAAGCTGTGTAATCCTTGGCAAGTCATTTAACCTCTGTCTGCTTCAGTTTTCTCACCTGTAAAATGAGAACTACCTCCTAATGTTGTTATCAGGAATAAATCAGATAAAATTTGGGAAGCATTTTGCAAAATGTAAAGCACCAAATAAATAATAACTATTATTCTTATAGTAATTCTACATGATGGGAAGTGTAATTATATATATATATATGTATATATATACACACACACATATATACATACATATATATATATACACACACACATATATACATATATATATACATATACACACACAGAGACATATATATACATATACACACACAGACATATATATATATATATATATATATATATATATATATATATATATATGTATATAAAAGTTTTATTTTATAGCTGATAAATTCGAGGCTCACGGGAGTAGAGCAACTTGCCTAGGTTGACAAGACTAGTAAGAAAGGGTTAGACCTGAGATTTGAAGTTCGGTCTTCTTTCCTTTAGACATCTTTAACAAAGGCTAACATACATGGACAAAAGGCAAATTCAATTATAATGTCAGTGTGATAAGATATGCTTTCCATCTTATAACTACTCAGGTTTTCAAGGCCCTCCCTAATTTGTCCTGTCTTTCCAACCTCATTTCACATTGGTTCCCTTTATATTCTAGTCAAACTAGCTTGTTCTTCCGAACTCAGTATTCCATTTCTTGCATCATGTATTCAGACAAGCTACACCTCTATGCTTAGAATTCCATAATGGACTCCAGCCCTCACATCCATCTTTAGGAATCCTTGGACTCAGTTTAGATAACCACCTCTTCCATGAGCCCTTCCTTGCCCCTCCTCCCCATTCCCCTGTTATTGACATTTTTCTCCCTCCTTAAATTAGCTTGTATTTACTTAGCTGTATTGTTCATTTCATCAATAGAATATAAGATCCTTGAGGCCAGGGATTGTGTTGTTTTTGTCCTTACACCTCCAGTAATTGTTGGTAACTTGCACATCCTGATGTTTAAAAAGTTTGTTGATTCAAAAACCTACTTACTTGTCCCTATACCAGCTTACATTTTTTTTTTTATTGGAGCTATCCACTGTTAGATTTATCACTTTGGTTTGCCTCTGATATGAAGGTTCAGATTTTAAAAGATAATATAAATTCATTGGAATATAAATTCATTGACTTCAAATAGCACTTAGCCTGATCATAATGGCAACATTAAAGTAATTATGTTGTACTAATATTTGACAGAGTTGTATTCATAAACATATTGGGTAATATACACCCTTAATGTTTCCTCTTTTTCTTTGCCAAGTTTCTTTAAAATCATGTTGTTAAAGATACCATTAAACTTTAGGTGGCTGCAAACTTTTTCATTTGCCCATATAATTTATATATTTTTTCTCAACCGAGAGCATATGTCTCTCCATAAAGAAGATTAAAGAGGGTCAGTGATTAACAACTGCTTTGAAGGAGGGTTGATGCAGGTCAAGAGTTTGGTTAATAGATGGAGTAAGGGCTCTGATTTAAAACCCAATTCACCATTACTTACTGGATTGTTTTTATGTAGGCCATTGTATTTGTTGCTGTCTTTTATCCTTTTTCCTTTGCATAATAGATGTAGACCTGTATAGGACCTTATAGGTCATCCGATCCAACCCCTTCATTTTACAGATGAAACTGAAGTCAAGATTAAATGACTTTGCCCAAAGTGGTAGCTAATAAGTGGCAGAGACAGGATTTGAACCCATCTTTTCCATGTTTAATAAATGTTGCTTGACTATTGTCTAATACTTATTCTAACTCACACTTGTGATACTTTTTTCTTTCTCTTACTTATTCCTCACAACAACTCCATGAAATAGATAGTGTGTTACTAGACCCATTTTACAGATGAAACAACTAAAGCTCTGTGAGACTGTCACCTGCCCCCAAGGTTACACATCTAATTAATAGCAGATATAGGGCTTTTGATTCCAAGTCCAGTACTCAGCCTGCCTGAGTTACCTTTGGGTTTAGGGTACTGATTTCCCAGCATTCCTATGGACTTCTAGCAGTACATCATCTCAGCATGCCCCAAACACAGCACACAAATCAAGGTCCAAAGCAAGACTATGCTGGAGCCTTCTCACCCTCATGAGAGCCTGTGGTTAAATTTTCATCTTGAGCACTTACACCTTAGAAATCTGCAAATGCTACAAATCGGGGCTTGATTTATTGTTTTGTTAATTGACTATCCTTTAAAAATAGTGGAGAAGATGTTAATATTGCAGAATAATTTTAGAAGTGTGTCATATATGTATTTTCTTCTTGGGGAATAGTTTGGTAAATATTAACATCTCTGTACAAAAGACACCATCCCACTTGGAAGAATGATCCATGATGTTAGGTTTGAAATCTATCTTCTAGAAGAGAAAATAGGAGACGGTATGACTATCAAAAAGTCCTCACCTTGTATTTTCCCCCCTTTTTCACTTTGGGATGCAAGTTAAAACCCCAGCCATGCTTTAAAGGTTTTTACTTGTAAAGAGCAGAGATATTCCCTAATCTTAACTAACATTTTCATGTTGTTGTTTTCATTAGAGACATAAGTAGTTAGTGCCTGGGGAGAGAGAAGTATTGTTCCCAGCCCTCTACAGAAAAAAAGGTCTACTTGTCGATTCAATTTTAGATCCTCGTGTTTTGATGGAAAACACAAGTTGCATTTCACAGAATCACAGTCATAGAACTGGAGAGTTGGAAAAGACCTCAGTCATCACCTAGTCTGACCAATGCACAAAATGAGTCTAAACTATAACATGCCCCAGAGCGATTATCCAATCTCTGCAGAAAAAAACCTTTAAGGAGCTTCAATCCACTTTCTCTCAAGGCAGTCCATCGTACTTTCAGGCAGCTCTATTTGTTATTAAGTTTTTCCTGATGTCAATACTAAGTTTGTCACTTTGCAACTTCACTCATTGCTCCATGGTCAAGTCTAATACCTCATTTGCATGACAGATCTTTAGACACTTGAAGGGAGCTATTCCCCTCCATTTTTTTCTTCTGGCTAAACATGCCCATTTCCTTCAATTGTTCCTCATATGTCATGAACTGAAGACCTTTGACCATCCTGCTCACGCCTTCTATAGCCACTCTTTAGTTTATCAATGTCCTTCTTAAACTATGATGCCCAGAACTGAACCCAGTACTCCAGAGGAAGTCTGATCAGGACAGAATACAGCAGGACTATCGCTTCCTATTCCTGGAGACTTTACCCCTTTTAACATAGCCCCAGATCACATTGGCTTTTTTGGCTGCCATATCACATTGACTGTTCAGTTCACTAAAATCCAAAGTATTTTTTTTTTCAGAGCAACCACTCTTTCCCATCATACTCATAAAATTGATTTTTGTTTTTGGTATCCACATGCAAAACTTTACATTTATTAGGTTCAGCCCAATGTTCTAACTTGTCAGGATTCTTTGGAATCCTAACTCTGTTTTCCACTGTGTTAATCATCCTAACCAACTTGGTGCCCATCTGCAAATTCAATGAACCTAATGCCTGTTCTTTTATCCAAGTCATTGATAGATACTTTAAAAAGCACAGGGGCAGGTACTGAAACCACCTGGCCATGTTGATGTTGAGCCATTTAACAAGTACCTTTTAAGTCCAGATATCTCATTGGGTCATCTTCTTTCATATCTCGCTGTGTTTTCCATAAAAATACTATGAGATGCCTCACCAGAAGCTTTGCTGAAATCCATATAAACCATAACCAAAGCATCTCTCCCACCTACTAATTTAGTAATCGTGTCAAAGAAGGAAATTCGGCTAATTTAGCATGATCTTCTCTTGATGAAGCCATACTGGCTTTTTGCAATCAACATTTCCTTTTCTAGAGGCTTGCCAGTCATCTCTTTAATGAGCTATCCTAGAAATGTGGAAATGAAGTTGTTTACTGGCTTTTAGTTTTCCAGTTCTGTTCTTTTTCCCTTTTTTTTAAAAGTTGAGATAACACTTGCCCTTCTCTAATCTTGTACTTCTTCCATTTTGCATAATCTTTCAAATATCACTGATAGTCACGTTTTACTATTCTTTGAAGACTCCAGGATAGAGTATATTTGGATCATGTGACTTGAATTCATCAAGGACAGGGAGGAATGGCTGCTTTTGTACTATCTCTTTTCTTATCTTGAGAATTAACTCTCAGTTGATCATTCTTGTTTTGTCATTTTCCGTGGCTATTTCTCTTTTATGGAATCAAAACAGAAATGAAGAAAACAGAGAACAAGAGAAAATAGAAATGAAATAAGAATCTCAGTAGCTCTCTTTCCTTTTTGTTGTCAGTTATCATTGTCTCGTTCATCCCAAGCTGGGGTTCTATCCCTTCTTTAATCCTCTGTTTTCTCCCTACATAGTTAAAATTATTTTTTAAAATGTTTTTTTCTTGTCTTTAGCTTTCCTAATTAGCATCACCTCATTCTGAGCTTTAGAATTCCTTACACTATTTTTGGAAAGTATGCCACACCCATACATTCATGCTCTTTTATCTGACTTTGCTTCCATCTTCTGTAAATTTCTTTTAAAAATCTGACTTGGTGAGTTCCTTGTGCAGCTACATTAATAGCTTGTTAAGTGCAACCACCTTTATCTAGGTTATTCTGAAATACTTCCAGCCCCTATTTCTGCCCTTAGTTCAAAACCCACATTTTTAATTGTGTACCAGAAAGGAGTCAATTAAAAAGCACTGTGAGGCCAATACTGTACTAAGCACTAGGGATACAAATATAAAGTAAGATGGCACATACTTTTAGGAAGCTTATGTTCTAATTAAGGAGAAAACAAATATATGAGAGTGATTGTCAGGGTGAGTCACTAGTTGATCCATATGGCAGTCAATTGACATGTTCTTTCCGGAAAAGAGGGTAATGTGGTGTCATTCATTTGAATCCTAAGCCTACAGCAAGAGTGCGTAGCAGTAGAACACATGACAGGATTTTTGGAGTGGCTGGCTGGCTGAGATATGATGTATGGTCTGGTCTGGTCTGGTGGTTTGGGGCTGGCTAGATACTGAGTTTTCAAACACTCACCCATCAATCAAGACAGCTTCACTTGGGGTGGATGTACTGTAGCTATGTGGATTAATGCTCATAAGGATTAGGAGTTTGAACTTATTATGTCTGAAACCAAACTCATTATCAATCATCAGTCAATATTTATTAAATGCCTACTGTGTGCCAGGCACTGTGCAAAGTTCTGGAAATACAAAAAGAGACCAAAGACAGCCCCTGTCCTCAAGGAGCTTACAATCTATCTATCTATCTATCTATCTATCTATCTATCTATCTATCTATCTATCTCTATCTATCTATCTAATCTATCCTATAGATATTGAGACACATATTATACATATTATATATAAAATACATGTATAAATGTATGTCATATACATTGATGTAATATGTGTATGACATCCATATATTATGCGTGTATATCTGTGAGATATGTATGTATGTAGGTATGTAGGTATGTATGTATTATGTGTGTGTACTCTATTATCTTCCTCTACAAAGCCTGTTTCTTACACTGACATTTATTTCAATTAATAGCACCTCTGTTTTCCCAATCACATAGGCTTGAAACTTTGGAGTCATCTTTGATTCCTGATCCTACTTTTTCCTCTGTATCCAATCAGCTACCAAGTTCTGAATGTAGGACTCTACCCAGCTTACTGCAGCCATGATACCTCTTTTCTTGAACCATCACCTTCCCACCAGTAACTTGGACTCCATCACTTGATCTCTTGGCTCTGATGGTTTAGCTTTTTTATCTTTTGGGGGCTAAGGTTTCTATCCCACTCCCTACCTGCACTGTGCCATTTTCTAGCTTCCCTTTATGTACTGTCTTTATCAATTAGAATATAAGATCCTTGGGGGCAGGGATTGAATTTCTTACTTTGCAAGTAAGAAATGCAATCCCTGCCCCCAAGGAGCTTAGTATGCATTAGTAACATAACTTAATATGTATTAAGAACTACTTGTATTACTATGCTGACTTGGTGCCTGGTACATAGTAAGCTAACAAGTGTTTTATAAATGCTTCATTTACCGATGTAGGTTTTTTAGGGTAAGAAAGACTGGTGACCAGCAAAATGCCTTGTAGATAGTAGGAAATAGATGTTTATTAAACTGGATTGAATTGTTGAACTATTTTGCAATATATAACTTCTGTTTTGTATTCCAATGGCCACCACCCTAGTTCAGATCCTTTTTATATCTTGTTTGGACCATACTGCAGTAAACTTCCTGTAACTAGTCTCTAGAGTCCAGTCTTTTCTCATTCTATTCCATTCTGAGAAGTGCTACTACATTATTCTTCTTAATGGATAGTTCTAATCACATCATTCTACTGCTCAAAAAACCCTTTAAT
The DNA here is from genome assembly GCF_019393635.1 of Dromiciops gliroides. Classification (NCBI taxonomy): domain Eukaryota; kingdom Metazoa; phylum Chordata; class Mammalia; order Microbiotheria; family Microbiotheriidae; genus Dromiciops; species Dromiciops gliroides. The sequence goes on along the minus strand of NC_057862.1, from coordinate 559,793,292 downwards.
AACTTCCTCTTGTTTACTGGGTGAAGTCCAAACTCCTTCAACTGGCTTTTAAGACCCTCCATCATCTGATTCAAATCCACCTTCCATCTATTTCTCACTTTGATTTCTTTCATGTACTCAATATTTCTGATCAAATTGAACTCATCATTCCTTGAATATGCCTCCACACTCACCCATCCCTGAGGCTTAGCTTGTCATTCCTTGTGGTAAGATTCATCTCCTGCAGATTCTTTAACTTTTAAAGTCTTATTCATGGTTTTAGTCCCTGTTTGGAGGTTAATTCTGCTATCAGTCTTCCCTAGCACCAGCCAGCCCTTCATCCTAAGTGACCATTCCTTCCTCTGAAAATGACCACTCACTCAACAAGCATTTATCAAATGTCTGCTATGTGCTAGGCATTGTGCTAAGCACTAGAGATATGACAAAAGTGAAAGTCTTTGTTTTCAAGTAGCTTACATTTTAATGGGGGAAATAACCTCTATGTATAAAGACATACATACACTCACACATATATGTATATATGTATATGTATACACATACACACATCCAAATATGTTACCAAATTCTGAATGTATGACTCTTCCCAGCCTACTGAAGCCATAAACAATAACTTGGACTCTAGCCCTTGTTCTTTTGACTCTGATAGTTTATCTTTCATACATATACATATATGAAAATATATGGTATTTACATATATCTATGGCATATTCATAGTATATGTCTATACATAGTTTATACAAAATGAGTACAAGGGAGTTTTGAGTGGGAGTATACCAGCTCTAGCTGCTTTGATGATCAAGAAAGGCTTCTTGTAGAAGGTGGAGTTGAGTTGAGTTAAAGAAGGACAGCATGTGGCACAGTGGATAGAGTGCTAAGCCTACAGTCAGGAAGACATCTTCCTGAGTTCAAATCTGGCCTTAGACACTTACTAATCGATTGACCCTGGGAAAGTCACTTAATCCAAGTTGCCTTACTTTCCTCATCTGTAAAATGAGCTGGAGAAGGAAATGGCAAACTGCTCCAGTATCTTTGCCAAGAAAACCCCAAATAGGATTGTGAAGAGTCAGACAAGACTGAAACAACTAAACAACCACAAAAATCTTAAAGGAAACCAGTCAGTGAGTTAGTAATCATTCATTAAGCACTTACCATGTGCCAGGAATTTTGATAGGTGCTGGATATACAAATATTAAAAAGAGACTCTTCCTGTCCTCAAGTAGCTTAACAGTCTAATGGGGGAAAACAACACAGAAATGGAAGCTGAAAAAGGTTTGGGGGAGGTAAAGGGGGCATGAAGAAGAGATCTAAAGACCTCTTTGTCTTGGGTTGGGTGGGAGGTGAAGAGCTGACTAGACTGGTTACCCTGCTTAAATGGAGGTTTGGGGAGGAGTTCTCTGCCCTATGCTAAGGGGTCCCAGGACAGACGGTACTGATGGAGTGTGAATACCAAAGTTGATGTGATCTTGCAGGATGATGAGGTTCCCTTGGGCATGATGGCAGATATAATGGCAGTGTTTGCTTGCAGAAGCCATGTAGTATAGTGCAAAGTATGTTTGAAACTCATCTCCTACACTTCATAGAAGCTACTAACCCCCTTCCCTTATTCTCCCACAATGATATTAGTATATGGTGTGGGAAGTGATATACAAAACATGCCAAAGACACATTCTAAGCTTCAGAAGACTATGTTCTTATGCATCTCCGCTTCAGCACTGCACCCCTAACCCCCACCTGCCATCTTCCCCTTATACCCACCTAGATCTTCTCTTTCTCTCCATATTCTTACAAGATCTGAGGAAGGAATTATTTCTTCTTGTATGCATGAAAGTCTTCTGAGATAGCAGAAATGAACAAGGGAATCACAGGCAGGAGAAAAGTGTTAATTATACAGGAGAAAGTGTGATCACAACAACTGGAGCTCTTCAAAGAAAATCTTGTTTAAAAAAAAAAAACAACAACAGAAAGAACAAGTCTCCAAAATTACCACGTCTGAGTCTATTTTGGCGCTACTCGAGACTAATAATGAAAGTAGAGTCTATAAGTAACGGCCTATTAATTCCTTTCACAGTAGCTGTGTAGTGTTTCTGAAATACCAAATCCATACTAAAGAGGAAAAAAAGCCCCTAAACACCCTAAAAGAAAACAGAGCAGGGGAAATATTTTTTCTTAAGAGCAGATTGAGTTTTTAGCTACGTTTCAAGTGACTGAGAATCCTGTTGTCAAAATCTCAGATAAACAAGGAGAATGTATCCCAAAGGTAGGCTTATGAAATCAAGATATCTACTACATTAATGATATAAGAGGAAATACAGTATGTACAATACAGTTGGTACATTGTCTGAAAGAAATTCCTGACTTGATGAATTCAGAAGTGCTGTCATTCAGAAATTTTTTTGAGTATTTATCAGAAGAGAATCGATTCCATATGATAAAACCATAAGAAAAGTCTGTCTAGGCTGATGGGCTTTTTACTTCCACCTTCAACCCTTCCAGTCTCTGAAACTGTGTAGGAGCCTAGCTTTATGACACAATCACAGAATCTCAAAGTTGAAAGAAACTTCAGAGGCTATCCAATCTAACCCATACCCCAAAAATGATCCCTGCTACAACATTCAGTCAGCCAACCCTATTTATTAAGCTTGCATTCAAAAAAATGATGCCTTTTGGGAAATGAAATTCTGCCTACCTCCTTCTCTGGCAATCCAACTGCTAGGCACAACTGTCTCTGGTTCTGCTTTGACTATGCTGATGGACTCATTGAGTCACTGAGATAACCTTTTCTTCACTCATTCTCTCTTGACAGAATGAATAAATTGAAAACTTGGCCAAGCCACAGCTAAAAGACTGCCAACCCATCAACTTGACTATTTACTAACTCATGACAAACTGGCACCTTTGAGCCCTGTCCATATTAATGTAGTATCTCTAGGCCTTCTTCTGTGGATAATGCCATCATATCAGAATATTCTTCTGAGAAGGCTTTGGAACTGTTCCTGTTCCTCATTCCTCTTGAATGGAATCTAGGAAAGAAAGGGGGGGGTGGAAAGACAGTTCTATAAACCTATATAAATAGTCAAAGGTGGGGGGGGGCAGCTAGGTGGCATGGTGGATAAAGCACCAGCCTTGAATTCAGGAGGACCTGTGTTCAAATCCTTCTTCAGACACTTAACACTGACTAGCTGTGTGACCCTGGGCAAGTCACTTAACCCTCATTGCCCTGCAAAACAACAACAACAACAAAAATAGTCGGAGTTGAACTTTGCACTTGTGGGATTAAGGGTAAGACAGTGATAATGGAATCCCCAAATATCTTGTATATGCATGCATGTTAGGAAAGTACTGTGGGCAGTAGTGGACACTGACCATTTTGATTTGGCATTTACCCACTTGCTTATAAGATAGCATGGCTTCTGTAGAAGCTAAGAGCAACTCTGACACTTCATTTAGTTTTCCCTGAACTGCAACTTTCCTTGGATACGACCTGGGATCATCCCATGATTTATCCCAGATTCAGAACCTTAGTCATTCACAATGTGTAGCTTCCACTTACCCAGCTAAGGCTGAGCCTGGGGATGTGATTCAGTTAGTGAATAAATATTTATTATTATTTATTAAATGTATACTGTGTTCCTGACACTATGCTAGGCCCTGGGTGTAAAAAGAAAAGTTAAAGATAGCCCTTGTTCTCAAGGTGTTTACAGTCTAATGGGGGCAGATAACACATAAAAAGAAGCTGGAAAAGGGGTAAGGATGAAGGAAAAGAACAAGGGTCTCCAGTGAGGAGGCGTGATGAAGTCCTTCATCCTCATTGGAAATTATGAGATGACTGCCCCGGGAACCCTCCTAAAATGGAGGTGCTGAGAGGAATTCTCCAATGTCCTACCTTTTCCAATCAGAGGGAAGGAGGGGCCCCAAGGGCCGGGGGTGTGACTTTTAGAGTCGATGATATCTTCTAGTATGGTAAGGGACTGTAGGCCCCCATAGAGTATAGACTGAGTGTGGCCAGGTTATCTGGGTATAAGTGGGTAACGATCACCAGGAACCATCCTCTTCCTCCTCAGAAGTGAAATTGTTCATAGTCAGTTTCTATTCAGTATTTTTATGGCTCTTCACTCACAGGACATCCTACGGGTCTTCAGCACACCTGGCCTGTGCTTTATTCTCTACTCTTGCAAGGAGCTTTAGTGAACTGGTCATCTGCGTTCCCACTCCTATCAGAGGTCCTTTCCCTCCTCCATCTGTAAGATATGATAATAATAGAGCAACTTATCAGCAATTCAGCCTGATGAGAGCCCAGGCCTATCTGAAGGAATAAAAAATTTGAATTATGGAATATTCATTACTTTTCAGTACATATAGTAACTCAGGTTAGTAAAATGTTGCTACAGAGAGAGATCTATTTTAATGAGTAAATAAGGGTGATTTAGAATTAGCATCTTCGTTATCTTTATGTAAATGGCGCTTCTCAAGATTGGAAAGTAGTTAACATCTCATCTGTAATTATGTTTAAACAAATCATTTGTCTGACTGTCCCTTTAATAGTGTACATTTCCACCTATCCCCTTCTTGGTAGTTATAGCCACTTCCAAGTTAGGGGAGCCTGAATTAATGAGGGTTTAGTGTACTCAGCTCTCAGGGAAGGCAGTTGTGTTGAGTGATGATTATATACCTCCTGTGCAGTGGGGACTACTTCATTGTAAATAGTACCTTTTCCCCTCTCAAGAGTGCACTTAGATATGAATGTTAAATGCCATAAAAATTCTGAATAGCAAGTGAACCTCAGGAAAGTTAATGGCTCCATGTTTGGTGACACCTTCAGGGCCACCAAGCTTATTCACTATCACCCTATGACCTAAAGGTGTTGTCAGAACCATTTGCCAATTTTTCAACAGCAATATCAGCATATTCAGAATACAGAATAGAAAGTAAAATGATTTATTTTAGAGATATTGTCACCCTCCCAGGGAAATGAGATGGAACCTTTTACCACTCTAGACTCTAATCCAAATTCTAATTTAAATTGCAATTAAAAGTAAGTTAAATGACTTGGTCTGGAGCCAAACTACAGGGGCACTGACCAGTGACTACAAGCCTAGAATCTTATAATACCTAACTAGGCTAGGTGAGATGGAGATCCTTTCTTCTCTCCCCAGGGAGTAACTGGGGAAACTGCAAGCCCCTAAAGGGTGGAGTCCCTTTATTCAATTTGCAGGCTGCACCCCGATAACAGGAACAATGCTTGGAACAGTCGGTATTCAATAGTTGTTCATTGGTGGATTGTCTATCTACACTTACATAAGTATTCTTTTGATCTCTAGGCCACTAAATGTATTGGGAAAAGCATCTCCCTATATTTACTTTTCATGTGTCTTTAAGCAATGATAAAAGGCATTTTGGGGTGCCTCATCTGGTTTCTATGACATTAAAGCAGAATTAGCTGCCCCAAGTGATGTCCCAGAAGAGATGAATATTTCATGTATAATCAACAATGGGCTATCAGATCTTTGAAATTTGACATGAGATGATTCTAAAATAAGGGAAAAGGTTTTTTTGTTTTTTTTTAGGACCATCACTGGTGGTGGGTTTCCACATGCTCAACCACAGAGTTAACAGCAGAAAACAAAGCAACAAAAAACTTACCTGGTGAGGTCATTCTGGGTCACTATTCCTTTGAGGAGTAGAGTAAGAATTTTTCCTGTATAATTTCTTATACCTCTAAAATTTTTGTTTTAGAAAATTCCTAAATTTAGAGAATTTAGAAATGGATTAATTGAATCATCATATAGCTGGTCTGGGGAGGCCTTGTCAATTGTAGATCCTAGCTGGGACCACCGGCCACTCTGTCTGTCTTCGCCTGTCAGATTCAGGATATAATAATGGTTGTATTCCTAACTTCATCATGTGCCTCAGTGACAATGGATGATAAGAAAACCTCATTGGGAGGGGTGAGGTGTGGAGATTCCCATTTTATAGGATGTGGCAATAAGGTTGAGAGTGGTAACATGATTATAGCCCGTCTCTCTTTGTCCATGCCTATGCCCAAGCCCATTGACTTTTGGGGTAGTAAAATGCTGTTCAGAGAATGTGTGTCTAATGGAATTGAGAATTAAAGGGAGAGTGTACAAGTTAGTGTATATGGGAACCAGGGCTAGCTTACCCTAGGTAGACTCATGGCATACACAAACTGTCATTAGTACCCTTCTCTACATTGAGGTAGAATGAATTTTGTAATGGTGTAGTATTAGGCATTGGGACAGAAGCTGAGAAAATTAATTTTGAGGGAAACATCCAGGTTCCAGTAATATCGGTGCAGCCTATTCTTCAAGCAACACAGTTGCAGCTTCTTCATATGTCCCTCCTTTTTAGGGAGAGACCTTGGTAAACCTGACTCTCTGTGCTCTGTTTGGATCAGCAGGTACCCTCTATTTTCTGAAAGCCTTCCTTCCCTCTTCATGAACTTCAATTGAGTTTCTGAGGATGTTCTTCAACGGTCACACATACATGCTAGCTGATAACTGAAAAGGGCTTGTCCTCACTTTGGGTGCCAGAAATAAATTTTTAAGTATGTTTTCCAACTCTTGCTTATACTAATTGCATAAGACCTCTAAGGTAAAGAGAATGATTACTCAGTTGCCTAACTTTTAGCTGTCCTGGTTGCTTGGATGCAAGTAGAGTCTGGACCAGGAAATCTGCGGCCTCCCAAAACAGCTTATGTCTTGACATCTTCAATGCTGCAGTCACGTCAAATGAGACAGTCTTTTTCTTGCAAAGGATGAGTAACTCGTGGACACTGTTTAAACTTGTATAATATTAGGTTGGTTCATTTCAAAGTGTGTCTCATAAGAATCAGTGACACATTTCCCAGCATCTTTCTTTCAAGGTTTTTGATTGCACCCAGGCTTATTATTGCAGAACCCTAACAGGGTGTGTCATGTTGTGAGCTCAAAAATTAACATCCCTGCCCTAGAGGGTGACTCCTGTGGACATCATGGATTAATCAGAAAAAAATACAGACCATGGGTTAGGCAGGGCTTCTTAACCTGATGTGCATGAATGTGTTATTTTTGTTTATTTTGATAACTGTATTACATTTCAATTGATTTCCTTTATAGTTGTATATATTTTAGGCATTTTAAAAAAATTCTGAGAAGGGGCTTCACCAAGCTGACATAAGCATCTGAGACACAAAAGAAGTTAAAAATTTGGCTTAGAGAGGCTTGTTTTTTAATTCTTCTGAGGTGATTTATCACTGAGGCATTTTGTGGAAATGAGCCATTGGTCTTACAAGTCTAAGGCACTTTAAAGACAGTACCTTGCAGATACCTATTAGGGGTAGGTGGATAAGAGTGAGGGAAGACAATAAAATATCCATGGGATACCCTGATTCTCATTTCTTGGAACATGTGATGTCTCTTGTGGTGGGAGTTTGTGAGTCATGGGTTCATTCCGTGAACCCTCAGGAGGGAGGATTGGACTTGGTGTCAAGGGACCTGAGTTTGAAGCTCAATTCTCACACATTATCTGTGTAACCTTAGACAAGTTGATTTACCTCTCTGGGGTTCTGTTTTTCCATCTGTAAATCTGAGGACTAGAAAAATTTTAGAGTCCCTTTAAGTTCTAGAGGAAGGGAAGGGAAAGTAGATAAGCAATTGTATACAGCCTACTATATGGCAGGCAATGTGTTAAGTGCTTTTTATCAATGTTATCTTATTTGATCCTCAATACTACAAGGTAGGTGATATTATTATCTTCATTCTAAATATGAGGAAACTGAGGCAAACAGAGGTTAAATGATTTGCCCAGGGTAACACAGTTACTAAGTGTCTGAGGCTGGATTTGAACTCGAGTCTTCTGGGCTCTAGGTCAAGCCCTCTATACACTGTATGAACTGGCTGTCTCCTAATTCTAGATCTATTATTTTTTTTGATTATGTGTCTGGTCTAGGGAAGTTCTAGGAAAACCAGTTGTTGTTGTTGTTGTTTCTGTGTTTTTTTTAAAGGACTGATATGAAATCCCCATTTTCAGTATATGTATGTTTTTCAAAGGTTCAGTAGCTCAGGAAGTAATAACCAACTTTATACAGTGCTTTAAACTTTGCAAAGCAAATGATCTCATTTGAGCCTCACAGCAGCTCTGTGAGGTAGGTACTGCCGGTATTATCCCCATTTTTTGGAGGAGATTGAAGCTCAGAGAGGTTAAATTACTGGTCTAACTAGTAAATATCACCTAGCTAGTAAATGTCAGAGACAAGATTTGAACCCAGGTCTTCCTGACCAAACTCCAACACTGTATACACTAAGTCATAATTCCTTCAAAGGAAGAGAAAGAAATACAAACTCCTATACGAGTTGAAGATTTGTGAATAGGCCCCAGACTAGACTGTGCTCTGCTGCCAACCTCCAAGTATAGTTGACCCTGCCATGTGCTCCACTGGCATTAGGTACTGGTTGGAGAGACATCAGCCTGTTGGCATACTAGATAGAGCACTGGGCTTGGAGTCAGGAACTTGCTGTTGTTATTTCAATTGTGTTTAACTCCTCATGTCCCCATTTGGTGTTTTCTTGGCAAAGATACTGGAGTGGTTTGCCATTTTTCTCTAACTCATTTTACAGATGAGGAAACTGAGGCAAATAGGATTAAGTGGCTTGCCCAGGGTCACACAGCTAGTGAGTGTCTAAGGCCAGATTTGAACTCAGGAAGATGAGTCTTTCTGACTTAGCAGTCTCTCCACTGTACCACCTAGCTGCCCAAGTTGTCAGGAAGACCTGAGTTTAAATCCTGTCTTAGTCACTTGCTGGTTGTATGATTCTGAGTAAGTCACTTAACCTCTGTTTGCCTTAGTTTCCTCATCTGTAAAATGGAGATTGCAATATGCCTACCTCCCAGGGTTGTTGTGAGGATCAAATTAGATAATATAGTTTAAAAACTTTGCAAATCTTAAAGTGCTATATAAATGCCATTATTATTGTTATTGTTTATTATTGACATACTGGAGTCAATTCCATTTCCTCTGTTAGAATTAAAAAAGAAAACGTCAGTGAGAGTTAAAAAGGGGGAGGGGGGAAAATGGAACCCAGAATGCTGATTTATAATCCAGTGTGCGTAGCTGGGCTCTTCACACAGAAGTCGTGGAGTCATGGGCTCTCTGTGGGTCGGAGAGAAGGCCAGGCGGACTCCATTTCCCTCCCCTTAGAAAGCTGCTTGAATTCCTTCTTTTCTGAATGTCTGATGCCATGTGATGTATAGACCCCAAATGGCTCTTCCCTGCGGCCAGGCTACATTTTTAGTGGTTACAGCACAGCCATGAGGATCTGAAATTTATGACAGTGGTTGTTTCCATCAAAGGGAAGACAGAGTGCTTGTGTGTAGCGCCTAATAAATTCCTTGTTATCTTTTACAACCGTCTTGGGTGAACGTTGTTCCTCTTAACACAGTGGGCTGTGTCAGCCAGAGCAAATGTTACCCCAGACAACTATGTATTAAGAACTAAAGAGGTGTTGGTGCCAAAATAACTAGCCTTGAGACCTAGCCAGGCCATTATTGAACAGTTGAGGGGGCTAGCTTGGCACAAATGGTACTCAGGTGAACTATACACTGGAGAGACCTAAGGCTTTGGAAGATTCCCAGAAGCCACTGGTAACAAAATTGTCTTGATGAAACTTAGCGCCAGAGGAGGAAGAGATGGTGGTGACAGAGTAACAACATACTTGTGGTCACAAGTGCTAATTAACCCGCAGGGCTGATTTTAATCATTACTGTCATCTGCTGAAATCAGATAACTAGAGCAAATTCTGTTTCATCTTTTCCAATGAATTAATATTCAAGTTAAATCTAGTTTTCCAAATCAAGCTTTCCCATATTTATGCCCTTCCTGCCCCCCTCCTTTATCTTCCACTGGAAGAATAGAAAGACAAAATCCTAAAAATCAAAAAGTTCATAGAGTCATAGTGTCAGAGTGTGAAATGATCTTAAGAATAACGGTAATAATAGCCAACATTTATATAGGGCTTAGTATGTTCTAGTCACTGTACCAAACACTTTACAATTATTATCTCATTTGATCTTCACAACAACTAAATGCTATTATTGTCCCCATTTTACATATGAAGAAACTGAGGTAAACCAGTTAAATAAGTTGTCTGGGGTTGAATATCTAGTAAGAAATAGTAGCAGTAAGGGATAGAACATATAGGTCAACCTCCTCATTTAATAGACAAGGAAACTGAGGCACAGAGAGGGAAGGAACTTGGCAAAGAGAAGTATAGCTTCTAAACCACCAACTTGGAATTTCTATTCTGTCAATTGGTGCATTTGCCTATTATAGATTCTTTATATAATCATTCAACAAGCATTAATTAAGTGCTTGTTGTATGCCAGACATGGGGCATACAAAAATGAAAACAAAACACTCCCTGCCCTCAAGGATTTATATGATGGTTGTGACTAAGGAAAGGTGGGAGGAGATTGGGAATGGGGCGGGGGTTGGATTCACAGAATTTGGGGACTTCCTCAAAATACACATTTTGTGCTTTCACTCACCACATTGTTCATTCAACACACATTTATCCATTGGCTCTGGAAAGGATGTGTTATTGGATTGCCCTATTGATCCACAAACCATTTTTATGACTTCCCATGCTATAATTCCCTTCTCTGGGCACCTTGTATATATTGTTTCCATCATTAGAATATGGACTTCTTGAGAGCAGAACCTCCCTCACTTTTATTTTTACCCCCAGTATTTTGCTTGGAACATTCTTTTTAAATAATGTTTTTCTTTCTTTTTTTTTTCTTTCTTTATTTCTCTCCATTCATTCATTCATTCATTCATTCATTCATTCATTCATTCATTCATTCATTCATTCATGTGATCTGTCCCTAAGGTCCTTTCCACTCAGTCTGTCAGTCATTAAACATTTTTTTTAAAGAAACTACTATGTGTCATATCCTGTGCTAAGCACTGGCGATACAAAGAAAGGTAAGAGACAGTACCTGCTCCCAGGGAATTCTTAGTTTCATATGGGAGACCACATGCAAACAACTTCGTATGAACAAGTTATATACAGGATAATCAACAGAAGGAAGACACTAGAATTAAGAGGGTGTGAGGAAAGTTTCCTCTAGAAAGTAGGACTTTTAGCTAGAATTTGAAGGAAACAAGGGGAACCTGCAGGTGAAGATGCAGAGGGAAAGCATTCTGGGCATGGGCTGACCAGTGAATATGAACAGTTAGAAGATAGAATGTCTCATTCAAGGAGAGGCAAGGAGGCTAGGCTTGCTGGATTACAGAGAATGTGGGGGTGTAAAATGTAAAAGGGTGATGAGGGGCAGATATCAAAATGGGACACCCATTGTTAGTGGGCATGATCTGGAAGAAGATCCAGAAATGAAGATATAGAAAGAACAGTCAGATAGGTGGGAGAATCAGGAGAGTGTAGACCTAGACAGGAGAGGATCAAGAAGAGGGTGATTAACAGAGTCAAAAGCTGCAGAGAGTTCAAGAAGGATGAGGATTGAGAAAAAGGCCATTGAACTTGGCAATTGAAAGATCGTTAGCAATTTCTGAGAGCAATTTCAGTTCAGTGATGAGCTCAGAAGCCAGACTGTAGAGAGTTAAGGAGAGAGTGAGAGGAAAGGAAGTGGAGGCATCTACTGCTAAATGGGCTTCTCAAGGAATTTAGCCACAAAAGATAAAATAGATATGGGATGATATTGTGAATGGATGGATCAAGTGAGAGTTTTTTGGAAAAAAGGGGCAGACACATGCATGTTTGTAGACAGTAGGGGAAAATCCAGTATACTGGTAGAGATTGTAGCTAAGTGAAAGAGCAGCAATAACAAAGAAGGCAATCAGAATTTAATAGGATCACTTGGGTATGTAGAGGAGTTAACCTTGGCAAGGAGAAGGGCTGCCTAATTATAAGAGACAGGAATGAAGGGGTTGTTCATGGCAAGTTTGGGTGCTGTGAGATGCGTAGGAGGAGGACAGAAGAGCTCTCAGTAAGTGGTCTCAATTTTTTTCCAGTAAAATATGAAGCAAGATTCTCAATGGAGAGGTTGAAGAGAGGGGGAAGACATCGGAGCTTTGAGGATGAAGAGGTTGGGAAGAGGTGTTATTGTGAGTGGGAGAGTGAGTTAATTGGAGAGGTGTAAAAAAGATTGCCTTGCTTTGGTGAGGGCCCAGTTGAGGTCATGTAACATAAATTTGTAGTGCAGTCATGCAGTCAACATAGTTTCATGAATTTCTCCATCATTGTTCAGCCATATATTTGTAGGAATGAAGGCAGTGCATGGTGGAAGTAATCCAAGGCTGAGACCTGATGGGGCAAGATTGTTAAAATGAAAATGAGACAAGGGACTCAAGGGAAGAGAAAGGGCAGAGTTAAACTGGTTCATGAATAGGTCAAGATGAGGAAGGTCAGAGAGGGTAACTAGTATAGGGGTTAGTGGGCATGGGAGATAATCGAGGGTCTAATGGATTAGAGATGAAAAGCATGATTTGTGGTTTCAAAGCACATGGAGAGAAGGAATTATGTTAGACTGTGATCAGATAAGGGAATTTCAGAGTTCACAAACATGGAGGTGGTGCTTTTCTGGGTGATGGCAACATCAAAGGGATGATCCTCTTTGTGTACTTACTATGACTTCCTTCAACTGCGTGTGTGTGATACTATGGACAAGTTATTAAATTGTCCTTGATTAGCCTCAGTTGGTTTATCCATATGATCAGTATAATCCATGTGGTGACTACCTCACAGAGTTGCCTTGAAAGATCAATGAAGATAAGGTATGTAAAGCAATATACAGATATCAGCTGTTATTATAATTCTATAATAACTTTCCAAGGATGTTCTATTTAACTCAACGTATTTGTTGAACAACTAGCACATTCCCAGCACTTTGTTTGCTTCTGATCTCCTTCATACTCCACCTCTCAAAACCTCTTATCTTCTCCTTAGTTCTAGTCTCTGAAGAAGAGATGGCTCTTATCCTTACCAAATACAACTCATCTATGTGTAATCTTGATCCTAGTCCTTCCATTTTTTGTAGCATATTGTTGTTCCTTCTCCCCCTAAAAGTAATCTCCAATTCCTCTTTTAGGTCTCTCCCTGCATACCTTCTGCCTTCCTTGCTGCTGAAAACATACTCAGGTTTTCCCCATTTAAAAAAATTAAAAACAAGAAAATATCCTCACCTGGCTTTAATATTCCCTAACTTCTTTATGTTATAATCTCTTCTACCTTTTACAGCTGAATCCCAGAAAAAAAAGCTGACTATATTCTTTGCCTACACTTACTTTCCTCTCTTTCAGTATTCAACCCTTTGCAATCTTGCTTTTTGACCTCATTGCTCAATTGAAATTGTCCTCTCTAAAATTGCCAATGATCCTTTAATGACCCAAATCAATGGTCTTTTATTCAATCTTAATCCGTCTTGACCTCACTGCAGCATTTGCTATTATTGAGTACTCTCCCCTGCCATTCTTGATTCTATTTCTCCATATCTGACCATTCCCCTTCTGAGTCTCCTTTGCTGAATCATCTTTGTTGCTCTACCTCCTAAGTGTGGGTATAGCTCAGAGCTCTACTCAGTGTCTTTTTCTCTTTCTGCCATCTTTTATTCTGGGACCTCATTAACTCCCACACGTCTGTGACCAGATCTGGTCATGCATCTACAACTGCCTATTGGACTCTTTCAGTTGGATGTCCAGTAGGCATCTCATACTCAAGATGTCTTTCCTTCTTCTGCATTCATCTGTTTGTGTCCAGGGCACCATCTTTTAACTCTGACAGATTGGGGGGCAGCTAGGTGGCACAGTGGATAGAGCACTGGCCTTGGATTCAGGAGGACCTGAGTTCAAATCCGACCTCAGACACTTGACACTTACTAGCTGTGTGACCTTGGGCAAGTCAATTAACCCTCATTTCCCTGCCCCAAACAAACAAACAAACAAACAAAACAACAATACCACCACCTCTACCACCTACACATTGAAATCTGGGATCAGTGTTCTTCAACAGTTGTCAAGTCTTGTTAAATATACCTCTGCAACATCACTCACATCCATACCCCTCTCTTAATTCACATAGCCACCACTCTAGTTTACATGTTTATCATTTCTGTATTAAATTAATGGTCTTTAAATCTCCACTCATCTTTCCTCACATAGTAAGGATGCAATAAATGCTTTTCAATCATTTATTCCCTCCGATTCATCCTTCCCATAACTGTTAAAATGATATTCCTAAATCAAAGGTCTGATAATATCACTCTCTGCTCACTAAGTGCCAATGCCTCCATACTTCCTCTGGGATCCAACCCTCTCTTTTTAGCATCTATAGGCTATTGGCTCCAACCTACCTTTCCAGCCTTGTCATTCTTGACTTCTCTCCATTCCCTCTTTGGTCCAGTCAAACTGGTCATCTTGCTCACATGTAACATTCCATCTCTTGTCTCCTGGTCTTTGCATAGGCTGTCCCTTATGCCTGGAATATATCTCCTCCTCACCTTTGCCTCTTAGAATCCCTAGTTTCCTTCAAAGTTCATCTCAAGAGTCTCTTTCTATAAGCAGCCTATCCTCATCTACCCCAGAGGCTAGTATCTCTACCCCAATTATGTTGCTTTTGTTATATATTTTACATTATCTTATTTTATACACTTGCATATGCGCAGATTTTCTCCCCTATTCGAATATTAGCATCCTGAAGACAGGGACTGTTTAATTTTGTTTTTATATCTCTAGCATGTGGCGCAAAGTAAATATTTAATAGAAGTTTGTTGATTGGTTAAATCTGGGAGGACATAGGATAATTAGAAGACAAGGTTCTTGCCATCATTAAGCTTATAGTCTCATTGGGAAGATAATAGATATGAAAAAACAATACAAGAAGACATATTAATTGTCTGAGTGAGTGATAGAAACTTCATATACCAGAGAAAGCATTTAAAGAAGGGAGAAGTTAGTATGGCCTACAATAGTTGGAGAGAGTTTCTTGGAAATTTCAAGCCTTGTTCTGAATAAGTCATTTTAGTACACCAATGCTTTGTGGGAAATGAAAACAAAATCACAAAAGGCATTTTTGATACTATTATTTGACAAATTAGTTGTTATTCTAGCTGTCCCAATATCTGTCCTCTTTTGTGAGATTTACTGTATGTATCCAACTTCTACACTAAATCTAGTAGACTCATAAAGGTAAAGCGTTGTGACAATCTGGTAATGAGTCTCGATAGTGGGCTAGGCACCCAACAGCACAAAGTGTTACTTTTTGTGTCTTATTTGTAACTGGCTGTTAGGGATTCCACTTGATGTTTCACAAGTCAAGACCAAGGTAAAGAGATTGGACCTTTGGTAAAATTGTCTTATGCCAGCCTCCCTGTACTATGAGCTCTCCTATATTAATAGTTCTAAAAATAACTCTTGTATGGCCAGAGAGCTATAGTTCTGCTTTTTTTTTTTGACAGAGCCCTGATGAATCTAAACATTGTAGAGTATGTCATTTCTCAGCAATGAACTCAGCAACTTTTCTGATATGTGTTCCAATTTAATAAGTATAGACCCTTGTGACTCATTTAACATGTGTGATGACAAGTAATAATAGCTTGTAATAAAAGGAAGAGTTTTTTACCCTCTTCCCACCTCATGAGTATAGTATGGGGTACCCAAAGAGGAAGAGTTTGTGGGGAAGGAGAACATATATCTTTAAGTTTTCTGTATTCACAGATCTGGGCTCCAAAGCAAGTTGGATACTAATTTCTTGTCCTAAGGAGTAGGATTGGTAGAAAAAGGCTGGGGTGGATTCTGAACCCCTTCCATACTGAGAATCTCCTTCCCTGCTGTGGGCCTTGGGATAAAGCATCGACAGGGCTGATCTGTGCAGAGGTAGGGCTGTTGTCTCTTAAAGTGCAATTGTTCTTTTGCTTTTATGAGACTAATTCCTTTTGTTTTCATAGATGTTTCTTTTTTTAAAACACTTCAGAGCACTGGACTTGATGTTAGAATATCTCAGTCTTGCTAGCTGTGTTACCTCAGATAAGGCACTAAGTTCTCAAAACTGGGGTTTCCTTATCTGAAAAATTACAAATAATCATATCTTCCTTTTTTTTAACCTCAGAGGATTCTGAGAACCAAATGTTCCATAAAAGACCATTGCAAATTTAGGGCATTACTCGATTCACACAACAACCTTATGAACTAGGTTAGTGCAGGCATTAATGGCTTCGTCATACAGATAAGGAAACTAAGGCATAGAGATGTTTTTTTAAATAAAAAAATCTTATCCAAAGTCATGTAGCTATTTAATAGCAGACAGTGTGACCTATTCAAGTTTTTCATATTTGATGCTGCTGATACTATTTGTGACTTTCTTTTCTCATTGAATGTTACATCATTGTGTGTAGTGATGATAGTGATTCTTTACCAAATTTCTGCTGCTCTTGGAGTCTCTAGCCCAACTTATAAGTACATTAGCTAATGAAATTCAGTATGTGATTGAAGAGGGAAGGTCTAGATTTCACAGGCTCATAGGTCTAGAGCTAGAAGGTGATTTGGAGGTTATCTAAGTGAACTTGGGCATTTTACAGGTGAGGAGAGTGGGGCTCCAAGGGCTTAAGTGATTTTCCTGAGATCATACAACTAGAATGTGGCAAAGCCAGTATCTGAGGTCAGGCCTTCTTATTCTAAATTCCACAATCCTACTTCACCATGCTGGCTATCACAAGTCTTTTGTGGTAGCTGCTAGACCAGAAGTTCTTAACCGTTTTTGTGTCTTGGACCCCTGTTGTTGCCTGGGGAACCCCTTCTCAGAAGACTGTACTCAAATTCATAAAATAAAACACACAGAATTATAAAGGACACTACATTAAATAATTATCAAATATATATTTTAAAATTTCACAGATCTCAGGTTAAGAACCCTAATGCTAAATTCTCATCTGCAGCATCTTCTAAACCAGCAGTAGCAGAGACTATGCTGCAAATTTCCCCATAGGTTTTTCTTTCTGATGATTTGCTTATCAGGTGGGTTAGGAACAAATGGGAAGCAATTCATGTGGATTTTTATCTTTTGTTCTATCGGTTTTAAAAAGGAAATCCTAGAAGGTAAGAGCCAAAGTCATCTAAGGTGAGCCTTAGATAGCAAGAGAACATTATTCTCTTCTCTTCTATAAAGAGAAGTTGAGAGGAAATCTATAATTGAGGACAAAGTTATTTAAAAATTTTAGTTTGAGGCAGAGCAAAATGTTTCCTTAATTGATTCTCAACCAGTCAGGTTGATTTAGGGATCGTCACTCATGAAGTCCAGGCAGAATAACAGAGTAAAATCCCCTTCGGTTTAGATCAGACCAATTGAGGATCATATGTAATCAACCCATTTTACATGTTCCAGTTTAAAAGAAGGTATTGTTAGGAGGCTCCTGCTTCTAGCAAACAGCTTATAAGGAAAGTATACCTCTTTACATTTTCTTTACATTTTTATTTTTGAAAAAACAGAAGCCCTGCCCCAATGTTTACATGTAAAGGGGTGATTGAAATAACCACTAGGAACAATTAGGCAATCAATCAGTTGCTCAAAAGATATTTATTGACTGTCTATAAGTTCTATGCGAGAGCCTAAAAGACAAGACATAGACATACGTGAAATCCTTGGAGAACGATATAATAATGGACAGACCAGTTCAGTACAGATTGAGTACTTGAAATACCAAGATATCAGGAGCTAGAGTGGAGGAGGCAGGTACCAAGGTGGCAGAGTTCCTGATTTTGCAGGGGAGGCAGCAAAGTAGAATGGAAAGAGCTCAGGCTCAGAAGTTCATTCAAATCCTACCTCTGATGTGGACCAGCTCCATGACCTTAGCCAGGTTACTTAATCTTCCTGGGGCCTCAGTTTCCTCCTCTGTAAAATGAGAGGGGTTGGATTAGATTTTTTTCTGAGGTCCCTTCCTGCTCTAGGTTTATGATCTTATGATTTCAAAGAATTTACAGCCTAGTAGTGGAAATGAGAAACATATACAAATGAGTATAATATAAAGTAGATTGTGATAATAATATGTGTTTATATAATATTTATAGAGTGATGTAAAGTTTGTAAACTTTACTAATTTAATTCTCACAACAACCCTGTGATGAAGATACTATTATTATAATACACATTTTACAGATAAGGAAACTGAGGTTGAGAAAACTTAAATGACTTGTCTATAGTCATACAGCTAATAAATGTCTGGGGTAGGATTTGAACTCTGGTCTTCCCAACTCCAAGTCTAGCACTCTCTTTTTATTATACTACCTCACTTCCTTTAAGTGAACAAAAGAAATAAGAATAATTCATCGCATTAAATGCTCTGCAGTTTACGAACAACTTTCCTCTCAGCAGCCTTGAGTGGTAGGTAGTGTAAGCATGAACCCTCTTTTGCATATATAAGAGAATTTAGGGGGCAGCTAGGTGGCGCAGTAGATAAAGCACTGGCCCTGGATTCAGGAGGACCTGGGTTCTAATCTGGCCTCAGACACTTGACATTTACTAGCTGTGTGACCCTGGGCAAGTCACTTAAACCTCATTGCCCCACAAAAGAAAAAAAGAGAAAATTTAGGCAGAGAGATAACAGGACTTAACCATAGTCACTAGGTACAATTTGACTTTAATCAACAATTGATTAACAAGCACTTATTAAGTGCTGACTATTACAATGACTACTACTAACAGCTAGCATTTACAAATCAATTTAAGGTTTGAAAAGAATTTAACATGATCTCATGTCATCTTTGTAATAACCCATTGATTTAGGTGTTATCTCCATTTTACAGATGAGGAAACTGAGGCAGATAAAAATGAAGTGCTTTGCACAGTCATACAATTTTTTTTTTGTGGGACAATGAGGGTTAAGTGACTTGCCCAGGGTCACACAGCCAGTATCAAGTGTCTGAGGCTGGATTTGAACTCAGGTCCTCCTGAATCCAGGGCCAGTGCCTTATCCACTGTGCCACCTAGCTGCCCCCAAAGTCATACAATTAATAATTGTGTTACCCCAGATTGGGATTCAGACCTTTCTAACACTAAGTCCAACACTCTAATGTACTAGTCAGCTGCTGCTCTGTTCTAAGCACTGGGGATAGAAAGAACAATCATTGACTTTTAGGAGCTTCTGTTCTAATGGAGAAGAAAATATATATACTTAGAAGTATATACATCTTATAAAATCAGTATAAGGTGGTTTGGGGAGGAGGGTATAGAGTAGCAGCTTAGCCTTATTTCCAAATCTGGCACTTAACTCCTTGCCTCCAGAAAAGATGCCCTGAGAATTCAGAGTAGATTTCTTCTGATTTTGGGGAGGGGGAATATGGGAAACTTTCTTGGAGCAGGCAAAATTTGAGCTAGATCATAAAAGATGAGTAGGAGGGAAGGCATTCAAAAAAAGGGGATGACATGAGAAAAGGCAAAAGTGGGAAAGCACAGAGAATATTTGGAAAATAATGCACTGTCTAGTAGGCTAGACTATAAAGACCTTTATTCCAAATGACACAAGACGTCAAAAATGGTTGCTATAGGGTTGCAAGGACCTAGAATACCAGACAAAGGAAGAGTGGATGAAATTTGGTAGGTAACAGGGGAGCCATAGAGAGTTTTTAAGCAAAAGAGGGCCTTGATGGTATTTGCAAATACAAAATTAATATGTGATGTGATGTGATAAATATAATATAATAAATATCTCAGTGCTTCAGTCTATCTGTGAGGATTAATCTGCCAGAATTTGAATTGCAATGGGAGAGAACAAAGCAGATTAATGAGGGGAGAGTAATCCAGGTCTGGGGTAATGAACACCATGACCTGGTGATGGCAATGGAAAGGAGGAGGTGGATGTGAGAGATTACAAAGGTAAAATCAATAGGGCTTGGCAACTGATTGGACATGGGAGAAAAGGGAAATAGAAGAATTCAAGATAACATCAAGGTTTTGAGCCAGGGAGAAGAGGCCCTTAAGTGGAACTATGGGTCATATTTTCCATTTGGTATTAAGTTCTTCATCTCCCTGCTTCAACCTGACTTCTGAACAGCCTGGCCTAATTTTTTTTCTCAGCCCTATGAAAGGTCCTTAACCCTTAGTGAGTGTGCACTGAGAAAAAGGAAATAATCACTGAATAGAATATCAGTTATGCAACTTTGTCTGAGCCTGAGGCAGATCATCACAGACTGATTTCCTGAGGGGGCCACCGATGCCCTGACCTCATAGCTGCTTGTCTCCATGCTCACAGATGAATGAGATACTCCCAGGGAAACAAACAGGATGTACCTCCCTGGTTGTCTTCCAAGGATAGGATGTACAGTAGGAAAATACAGGGACATACATAAAGCAAAACACCTGGGACCCCCAAACTATAGACACTGCCTCACTGTAATAAAGGATCAACTGTTGGACTCTTTGCTGGATCCTGGTATGAGTTTATTCTGCAAGCACCAAACACTGACCCATTTAAGGAAGGATACCAGTAATATTCTGTTGCCCATTAGTATTTGAAATCACTACTTAATTTTAGCCTTCAGTGGGGCAGAATCAGTAGTGTACTTCCTGGAACAAACTGTAACTTGCTCCCCTTGCATACTAGGAGTCAGCTGCATTACTGACCTATGAACTCATGATAGCCTGTTTGGCCAATATAAGTATTGGCATCCATTATTTCAAAGCTTGGTCAGGCAGCTTTATTTAAGATGATACTATATTTCTTGCATCTGTCCATTAAAAAGCAGTATAGTATAATGAAAAAGCACTTGTGTTGGAGCCAGGAACACTTGAGTTCAAATTCCACTGTGGATATTTGCTAACTTTATGATTCTGAGCAGCTTCATCTCTTGTGCCTCAGTTTCCTCTTGTAGAAAATAATAGAGTTGAACTTGATATTCTCTAAGGTCCTTTTCAACTCAGAATCTAAAGTTCAGTGATTCTTATTTTCATTAAGCATCTAGTGACATATATTCAGAACCTTGTAGAAGTTCTGATAATTATTTCTCGTGGATGGGCTGTCCCAAACAGTTGTTAATAGATTGGCTCTCATTACTTTATCTCTTTTCCCTGCCTGGTATAGATGAAGCAGGGATGGGGCAAGGCTTTGTTTTGCATGCTAATTTAACCAAACTGATATTTACGGTAGGGGGGAGGCATTTATTTCATTTTATTCAATTGTATTTTATTTTCAGGTCCACATTCTCTCCTTCCCATTTTCCCCTCTTCCCCAGTTTGGAAAGCAAGAAAAGCACAGTGCTTTACAACGTGATTGACCAAGCAAAACAAATCTCTCATTGGTCATGTTTAAGAAAAAAAAGAAAGAAAAGAAAGTATGTCTCAATCTATACTTTGAGTCTATCAAGAAGTGGGTTGGATGGTTCATCATTGAGTCCTCTAGAATTGTGGTTGTTCATTGTTCAACTGAAATTTATTATGCATCTTCTGGATGCAAGAAACTCTGCTAGGTGCTAAGTGCTGGAGAAACAAAGACAAAAATGGGGAAAAAAGAACCCCTGTCCTCAGGAAGCTTATATTCTTTTGAGGGGTTGGGTGGGGAAGACAGTGTGCACATGAATAAGTATAATATAATTTGAGATAGGAGAAATCAGTAGTAATTGGGAGAGTCAGAGAAGGCTTCACAGAAGAGATAGTATCCAAGGTAAGCTTTAAATTCTGAAAATTACAAGATCTTGTTCTTCTCCAATGACATCCTTTGCTTCTCTTCATCAAATTTTCATCAGTGATCTGTTGCAGTCTCTTCACAACTACCATGTAGCCCTTTGGATGACTTGCAGTAGTAAAACTTTGGGGACTAATATTGTATGATTCATATCCATAACACATTGTGAAATCATGTTTAAAACGATGGCTTTTAGAGGCAGCTAGGTGACACAGTGGATAAGGCACCGGCCCTGGATTCAAGAGGACCTGAGTTCAAATCCGGCCTCAAACACTTGACAGTTACTAGCTGTGTGAACCTAGGAAAGTCATTTAACCCTCATTGCGTTGCAAAAACCAAAACGAAAATTATGGCTTTTTTTAAAGGAAGAAGCATAGGGTCCTTAAAAGCTCTGAAAACCCATTATTTGATAAATTGTGCAGAAGAGTTGTACTTTTTCATATTGCAGTTCTCTTGAACTGAATCATTCCAGGAATGTAGGCAGAAGAAATAAAGTCTGCAGCACTGACAGAGGAAATAAAGCAGACATGGAGGTTTAGGGAGATCAATCAACAAACATCAAATATTTATTAAGCACCGTGCTTGGCACTGGGAATATAAAGACATAATAACAAAGTTTCTCGAGGAGCTTACATTTTATTGGGGAAAACAATATGCACACATATAAGTAGATACAGAATATATATACAGAATAAATATGGTACAAAGTATGTTTATATGTGTTTGGGGGTTTGAAGGCATTAGCATTTGTGGTATCAGGAAAGGCAAGTTTGGAAGTTGTTCTTGAGCTAAACCTCAAAGGAATCTTGAGATCCCAAATAATAAAGATGATAGGAAAGTCATTTATCTTGAGAAACTAGGTTAATTTTGCATATGAATTCAAATATATTCAAAGATGTATATTTTAAAAGAGACAGTGGGGAGCTGTAGAGAGAGGAGCAACCTAGAAGTCAGGAAGAGCTGGTCTCTGAGCTTCCCTCTGAAACTGACTATCCGTTTGGTATTGAGGAAGTCACTTAACCTGTCCATGCCCCAGGAAACTCTCCCAAGACATAATTTGCAGAAGACTTACTGAGGTCTATCAAAACAGGATGTTTCCTTATAGGTTGCTCCCTAAACAGATAAAATCACAGGACCAGATAGATGTGTGTTTTTCTGTATTTTAACATATCAGGGCTTCTTCATACATGTGGCATCAATTTTGAAAGAAGAGTGTTTTTATAAACCTGTAACCTAACCAAGCAATTCCATTCTAATCAGTAGGTTGTTAAAAATTTTTTTGAGAGGGGACTAGACCTATAATTTTAATGGTATAGAGAATTTACAAAGGGGAGACTCCTTTTATAAATGCTGATTGGACACCTTCTCTGCAACTTACCATCTTACAGAGCTGCTGGGTCCCTTAAAGGTTAGGTAGTAATGATAATAATAATAACTTACATTTATATAGAGCTTTGAGGTTTACAAATATTTATAAATATCTCAATAATTGTAATTCTTGCTACCAATATTAAATTAATGTCCCCTATTAGTTCATGTTAGTTACTAATCCTATAGGGAAACTCTTGTTATAGGATTATGGAGTCCTAGATTTGAAAGGAACTTCTGGGTAATCTAGTGCAACCCTTTAATTAATAGATAAATTCCCTTTACAAGGGACAAATGGTTTTCCAACCACTGTTTGCAGACTTCACTTGTGGTTGTATTTACTAATTTAGTGTTTCAAGGAACAGAGGTAATGACCACGATATGTTGGAATGGCCAATAAAACTGGGATTTCACTGATTTGGATGATTCATGCCTACCCATCCTATGTGACTCTTGCTTATTTCCCCCTTTGTGTTTGCCACTAGGCATAGGGTGTATCCATTTGGCATCCATGGGGACTTCCTCAGTTTCTCCTGACAGTGCAAAGATACCAATGGAACATTAGAAGTGGCTGCCTGTCGACACACAATCAGACCTTCTTTTTAGATTATGTTTTTCAATAATAACATCCTTTACTCCTGTTCTTTCAAAAAGTTCATTGGCTTTATGTTGCAGTCATTTCCCACTCATCATGAATGTCTTCATTTCTCTTTGATACTCCTTTTCAGTTTTTGGGACAGAATTTTGTTCCATCTCTCACAGTCATATAGCAATACTGGCAAAATATTGGTATGTGAAAAGATGGACTTTTTAAGGAGAAGTTTGGGTTTATCAAAGTTGCTTTGCAGTTTCCTGAAGATGATCCAACCCATTCCCCTCCTGTTTATTTCTGAACCTAACTCATTGCCCATTTGTATGCTCTTTCCCAGAAATAAGTTGGTATTAAAGAATAAATGTTATAGCTAATCTCTCTGTGTCAGATGTGTAAGAAAATGATGGCACATGTCACTCTACATGGGGAACATGTACCTGTAGTAGAATTTAATCCATGGAATGCTTTATAACAAGGTTTTATTTCTTTTATTAAGAACTTAAGTATATAGAGTATGGTGCTGTAGGGTAGATATACTGGAAAAGAGTTTTTCTGGAACATGAAAAAATTACTTAGAATTCTAGAAGCAATCTTTTTATATGCACATCTATATATTATATGCCTATAAATATACATATATGTGTGTGGAAAACAAGACAGTGTAATAAAGTGATGACATTTTCCATTGACTATTTTACTGAATCTATATATCCACTTGGTTTTTACTCTTCAATAACTTAGGTTGTTTAGCTACCGTCCACTTCTGTCTATCATCAGCTTGTTTTCCCTCATCTACTAAGTAATGTATATACTATCACCCTAGCCACTCCAAGATAACCCTATCCTTTCATTTTTCCTTAGCTACTTCTACTCTCTCAGCTAGTATTTTAAGCATTCTTCTGATATGATTGGGAGAGCTAGGTGGAGCCGGAGTCAGGTAGGACAGTGTGCTGAGCCCAGAGTCAGGAACACCTGAGTTCAAATCTGGTCTAGGACACTTGCTTAGCTGTGTGACCTCAGTACAAGTCACTCAACCCTGTTTGTCTCGGTTTCATCATCTGTAAAATGAGTTGGAAAAGGAAATGGAAAATCACTTCAATATCTTTGCCAAGAAAATCCCAAATTGGGTCATGAAGAATCAGACACTACTGAAACAACTGAACAACAACTAGATATTATCTTTCTTCTTGCTTCTCTATAGGAATTATAGTTCTAAAGCTGGAAGGTATTTAGGTGGTCACCCAGTCCGACCCCCTCATTTTATAGAATAAGTTATTTGAACAAGGTTACTTTGGTACTAATTTGAACTCAGGTTCTCTGACTTCATAGCTGAAACTCTTTTCATTGTAAACACACTGTGTGCTTTTCATTTGGATTTTTTTTCTGCTTATCCCTTTTCCTCTTTTTTTGAGGGAGGGGGAAGGTATTTGTGTATATATTCTAGCTGTGTTGGTTAGTTCGTCCTCCCTTCCATACTTGACTTTCTTTTGTAAATTAGGGAGGTCTCCTATTTTTTCACTTCCTTTGAAATAACTGTATTGGTTAGGGAAAATCAATGAATTAATAAATAAAACAAGTATTCATTAAATTCTTGCAATGTGCTAAGCACTAGAGGTACAGATAGGAAAAAAGTCAACCCCTGCTCTCAAATGGCTCATCTTCTGATGGGGGAGGCTGCCACACACACAGAAACTTCCAGATACAAGTCGCGTCAAGTCTCCTGGTTCTTAGGTTGCAGAGGCAAATGAGTGAGGATCAAATAAGATAATAATTATAAAGCGTTTAGCACAATGTCTGGCACATCATAAGCACCATGTAAATGTTAGCTACTATTATTATTTTATAATGTTTAATGTCATCTGCTCTTATTAAATCATTTCACTTTGATATCGAGCCATTTGATAGTACCGAGGTCATGGCTGGCAAGCATGTTCTTTTATAGGACATCAGCACCTGTGGCTGCAGCAGCTGCAGGAGCCACATCTCTAGAAGGGTTGCCCCCTTGGATGGCAGCTGTAAAGGCTGAGCTTGAAGTAAGACTGGTGGTCTGGGGGTGGGGAGACTGCCACTCCAAGGCTTCTTGGACTTGCCTTTCCATTAATGTCAGTTATTTAACAGCTGGTGTTGACAAAGAAGATAGGGGGCAGCTAGGTGGCGCAGTGGATAAAGCACTGGCCCTTGATTCAGGAGTACCTGAGTTCAAATCTGGCCTCAGATACTTGACACTTACTAGCTGTGTGACCCTGGGCAAGTCACAACCCCAACTGCCTCACCAAAAAAACCCCAAACAAACAGACAAAGAAGATAGGCCCGTCCTTCACAGTGATTCTCCCTTCAGCATTAGCTAAAGGGGTAGAAACAGGACATGTGGCAAAGGGGGCCTGACTGTTCCTAAAGCTCTTGGGCTCAGGGACTGGGCTTTCTCCTTCTAGGTTGGAAGGGAGGTGGTGGTTGATGATAGTAGTAATCTGATTGTCTGACATATGCTACCCTACCTCTCTTTCATTAATTTTTTTTTCTTTTTGGGGGTGGGGTCAATAAGGGTTAAGTGACTTGCCCAGGGTCACACAGCAAATAAGTATCAAGTGTCTGAGGTCAGATTTGAACTCAGGTCCTCCTGAATCCAGGGCTGGTGCTTTATCTACTGTGCCCCCTAGCTGCCCCCCCCCCCCCACACACACCTCTTTCATGGTGCTTAGTACAGTGTGCTTGATACATAGTAGGTGCTTAATAAATGTTTATTGTCCTAATGATTTGGTGATTCTGGCCGACCTAGATAGTATCCAAATGGGAACTGGATGACCTAGATTCACCCAATATAGCCCAATGTAGAGAAGTTAGTGGTCCACAGATCTTGGAGAGATCAACTGAGATTTCTTAGGCAACTAGCGTATAGCAATAGAAGTAAAATATTGTGGTTTTCAGTGACCATTTTCCGCAAAACTTTTTGCTTACTCTTTGCTTGGGCCCACTATTTACAATGGTGGTCAGTGTAATTTAGTGAAAAGAGTAGTAGGTTCAAAATCAGAAGATGGGTTTCTAACCCTCAGGTCTGCTACTTAGTTATATAACCCTGGGCAATTTACTTTTCAGATATAGAGGCTTCTAACTTCTAAATGAGGTAGAGTAGATATTCTCAAAGATTTCTTCCAGACAGTTTGAAATTAGGATTATATGGTATTTAATATTGTTCAGGCAATTATTTTTGACCTAACCAGTCAAACTAGAGCATGGTTTTCATAATTACATCATATTATATAGAATTAATTTTTTTTTAATTTTTGGCGGGGCAATTGGGGTTAAGTGACTTGCCCAGGGTCACACAGCTAGTAAGTGTCAAGTATCTGAATCTGGATTTGAACTCAGGTCCTCCTGAATCCAGGGCCAGTGCTTTATCCACTGTGCCACCTAGCTGCTCCCTACATCATATTATTTAACCAATCAGAATATTTCCAGGCATGAAGGGAAAAATTATATCTTTATTCTAACTTGTATTATACTTATTTATGTATACCTTCTATGTAGTGGCTAGAACATTGGATTGAGTAAAGGAAAACCTGGGTTCAAATTCCACCTCAGACATTTAACGGCTATGTGATCTGGGTAAGTTATTTAACCTTTCTCTGCCTTGGTTTCCTCATCTATAAAAGGTGGGTGATTGAGCTTGATCACTTCTAAGTTCTTGTCTAGTTCTAAATCCATGATCCTAAAATTTACAAAACAACCCCCTAAAGTCAGTGCTACTGACATCCCATTTTATAGCAGAGGAAAATGAACCTCATCAAGGTTAAGTGACTTGCTTTGTTTTTTTGTATTGTTTTGTTTTGTTTGGGGCAATGAGGGTTAAGTGACTTGCCCAAGGTCACACAGCTAGTAAGTGTCAAGTGCCTGAGGCCAGATTTGAACTCAGGACCTCCTGACTTCAGCACTGGTGCTTTATCCACGGCACCACCTAGTTGCTCCCAAGGTTAAGTGACTTGCCCAGAATTTTAGAGATAATGAGTTTCTGAGGCTGACTTTGAACCCAGCCATTGTTTATTTGAAGTCTATCACTCAATCCATTATGAACACTACTTCTCAGATGGTAACTGGAGGAGGGACAAAACACTAAAACTTAGGAATTTCTGGAAAGCCTTTCTATAGAAGGTGATAGGTGAGTTGATACACGAATGCAGCTGTGAATTTTAAGAAGAAGGGATGGGGAGGGAGTGTATGCCAGAAACGTGACACCCCATGCTCCCCATCTCTCATGGCATGGCAGCTCTTTCTCACTGAAATAATAACAGCTGATATTTGTATAGCACTTGAAGTTGTATAAAACCCTTTGTGTACTCCCTATATATACACCTATAAAATAATTTCATCCTCATAGCAAGAAAGGAAGGAGGTAAACAGTCTCTTACAAGCACTTACTATGTGCTGGGCACTTTGCTAACACTGGGGAAACAAAATAAAAGAAAAAAGAAAGACATTTCCTCTCCTCAGGAGTTTACATTCTAATGACAGAAGGCAACACACAAAAAACGAACTGAAAAGGGGTTATAGGGAAGGGGCAAGATAACCTTCCAAGGGGCATGGTTGGCCAGACCAGGCTCCTCCACAAAATTGAGGACCCAGAGGAACTCACCAATGGGTCAAGGGGGTCAGCCTGGTGAAAGGATATTCCAAAGTGAGAAGGCCATGGGGATAATTGGATGTTCCAGATCAAAGAGGCCCCAGGTAATGAGAGATAACAGCTCAGGCACAGTTCTGAAGTCTGGGAAGTCAAGAGCAGAGACAGCGGGAAATGAAGGCAGTTCCTGTTTCCTCCACAAAAACCCCAGTAAGGAATACCCTGTGAGGTTGGTAGGCATTTTGAGTGTCCACATCACTAAGGAGGAAATGGAGGGTCGAAGAATTTAGGGGATTTACCTAGGGTCACAAAGCTAGATAATATCACAGACAAGATTGAAATCTAGATCTCTCCTAACTCCATGTTTATATTTCTTTTAAAATAGGGCAGTTAGGTAGCACAGTGGATAGAGCACTGGCCCTGGAGTCAGGAGGACCTGAGTTCAAATCCAGATTCAGACACTTGACACTTACTAGCTGTGTGACCTTGGGCAAGTCACTTAACCCCAAATGCCTCACCACAAAAAATAAAAATAAATAAAAATTAAAAAATAAAATATACCATAATACCTTTATAACAGGGTAAGCCTAAACTGTGGGCTTTGTACTTTTCTTTCTTTCTTTGTGGGGCAATGGGGGTTAAGTGACTTGCCCAGGGTCACACAGCTAGTAAATGTCAAGTGTCTGAGGCTGGCTTTGAACTCAGGTCCTGCTGAATCCAAGACTGGTGCTTTATCCACTGCGCCACCTAGCTGCCCGGCTTTATACTTTTAAATCCAGTGACACTGGCTTTCTTGCTGTTCCATGAACCTCATGTCTCTCGGCTCTGGGCATATTCTCTGGCTGTTTCCAGGCATGGAGTGCTCTACCTCCTGACTTCCTTCAAGTCCCAACTAAAATCCCATTTTCTACAGTAAGAATTTCCCAAACCCTCTTAATTCTAGTACTCTACATATTTTAGTTATTTTCTATTTATTCTGTACATAAGTTATGTTTCTGTATTTTTTGCTTGTTGTCTCCCCCATTAGATTATGAGGTCTTTGAGGGCAGGGACTGTCTTTTATCTTTTTTTTTTTAATCCTCAGGACTTAGCACAGTGCCCAACACATAATATGTGTTTAATACATGTTTATTGAATGACCTATTGACATTGTGGCTATTAGCTTATCCATTGACACTAATTGTATGCCAGGCATCTTTTCTTATATCTCTGGATTTAATTGGCATCACTGGACCCATTCTTGTAGCTTTTCCAGCTTGGAGGAAGCTTTCAGAATTTACATACTGTTGGCATAGCTTTCAAGCACCCAGAGTGACCTCCACAACATGATGTGACACTGAAATAAGAAATATAATGTCAATATAATGATTGTTATTTTGTAAATGAGATTCATTGATACTAGTCAAAGATTAATTGTGTGGTAATGGAAATTTGAATCCAAAGGCATGTTGCACAATTTAAAACTTCAGATCATACTGTTTGTTTTTGTCTTCCTCTGCCCAGGTCTCTTGCTTCAGGGAAATTCTATAGTACAAACACATTTTGAAACCTCTCTGTGGATCATTGTAAATGTAAAAAGGTCTCCTACATTGGATTAGATCAAAAAGTTGTTTACTCAAAATAATAATATATTCTAGACTCGGCTGAAATGATTCTACATAAAGGAAATCATAGGAGATGAGACACCAATATGCCACTATTTTCAACTACCCACCTTGAGAAGGTACAGGGAAGGGCTAAGGGGTAACAAATAGAAGATAGAAATGAATCCATAACTAAAAGGAAACCCTAACTCTGTCTTTCCATCCTTTTCCCTTCTTCCACCCCCCAAGACTTGAATACTTACCTTCCAGTAAGTATTCTAGTACTTTACTTCCGCAAAGAAAAAGAAAGAAAAAAAGAAAAAAAAGAAATGAAATATTCTTTTTATTTATCTATTTTGGGTGGGGCAATGAGGGTTAAGTGACTTGCCCAGGGTCACACAGCTAGTAAGTGTCAAGTGTCTGAGGCCGGACTTGAACTCAGGTCCTCCTGAATTCAGGGCTGGTACTTTATCCACTGTGCCACCTAGCTGCCCACCAGACAAAATATTTTTAAAGAAAATCTGTTTTGCCTTCTGCCAACAATGTGTCACAGTTTGCCTGAAAGAGAAGTTTCTTATGAGTGGAGGGCAGATACCTGCCAACACTGCTAAATCCTCAGTGCTAATCTAATGCATTTTGTTTGGGATGCCACAATGACGAATCAAGCCCATTTGTTGGCTTGACTAGGTCAGTCTCTGTCAGCTTGCCCAAGTTGGCTGGTTCACTTTCTGTGTCTGTGTGAAGGACATCCCCCTCAACTTCTCTTTGCATGAGACTCTCCTTTACAGCTATGTCCCCAAACCCTAACTTCCTGTGACTGTCTTAATTTCCTTATGTTTTCCTGAATGTATGACACCGCTTTGCACATTTACAAAGTTTACCTGGGAAAGTCAATTATCAAATCCTTTTTCCTGTGACAAGTTAGGGACAGTTGGGAAGAGGACAGAAAAAGAAAATCCTCTGTCTCATAAAAGGACTTCAAAGGACTTGTTTTCTCAGGTGCAGTGTCTGAAGAGATCTGTGGGAAGGAGGTCTGCATGTGGCTCTAGCCAAAGGACATGATACAATCAAATCAAAAGGCACTTTTAATGCATCTATTTCTGTATTTTGCTGTCCATCTGCTTGGTGCCATCAGCAGCAAGGAGTCATTGAATCTCTATTGTGGCCATATCCAAGGCTTGAGTTGGGACTGAAGAAGATGGAAGAGAATTTGAGTTATTTTTAGAAGAGTTTCATTTCATTCTAGATCAGCTCTCCAAGTGGAAACTTTCTTCCCTTTTCTCCTTTTTTCTTCCCATTCCTTCCCCCTTCCTTCTCTGCATCTATCTTGCATGTACATAGATGTCTACTTGTTGTTCCCCCATTAGAATGTGAGCACCTTCTGGGCAGATGTATTTTTATTTTTATTTTTTTTTTATTTAGAATTTTCCCCAAGTTACATGTAAAATAATTTTTTCACATTGATTTTTTTAAAACCTTGTGTTCCAAATATTCTTTCTTCTTCCCTTCTCAACCCTCCCTAAGAAATCAAGCAATTCAATATAAGTCATACATGTGCAGTCATGCAAAACGTCTTTACATTAGTCAGGTTGTGAAAGAAAATACACAAAATAATTTTAGGAAGAGGAACTAACAAATAAAACTATACCTCCATCTGTATTCAGATACCATTAGTTCTTTTTTTTTTTTGCAGGGCAGTGAGGGTTAAGTGACTTTCCCAGGGTCATACAGCTAGTTAAGTGTCAAGTGTCTGAGGCCAGATTTGAACTTAGGTACCCCTGAATCCAGGGCCCGTGCTTTATCTGAAAAGCCACCTAGCTACCCCCCCCCCAATTAGTTCTTAATAATGATGATGATGATCATTAGCTAACATTTATATGGTGTTTTCAGGTCTTCAAAGTGCACTACAAATATTATTTTATCCTCACAATAATGCTGGGGGTGGGGTGGGTAAGTGTGATATTATTATCCTTCTTTTACAGATGAATAAAGTGAAGCAGAGTTAAATAACTTGCCAAGAGTCCCAGAGCTAGTAAATATTTGAGGACAAATTTGAACTCAGGACTTCCTGACTCCAGATCCAGAGATCTGTCCAAAATGCCACCTAACTCTTTGTATCCTCAGCGCTTAGCACTGTCTGGCATATAATAGATGCTTAATTTCATTTGACTTAACTTCTTGATTTCTGTCTCAGTACATAGCTCCCCAGGGACAAAGCAGCATGTTCTAGATGGGGAGGACAAAGAGCCACATTGAATTTCCTTTTCTTTCAGCCCGAACTTCTGGGGAAAGAGGCATTCTAAGTATGAGTTGGTTCTTAAGTTTTATTGTTCAGTTGTTTTCGGTCATGTCTGACTCATTGTGATGTCATCTAGGGTTTACTTGACGAAGATACTGAAGTGGTTTACCATTTCATTCTCTAGCTCATTTTGCAGATGAGAAAACTGAGGCCAACAGAGTTAATTGACTCGCCCAGGGTCACATACCTAGTAAGTACCTGAGAACATATTTGAACTTAAGAACATGAGTCACTGACTCCGGGCTTGGCACTCTATCCACTCTGCCAACTAGATTGTTAAGTTAGGAAAAGGCAAAATCCTGTCTTGAAAGAGCTGACTTACTGGATGAATTCATAGCAATTCTTTAGGACTTCAAATAGCTGTATTTCCCCAAATCCCAAAAGTTTAGAGTTGGAAGGGCCATCTCATGAGGCTACTAGGTAGGTGACACAGTAGATAGAGCACTGATTCTGAAATCAGAAAAAACCCATGTTTAAATCTTGCCTCTGATACTTAACTAGCTGTGGGGCCTTAGACAATTTATTTAACTGCTATATACCTCAGCTTCCTCTTTTTTATAATGAAAATAATAATAACGCCTACTTCCCAGGGGTGTTGTGAGAACATGAGATACTATTTATGAAGTGCTTTGAAAACTTTAAAGCACTATGTGGTGGTGGTGGTGATGATGACAAGGATGACAGTGATGATACCAACTGACACTTGAAAATGATTTCCCTCTAAAACAACATTAAACAAAATCTAAGTTTGCACCTTTGGAACTTGGTAACCCATTTCTTGATGGGAGTGGTATATTTCTCTTCTACATGACAATCCTTTAAATACTTTAGGCAACTGTGATGCAGTTTTCCAAGTTATTGATAAAAAGCTTTAAAAAAAATAAATAGCACAAGGTTAATCACAGATTGATTCCATTTTCTTCTCCTTATTCTTTCTTCCTCCTTCTCCCATTGCATCCATCTTTATCACCACTTTTTTTTTGGGGGGGGGGTAATTTCAACATAATTGACTCACACTGATGCCCTCTGTCTATGTAAACTTCTTCTAGTTGCCCTAAGAATGATAAAGTTCTTAGGAATTACATGTATCATCTTCTCACAAAGGAATATAAACAGTTTAATTTTATTGACTCTGTTATGATTTTTCTTTCATGTTTACCTTTTTATGCTTCTCTGAAGTCTTATGTTTGAATGTCAAATTTTCTGTTCAGCTCTGGGCATTTCATCAGAAATGCTTAATTTAATTTAATTTAATGTTTCATTAAATATTTATTTTTTCTCCTCAAGGATTACACTCAGTTCTACTGGGTGGGTTCTTCTCGATTGTAATCCTAGTTCCTTTGCTCTCTGGAATATCATATTCAAATCCCTCTGCTCCTTAAACATGGAAGCTGCTAACTCTTGTGTGATCCTGACTTGCTCCACAATATTTGATTTTTTTTTTCTGGCTACTTGAAGTATTTTCTCTTTGACTTGGGAGGTCTGGAATTTGGCTGTAATATTCTTGGAAGTTTTCATTTGGGGATCTTTTCAGGAGGTAATTGGTGGAGTCTTTCAAAGTCTGTTTTATCCTCTTGACCTGAGATATTAGGGCAGTTTTCCTTGACAGTTTCTTGAAATATTATGTCTAGGCTCTTTCTTTGATCATGGCTTTCAGGTTGTCTAATAATTCTTAAATTATCTCTCCACTTATTTTTCAGGTCAGTTATTATTTCTGATGAGATATTTCACATTTTCTCTTTTTTTCATTCTTTTGATCTTGTTTTATTGTTTCTTGATATCTCATGTTGTCATTAACTTCCACATGCTGAATTTTCATTTTTAAGGTATTATTTTCTTCAGTGAGCTTTTGTGTCTTTTTTTTCCATTTGGCCAATTCTATTTTGTAGGGAGTTCTTTTCTTCAGTGAATTTTTGTGCCTCTTTTACCAAGCTGTTAATTCTCTTTTCATAATTTTCTTGTATCACTTTGATCCCCCACCCACCCCCCGCCGCCGCCAGTTTTTCCTCTACCTCTCTTACTGCTTTCTTTGACTCTTCTAGAAATTCTTGTTGGGCTTGGGTCCAATGAGCATTTTTTGAAGTTTGCTTATAGATGTTTTTGCATTATCTTCTTCTGAGTTTATGTCTTGGTCTTCCTTGACACCATAGTAGCTTTTTGTGGTCAAATTCTTTTTTTTTTCTTATTATTTGTCCATCATCTCAGCCTATTTCTTGAATATGTTAAACTTGAACCATATGTTCAAGTTGCATTCTGCTTACCTGGGAGCTAGGAAACATGGTCTTGAGCCTCAGGCTTTTTCACACAACTTTTCAGAACTAGTTCTGGGTGTTTGCAAGTTTTTTGTGCCTCAGATGTAGTGTCATCTGGAAAGAGGTGTGATCACTGCCCTCCTGGTCTGTCCTCTGGTCCCCGCTCCTCTGCAGCCATTATCAGTAACATTCCTATTGGCTCTGGAATTAATGACCTGGTCACTCACTCTCCTGCAGCTGCCTTGTTAGCGATCCTCTCTACCTTGGAAATGGGACCAGAGTCTCTGCTCCCTTGTGACTGACCACAAGTATTCCTTTTCACCCTACTACTGCCACCTGGAATTGTGGATGGGCAACAGAGTTGCCATCAGACCCAGCTATACTCAGTGCCAGCAACATGTCCCCTGAAATCTCTGAATAGTTGTCCAACCCTCTTATCATCTCTGGGTTGAGAGTTCCTCAAGCTGCTGCTGCCCTGTGCCTGTGCTCTGGACAGGCCTTCACCCTCATGTTACAGATCTCTCCTGCTAACCTCATTTTTCTTAGATCAGAAAAATATCTCACCCTGATCTTCTGTTGTCTCTGCTGCTCCAAAATTTGATTGGGGGCATTATTTTAAAGTTTGTTTGGAGGGGGATGTTGAGAGAGTTCAGCTGCGTTGCTCCCTCTAATCCACCATCTTTCCCCACCTCCTTGCCCCAGTTCCAGGATTTTAGCCTCACCATCAGAGAGTATAGTTTGCTGTTGCCACACATGGCTGGTTTTCCATGGCTTTTGTGTTAATTTCTGAATGTCTTATGGTTATCTGCAAGATGTGGCTGGTAGCCTGTTTTGGAGGGTTTATTATAATTTTCTGGAATTGTTGCTTTAGGAATAGAAAAATATTTCTTTTGCCTCTATGCACCTACTTTCTGGCACATTC
Source organism: Dromiciops gliroides (assembly GCF_019393635.1). Classification (NCBI taxonomy): domain Eukaryota; kingdom Metazoa; phylum Chordata; class Mammalia; order Microbiotheria; family Microbiotheriidae; genus Dromiciops; species Dromiciops gliroides. The sequence continues at coordinate 559,757,986 of NC_057862.1, read as the reverse complement.
AACCCCCAAACTGGCAAAAGCAAGATAAATTGTACTTTTTCTCTGACTACTTGTTTCTATCGTCACTTGTTCCTTTTATGATTGTTTATTCATTTCAATGGACTCTGCCAGGTACCCAGAGTACCTGCTGTTTCTCTTCTGAAACAGAAAAACTTGTCTTTCGTGCATCACACCCTTTAGTTTATTTGTTCATTAATTCATTCATTGAACAAAAATTTATTGAAAGCACACTATGTTTAAGGTTCTTTTGGGGACACAAAGTTCCCAAAGATTCTGCCTTCAGAGCACTTACATTTTAGTGCAGAGGAAGTATAATTAATAATAATAACAACAACAACATAAGAATAACATAAGAAAGTCTGTGATAAGTTTCATGTGAATTGTTCACACAGATTTTCATAATAATTCAGAGGAAAGAAAGATCATTTTAGGGAGAACAACCAGCAAGGGCTTCTTGGAGAAAGTGACATTTTAATTGGGCCAACAGAGATTATGGGGAGGGCCTTTCAATTACAGGGAATAATATGAGCAAAGATTTAGAGGTGGAATAGCACAAAGCTTATGTGGATATTATCTCCTAGAGCCCATCAAAAGATTTCTGGCAGGTAGCTAGGTGACACAGTGGATAAAGCATCAAACATGGATTCAGAATGACCTGAGTTCAAATCCAGCCTCAGACACTTGACACTTACTAGCTGTGTTACTCTGGGCAAGTCACTTAACCCTCATTGCCCCCCCCCCCCCGAGATTCCTAGATGAGCCTGGACTCCTGAAACCTTTTTCCATTAAAAATTAGAAAGGTTAGCTGTGGGAAGAGCAATGTTTACTGGGTCCTTTCCAAGCCCTAGGAGGTGGGGAGGGGAACAACAATAACTACCCTAGCTTTATTTAAAAGGTTAACTAGGGAAAGGAAGGTTGTCTTAAATAGAGAGAAACTAGAAATTTTGCTGCTGGACTATTGTTTTCCAAGAGCCTTCAAAGTGATTTTAGCATGGAACTTGAGAGGCAGATGGCTAAATAATGAAATATTTACCAAATAAAGCATGTAACCACACCACTAATAACTGAACATTTTATATTTTGACTTATTTGAGTTCTGTGATTTCCAAAAGTCTCTGTGGGATTTGAACAGTTAGGAGTTTGTTCATTGTTGCTGTTACTCATCTCAAGATTATTTCAGCTGAAAATGAGAGACGAAAGAGGTGACAACAATGAATTTGGTGACCGGCTCATTTTTGACTCAACTGAGGTCTGAAGGAGGAGGATGAAGTGGTAGTGAGAAAGATTTAGCTTAGATATAAGGAAGTTGTTCTTTCTAGTGAGGATCATTAAGGAATGGAATGGATCACCCAGATAGTCTGTGGGATTTCTCTTTTGTAGGCCCTGAAAAACGCAAAAGATCTCTCCAGGATGGTTAAAGTGAAATGCACAAATAAGAAGGACAAGGTAGATGTCCTCTATAATCTGACCCCAGCCCTTAGATTCCAAATGTCAGCAGAATTCCCCAGTCATTTTGCAGGTAGGTTTCAGTGACTCAAAACATTTCTAAATGTGTCAAGTAACTTGGTTAATGTCCAGTTCAAACAGCACAGGAGGGTTGGAAACATGCTGTTATATCCCTTTTGCAGATGGGGAAATGGTCTGAGAGCTGCCTGAAATCAGACGATCCTACAGCTAGGTTGAAAATAAACCTGAAGCTTACAGGCTTCCAATTCAGGGCTTGGAGGCCAGGGCTGGAATGGGTTTTCATGCTTCCTGAGGATAAGGAGTTTTGATATACTTTGAAGGATGGCAATTATTTCATTCAGCAAATATCAGTAAAGTACCCACTGTGTACAAAATACTGTGCTAACTAGTGGGGATAAAAACCCCAGCTCCCCCCAAACACTGTTCCTACACTCAGGAAAGTTAAAGCCCACTGGGGGGATGAGGAGATAGAGAATAATATATGATATTGACCCTGGCTTTTGTACAAAACGCAGGCAATTCTTGTTCTCCTGGCTTAATAACATATCTTTAGACAGAATTGACTTGTGTCTCCCCCAAAGCATTATGGGACAGCAGGTTGGGTGGAAGATTCAGTAAAGACATTTTCTCTGCCTTTATGGAGCTAATAATCTAGGTCAAACCTTCTTAAACTTTTTCCACTCGTGACCCCTTTACATCCAAGAATTTTTTTATGTGACCCCGGGTATATAGGTATATAAAATAGGTATACATAACCTTTTTACTGTTGCCAATTTTTTCACGATCCCTCACATATGGGGTTGAGACCCACAGCTTAAGAAGCTTTGGTCTAGGTCAACTTATGCATGCGACTCTTTCCTATCCCCCTTTAAAAAAATGTATGTTCTTTAAGGCACTTGAAAGAAACTGATGTGTGTCTTCACAAGGCAGTTAAATGGCATAATAGATAGAATGAATGTTGGACTTGGAATCAGGAAGACCTGATTTGGAATCCTACCTTACATATTTTTTAGCTGTGTGACCCTGGATGACTCACTTAACTTCAGTTTCCCAACTTCTGAAAGAGGATGAAAATAGCGTTTATCTCACAAGGTTGTTTTGAAAATCAAGCAAGACAATATATGTAAAGCAGTTTAGAAGTCTTAAGGCACTTTGTTTGATGATGATAAACAACAACAATATTTAGTTTGGCTCTCTCTCCTGATTGGTTTGGAAGGATATACTTGATAGGAAATCAACCTAAAGCTTTATACTCCTAGTCTAAGAAGTTGGTGGCTTCTTATAACATGCGGTAGTTGTGAGACAAAACTAAGGCTGTATCTATTCCCAGCCCATGCTGCTGGATTGTTTTGGTGGCCTCTTAAAAAAAAAATCTCATCTAAGTTATTTCTCCCCATTTCTTTCTGACCAACAGATAGATAGCTAAAGTATTTAAGTACCTACTATGTGCCAGGAATTGAATGAAATTCTGGTGATTCAAATACAAGAAAATGTGAATCCTCCTGCCCTCAAAGACCTTATGCTTTAACTGGGTAAGATGACACATAAGGAGCTGGAAAGGTGGATGGGAGGAGGATCCTTTAGAAAGGGCAAGGCAGTTGGAGAGGAGATGAAGTCCAGAGGGCATATGGAGCCAAGAATGAAGTAAGTGTTAGCTGGGGTCGTTCATGAAATGGTGATCCAGGTTAGGAAGGAGCCAGGGTTGGGAGTGTTCATCTGCAGAAGGCTATTGTTGACAAGTAGACTTCCCTTGGGTAAAGAAAAGAGAATAGGAGAGGGAAAAAAAAGCTTGGGCAGTCTACTGATGCTTTTTCATTAGCACAACACCATGGATTAGTTAGTTGAGGTGTTTTTGTTTTTGTTTCATTTCATTTTTGTCTTTTGCTCAGGATCTGTAGGAGGAATTGGAAGGAGTTTGATGGGCAAAGGTAGAGGGGTTTGCTCTTTTCCCCTTTACAGATGTGAATTTGGTCAGGGATTTGTGGTGTAACAAGGTTTGGCGTAGGAAGGGGGCCTACTTCCTTCTTCTTGGTATTGAACTTTTAATGGACACTTTCATTGGGTTAGATATGGCAAGGGACATATGTCAGAGCCTCTTAGTGATCCCTGCCCTTGAAGAGCTGCAGAAAAATGTTCCCGTTCTCTATTAATCTTGTGTCTCTTCCACCTTGTGTCAACAGTACACTTCTAACAGGCTACTTTTTTATTCCATTCTCTTTTGTTCAGGGAAGGCAATGAGATGGCCTTAGACAGGTACAGAATATGACCCATATAAACAATGTCAGCTCTAAAACTAGGAAGTGGGACTAGAGGATTTTTCCTCCCCTACTTCTCTTTTGCGAGAGTGCGTGCGTGTGCGAGCACACACACACACACACACACACACACACACGGCTACAGCTGACAGGCAGCAAAAACTCAACTTGAAAATGGGTTCGGCTTGGAGTTGAGATTCAGTACTCTGATAATGGGAGAACGTTTCTTAATTAAGCGTGAAGGCTGATGCCTGTAATTGCCATAGCAGAATTGGAATGAATTAAAGTCTGGAGGAAAAAAAGAAAGAAAGAAACTGACTCTGGCTATGCAGTTCCTCAAACCAAGCTCCCCTCACCCACTTGAGATGGTTTGAAAACAAAACGGAAAAGAGCAAAATTTGGAAATGGCTCTCACTTTATCCTTTCAGCCCTGAGCTTCTCCTCCAATTCCAGTCAAGACACTGATGAGCAACCTCCCCACCCCTTCCTGGACCTCACTTCAATTCCTGTTTCCTTTTGTGTTTTAAGGCAATTGAGGGGAACCAGCATATGCTCCATTTAGATGCTGGCTCTTTCTTTCCCAATTGGTTCAGAGAGATCTATTTATTGGAGCTCAAACTTCAATTTCTGAACAGTTGGCTTTAGTTTCCAAAGAGTGAAAAACAATAAAGAAGAAGGCTCAAGTTTCAGCTGAAATATCTAATGAGAAATCTCAGTTATATGACAGAGGGTCTGTTTCCTTCCTTCTTCCTCTACAGGATACCATAAATTCATCATCTAGGATTACTAAGGGGAGAAAATCCTCTAATTCATTTCTTTTTGGGGTGATAGTAGTCTGTTAGAGGCAGCAAGGTGGTGACGTAGATAGAGTGCCTGCCTGGAGTTAAGAAAACTCATCTTTCTGAAATGAAATCCAGCCTCAGATACTTAATAGCTGTGTGACCCTGGGCAAGTCACTTTACACTGTTTGTCTCAGTTTCCTCATATGTCAAATGAGCTGGAGAATGACAAAGTACTACAGTATCTTTGCCAAGAAAAACCCAAATGGGACCACAAAGAGTTGGTCATGACAGAAGTGACCAAACAGCAACAAAAATACTCCCTTGAATGTCTATGAGAGAGCTATCTTCTGAAGATTTATTCCAAAGTAATCTTAAAAGGTAGTATTGTGTAGTAGGGAGAGGGTTGGAGATGGAGTCAGGAGACTGAGGACTAATCCCAGTTCTGATACAAACTAGATATGGTACCATGGGCAATCCATGCTGTCTTGTTGAGTTTCCATTTCTTCTTCTCTAAAAATGAGGATGATAACATTTGAACTACTCACCTCACAGGACTATAAAATGGAAAGTGCTTTCAGAGAAACACAAGAATTTGCATGTGCCAAGTAATCCAAAACACCATCAGTCACCTTGACCACCAACCCTTTTTGGGACTCATGTGGAGAGATCATCCAAAAGAAGTAGTTTTCTGACCCTTTCCAGCCCTACTTCCAGCCAACAGCCATCATCCAAGAGAATCAACCTTGTGGAAAGGAAAATTGGCACCTGTTTGTACAGGTGCTGCAGTTCATATAACCTTAGCCACTGAAGCTACTGGAGATGAGAAAAAGAAGGTTCTCCCCATCAGTTACTTGGCACCATCAGATGGTTCAACATCAGAAATAGGTATGGTTTTATCAGGTGAAATAGCATTAATCTTATATATACTTAGTTATTTACATGTTATCTCCCCAATTAGAATAAGAGCTCCCCGAGGGCAGGAAATTTTTATTGACTTCATTTGTATTTCCTGTCCTTGGCACACAGTGCTTAATTAATGCTGTTGACTGGCTGGCATTAAAGAGATGTGTTACTATGTGTTTCATCACGGCACTTTTAGGACCATGGGGCCATTCCACATGATTTGCTTCTGAAACTTAATGGATGTGTTATCTCCCTTTATTAGATTGGTGCTTCTTGACAGAAGGCTCTATCTTCCATTTCTTTTTGTAACCCCAGCACTTAACTTAATGAGTGATTTTTCTTTCTTTCATTCATCATAAACCAATAAGGCTCGACATAAATGTGAATGAATAGTAGCAAAAGGTTGGAAAATTGAGAAGTACATAGAGTTGAGCATGTTAGTAGGGAACAATCAGGCTTTCACAAATGATGTTAAACAATGGGCCATCTCTTTACCATCTCACAATTGACTGGAAGATGTAGAGAAAATAAAACCCTATAGTATTTATTGTTTGTAGATTAAGAAACAAAACAAAGTACCCCCACACAAAACCAAATAGACTTGGTAAAATAAAACATTGTCTTACTATCTATTTCACTCTCATATCCAGATTATCACAATCATTCAAGATTACTTGAAAGATTTAACAATAGAAATAACCCTGTTCAATGACCCTTTGATAATAAACATCAAACAATTCAAAAAATGTGGATATATTTTGCCTTTTTTTATATCCTCAGCACTTGGTACATTGCCTAGTGCATGTTATTGTTCAGTGTTTCAGTTGTCTGATTCTTCATGAGCCCATTTGGAGGTTGTGCTTGGCAAAGATACTGGAGTGGTTTGTCATTTCTTTCTCCGGCTCATTTTACAGATGAGAAAATTGAGGCAAGGGGGGTTAAGTGACTTGCCCAGAGTCACACAGCTAGCGTCTTAGGCTGGATATGAGCTCACGTCTTCCTGACTCCAGACCTGGTGCCCTATCCACTGTGCCATCTAGCTGCCCTACCTAGTACATAATAAGCACTTAAATGGTTGTTGACTGACATGCTAAAATTTTTAGCCATCACATTAGAGTCTAGCATGAAGAGAGAGACTCTGTGGATGATGAAATACTTGAGATCCATTGGTTTGTAGACGACTGATTACATCAAGTCCCCAAACACTGAGAACTTCCTAGAAGAGATATATAATTACTCATAGGAACTTGGCCTGTCTGTCCACACACAAAAGACCAAATGGATGAAGAGTGTTTATTGTCCAAATTTTAGCATACATTTGAATAGACACAGGATAGAGCTCTTTGGATACTTTATTTATATGGGAGAGAAAATAGAGATGGATGGTGAACTGGACCCATTGTTGCAAAGGAGGAGGAGAGCAGGCTAGACATCTTTTGGGAAACTGCAAAGTACATTTACTGACCTAAGTTTTCCATTACAGCAAAGGCCCACCCTTTCAACTCAAACATTTCCCCAGTATTTCTGTGTGGCAGCAAGACCTCCAACAGTACTGTCTCTAGTGAATAAAGATGTGTGAGCAGGCCACAACATATGACCAATGAGGAGCATTAAGAATAGAAGAATAGGATAAAAAATGTTATCAAGGACTTATATGACAAATAAAAATTTTTAAAATGATTTATCATGAATGAGGGTGACATGGGTGGACCGTCATGATACTCTGCTTACGGTATCAGGAAAATCAAGGGAAGCCTCCAGCATTCTGAGTGGACCCCCTTGTGGCAAACTTTTGAGGTGACATGGATAAGGGGCAGCTAGGTGGCGCAATAGATAGAGCACCAGCCCTGGATTCAGGAGGACCTGAGTTCAAATCCAACCTCAGACACTTAACACTTACTAGCTGTGTGACCCTGGGCAAGTCACTTAACCCCAATTGCCTCACCAAAAAAAAAAAAAAAAGACAGAGATGACATGGATAAGAGAAGAACAGGGTGGGCAGGTTGGCTGTGCTGTGCTCTGCATCATTGAGGGTAATGCCTGATTTAATGTCATCACAGACCCATTTGAGTATTTGTGGAGTCATCTACAGAAACTAGACTGTCACATGTTTATAGCTGTTATTGAGTAACTTGTTCTAACAATAAAAATAGTTGCTAACATTTATGCAGAGTTTTAAAATTGGCAAGAAATTTTTGATGCATTATTTCACTTGAGCTGCAAAACAACCTGTTGAGGTTCTGCAAATAGTATCATCCCCATTTTATAGATGAGAAAACAGGCTCAGAAAGGTTAAGTCATTTTACTGGAACATATAAAAGTTAAGAGCAGTCATTTTACAAATGAGGAAACTGTCTCAAAGAAGTAAAATGACCTGGCCACATCCACACTGTCAGTGTCTGAGGTAAAATGTACAGTTCTGTCTTCCTGCCCTCACATTAAACACCTACTATGAGTCCTAGGAATACCAAAAGAGGCAAAAAGCTGAACCTGCCCTCAAGGAGTTTACAATCTAATGGGAGAGACGATAAGCAAACAAATTCGTACAGACAAGCTATATAAATAAATGGGAAATAAATAGAATAAATAGGAAATAATTAACATAGAGAAGGCACAAGAATTAAGAAAGATTGGGATTTTAGTTGGGACTTAAAGGAAGCCAGGGAAGTCAATAGGTAGAAATAAGGAGGAGAGGGGGACAGCCAGAGAAAATGCCAAGAGCCATGGGATGGAGTATCATGTTTGCAGAACAGCCAGGAGACCTGTATCACTGGATCAAAGGATACATGATGGGGAATAAGGTGTTAGAAAACTGAACAGGTAGTTGGGACGGGGAGAGGGCTAGGTTATGAAGGGCTTTGAAAGCCAAACAAGGGGGCAATAGGGAGCCATTAGAGTTTATTGAGTGGTGTGTGTGCATGTAAGAGAGAGAGGGAGAGGAAAAAAGGAGAGGGAAAGGGAGAGAAGAGAGATATACAATTGGATCTATGCTTTAGGAAAATCACTTTGGTGATTTTGGTGTAATTTAGTTGAATGGAGGATGGATTGGAAGGGGGTCTAACCCACCAGCAGACTATTGCAGTAATCAAGGCAAGAAGTAATAAGCTCCTACATCATAGTGGTGGCAACATAAGATGAGTGAAGGGGGTGTACATGAGGTGATATCAACAGGCTGAGGCAGCAGCTTGGTTGTGAGGGTCAAAGGTATTGAGGCATTGAGGATAACTCCTAGGTTGTGAGCCTGAAGGACTAGAAAGATGGTGATGCCTTCTACTAATAAAGTAATAGGAAAGGTAGGAAGGGGGTGGGGGGGGTTTAGGAGGAAACAAAGTGAGTTCCTTTTGGGATATGTTAGTTTAAAATGAATGCTGGGAACTCTACTGGGGCAATGAATTAAGCGTTAGATTTTTTAGTTCTGTTTCTTAGTGCTGTCACCGGATTTCTTGGCGCCTTTTGCAAAAATCAAATAGCCTTCCTAGGCTTTGGTTTTCTCTCATACAGAAGGGAAACCTGGGATACAAGAGTTCATTTTCTTGTGACAAATGTTTTGGGGTAATGTATCAGAATAGTAGCCCTGGAGACTAAGGGGCAGTCTGGATCCCTTAAAGGGAGCAGGTTCTTCTCAACAGAGTAAATAATAGATCTCTCAGGCTTGGGGGGTGGGAGGGGTGACACTGACATCATTTTTGTATTGAGAGGGCCTGAAAGGCTTAATTCACTTTGCTGAAGTGAGTAGCTACTCCTACTCCTTCTTTATTCTCGGGCCCAGTCCCATATCTGGAATGGATTTGGAGTTCTTTGGAGACAGGTGTTCCCCATACAGAAAATACCATTATTCTTACCCGGATGTATCATTGTTTCCCTGTGCCAGGATGTCTCCTCAGACACCTGCCCACTTGGGCCCAGGAGCCCCAGGCAGGGTTCTCAGAGTGATGCCGAGGTGCAGCCAGTCTACTGGCTAGCAAAACCCTATTCACAGAGTTGTTGCATTATTTGATGGCATCCTGTTGGAGAGAAAGGCAGGGAACAGCTTTGTAATGGAAACTTGGCACTGGGTGCATTTTTTTTATTACATGTGGCCTGAGCTTCCCAGTTGAGAAATGCGCCTTCATTTTGCTTACAATAGATACTCCACTGTCTCCGAACAAGCACTTTCTCCTCCTCTCCAAGTCTGAAATCATATAGATTGCATATGCCACTGACATGTGAGCATGTACCCCCTCATCCCCTCCCCTCCTCTTCCATCTCCGTGCTCCCCCACCCCCCTCAGCTAATTAGGCCAACATGCAATTTCCAGGGCCTGGAGATGCCCAAGCCAAGAATGCCATGGATCGTGGCCAAATGTTTTTGTTGACATTGCTAAAGTGGAGCTTCATGTAGCAGGACCTTCTAAAAAGCTGCAAACTTACAGCAAACTGGAAAGATGAGAACGGAAAATGATTCTCTGTTCTGTGAGAATTGCAAGGAAGCCCAAGCGAAAGGACCCCTTATCCCTGGACTCCTTGCTGTCCCTCAGGCAAAACACTTCATTTCCTGACTCCAGGCATTCTCCCTGGCTGTGCCCCATACCTGGAGGCCTCTCCCTTCTCATCCCCACTTCCTGGTCTCCCTGGCTTCCTTCATATCCCAGCTCAAATCCCATCTTCTGCAAGAAGTCTTTCCTGGCTTTCCTTAATATTAGTCCGTTCCCTCTGAGGTTACCTGTAAGTCACCCTGTAATTGTCTGTTTATTGTTTCCCCCATTAGACGGGGAATACCCTCAGAGCAGGGTTCTGTCTTCTGCCTTCTTTGTATTCACAGTGCCTAGCATAGTGCCTGGCATATCCTAGACACATAATGAATGCTTGTTGACATGACTTTATTTTCCAACTCTTTCTACTTCAAACCCCCTCTCTCCAGTGAGGCTCAGGGTAGTGACTATTGGTGCTACCTTGCCCTGTAGGGGTAATTATCATCCGTGGCCATAGAATAATAGGATTATATGCTTAGAGTTAAGACCTTAGACACCATCAGGTCTAAGCCCCTTGTTTGACAAGGGGAAACTGAGGCACAGAGTGGTTACTTGACTTAGTCACATGTCTGAGGTAGAATTTGAACACGGAACTTTCTGACTCCAAATCGACATGCAGTCAAGTAAATCCAATCCTTACATTGTAAGCTCCTTTTGTATCTCCAGCCCTTAGCGCAGGGCCTGGTATATGGTAGAAACTTAATAAATGTTGATTGATTGATTAATAATGCTGTGTTGATTTGCAGTGGGCACACAGTGGATGCTCAACCAGTATTAGCTGATATTGATGATCATTAAATTTTGATCACACTCTGTGAGAGCAGGGACTGTTTTTTTTGTTTGTTTGTTTTTCTTTTTGCCTTTCTTTGTGTTTCCAGTGCGTGGGGCAGTGCCCAGCACATAGTAGTGAGTGCTTAACAAATAACTGACTAATGCATTTACCCAATGCAATTTCATAAGAGAAGGATTTTGGTGTCTTCGTGCCTTTTCTGCAAGCCTTTGTAGGAACTTTTCTTTTGGAAAAAAATAGATGTGATCATGTCCCTTCATCTTTACCCTATTTCATATTTCACTCATATTTGCTGCCATGTATGACCATACTTGCTATTTTTTATCTGCCTATCGTACATTCCTCAATGAAGTAGGGAATGGGTAGAAACCTGGGTCTGGAGTCAGACTTGAGTTCAAATCTAGTTTCATACACTTGCTAGTTACGTGACCCTGGGCAAACCATATGACCTCTCACAGCCTTAACTATAATCATAATTAACTGATCATAATATCACCTACCTCACAGTGTGGCTTTAAGGGTCAGATGAGATAATATTTGTAAAGCACTTAGCCCACAGCCTGGACATAATAGGCCTTTCATAAATGCTTGTTCTCTTCCCCTTAATGAGTCTCATGGCTGTACATGTGTTCTGGCAGCCTGTAACCTTGAATGAGCCCAGTGGAAAGGGCACTGGATTTGGAGATGGGAGGCCTGGGTTCAAAACGCTGTGACTGTCAGCAAGGCACCGGACTGCTCTGAGCCTAATAGCTCATTTCTAAAATCAGTGTTTTGTTTTTTTTCTTTACTTACTATAATGACAAAATATAATCACTATGTAAAACATTTTGCAAATAGGTTAAAACATACATTTAAATGTCATTTCTTCTTTATTTCTCAGTCACTTTTTTCATCTGTAAAATGGCTGTAACATGAATTGCCTCTGCTTATTCTCTCATGAGAACAAATGAAACAAGATATGAGCCTACTTTGAATAAATAAGGGAGATATGTAACGATAAATGATTGTTATTATTTTAGGACTGTCTTATCTTCCAATATTATGGCTTCAGCTGACTATATTCTGAACTTTGAGACACACATTTATTTGCCAGTTAGAAGAGTTATGGGGCACTGCTTTTTCCATTGCTAGTCACTTAAGGTGTTTAATCAGCAGTGTGGTCTAGGACTCTTACAAAATAATTGGACTTGCTTTTCTTCATCCAAAGCTCCACGTTGGTTTTGTGTGTTCTACCAGAGTCAGAGAATTAGAGAATTAGAAGAGACTCACCTATTTATCTCCTCTGTAAGGGACCTTGTGATGTTTCTATTTAGTGAATCATTAGGAACAATGAGCTCTGCTTATTCACTGACTTTTATCAAACTTCCAAACAGGCTATTTGTTCATTGGGCAAAATTAGCATAACATCATGACTTCAATCTAGTTCACTTTAACTCTCTCCCTCCCCCCAAAATATGATTCTTAATTTCCTTAGTATGTGGCATAGCATTAAACCATTTATTAATTCACATCTTGGAACTAGCTCTTATTGGAGATAGCCTCATTACTTCTGCTAGATGATCCATTTCAAACAAGGCAGGGCATATTCCAATCTCGCCTTCATTGTGGGATGAATTACTCTAGCCATTTCAAATAGGTCTCAACTGGATGGTGTTATATTTTGGTAATTTAGGATTGATTGCAATTATTGTTGCTCATTAATATGAATGCGATACTTAGCATACTTATGTTATGAGTCATCTGTGAAATCTGTGAGATGAACAGCTTTTGGTTACATAGTTAAGCATTTAAGAATGCCAAATGAGGGGGCAGCTAGGTGGTGCAGTGGATAAAGTACCAGCCCTGGATTCAGGAGGATCTGAGTTCAAATTTGGCCTCAGACACTTGCTACTTACTAGCTGTGTGACCCTGGGGCAAGTCACTTAACCCTCATTGTCCAGCAAAACAAACAAAAAAGCAAAAACAACAAAAAGAATGCCAGATGAATGCTGGGAAAGGGGTTAATTGTGTAACCAGACATCCCTTTTAGCCTTTTATGAATGGTGTTGCTTTTATTTATTTGTTTGTTTGTTTATTTATTTTTGTGGGGCAATGGGGGTTAAGTGACTTGCCCAGGGTCACATAGCCAGTAAAGTGTCAAGTGTCTGAGGCTGGATTTGAACTCAGCAAATCCTGAATCCAGGGCCAGTGCTTTATCCACTGCGCCACCTAGCCATCCCCATGGTGTTGCTTTTATTAAGCCATATACACCTCTGCAAGATCAGCTCTATCTGCCTACTAATGTGACTCAAGATAAGGATGACATTTCTAGTATAACTTCTGATTTTTCCCTTCAAGGAATTAAGTACAAATGAGCTTTGTTAATACATTTGTTATTTCACTCATTCATTCTTTCAAAAACCCTTTATGTGGGTCTCTCTAATTGAGGTAGAGTAAAAGAAAGAACTAAAATAATATAAGATATGACTTTTGTTTTTGAGGAACTTGAAATGTAGCCACATTCCTTAAGTCCATTTATTCATGTATGTTTTCAGATGCTCATTACTCTTAGTTGAACTTGGTAAAATGGGAGACATCTATATCCTTTGGAAGTGTGTGTGTGTGTGTGTGTGTGTGTATGAATTTTTATTCAAGTAAAAACTTGGATGGAGGGAAGAAGTCAACAATTTGGGGAAATCTTTCTGAGACTATGTTTAAAAAAAAAGTCACTGTACTCTACAATCCTTGACCTTTTCAAGAGCAAGGGCTTTTTACAGTATATTTAGTTAATCGTATTAGGCTGTTCTTGGAGATTTCTGACAGGGGGTTACAACTAGAAATGTATCAGAGAATTAGGGGAGGATGCTCAGGTCACAGGAATCTATTCAGTCATCCTACCCATTTTCTTCCAAAAGTGGAACTTTAAGAGATATGACAGAAAATTAACCAACCACCTAGTGGTTTTTAAGACTTCGAATAAGCAGTATCAGTCACTCTATAAGGTATGCATATCATTTAGATAGTGTGATCTGGGGAAAGGGACAGGAATTAGATTGTATTCCAGATTGAGCTGTGCCATTAGCTAGTTGTATGGCCATGGGCCAGCGCCCTGGAGAGGACACTCCAGCTACTCCTTATGGGGTAGATACAACACAGGATGCGGCAGTTACCGGTTATAAGTCACTCAGGAGCTGCAGCTCCCGTATCGGACTGCACAGCCACGCTGTGGCCTGTGGCTCTTCAAGGCGCTGATCCATGGTCGTCCACGACTGGTGGAGGCCGCCTACTACTACTACTACTACTACTACTACTACTACTACTACTACTACGGCCATGGGCAAGTTCTTGGATGTCTTTGAGAGTCAAACTCCTCATCTGTAAAATGATATAGTTGGACTCTGAGGATATTTTAGTTCTGAAAATCTATAATCTATGATCATAATCTATGCCTGTTGGGTGCTGATAGTAGAAAATACCTTGGTATACATAAATATAGCATTTACTATTGTAATATGTATTATATATGCATAATAAATGTATTTAGAGTATAGTATATAGGGAGCAGCTAGGTGGTACAGTGGATAAAGCACTGGCCCTGAATTCAGGAGGACCTGAGTTCAAATCTGACCTCAGACACTTGACACACACTAGCTATGTGACCTTGGGCAAGTCACTTAACCCTCATTGCCCCACAAAAAAAGAAAGAAAGAAAGAAAGAAAGAAAGGAAAAGGAAAAAAAAGAAACAACATAGTAACAACAAAAGAAAGAACATAGTATATAGTATATATCATACTATAAGTATACATTAGTTCTAAATACAATTCTGTGTCTTCTGGAATTTGTTGACACAGTGGCACAAATATATAACTATGCACTTAATACAATTAACCAGTGTGGCTAGAGTATAGAGGGCCAGCTTTAGAGTCAGGAAGACTTAATTTCAAATTCTGACATATACTAGTTAGGTGACAGTGGCTATGTTACAACTTCTCAGTGCCCCCAGACAATTCTTTCAGACTATAAATTAAAGATACTCATTTGCATCAGTAGAGAGTTTCTACCCTGGACCAAAGAATTCACAGGCCTCTACTAATTCCTTTCTCTCCCCCAAAATACCTTTTCCTGTTTAATTGACTTGATTTATATATTGTGAGGAAGGTGACTTAATACTACTATGGACAAGGTAATTGACTGCTCTGGATGAGCAGCTGGGATCTCTCAAATGCCTATGCTAATCCCCTCAGCCCTATCTCCTTTTCTGACATGACACCTTCATGTGCAGCTCCATCTTTCTCTGCCTGAGCAATAGGTATCTTGGCATCAGCTTCCAAATAGGAGCCTATTAAAGATGACAAGGTCCAAGGAATTGACAGCTCTCTGCTGCTAATGGGAATAGGACTAGCTGTTCCTCTGGTCATTAATGAAAGGCAAGAGACAAGGAGGAAATGCACTAGAAGCCCCAAGTTCTGGTCAGTGGGCGGACTTAAAGTTGCAAAAGAATTTTACAAAGATGTTCAGCGCTCTTGGTTTACCAACTTTATCCCAAGTGGCACCAAATGCTCAAAACCTAGTCTTTCTTACTCATTGCCTGGCCCAAACTACTTTGGGAGAGTGGTCAAAATGTATCTATCTGCCCTGTGAAAATCATGGTGGAGTTTATTTAGGTGCTGCTAAATGCTATTATATCCCCTCGCCTCCAGGAGCTATTAGGCTAATGATGTGAAGGTACACAGGTAACAAGGAGAAATAACAATTCTTTTTTTTTTAAGTCATTTTGTAATTTTTGTTCATCAAAAGTGTATAAGCAAAAAGAAAGAATTACTTTCTGAAGCAAAATGGAAGTGTTTTTGGTTTTTATCTGCATTACTGCTGAAAGTACCCAAATTTTAATACTGTCATATTCCTGACTAATTTTTACTTTAGGGAGGAACCTTCTAGGTACAATAATAGTATTTCCTTGTGGTTTAGATTACCTTTTCTTGGGCAGCTAGGTGGCACAGTGGATAGAGCACTGGCCCTGGATTCAGGAGTACCTGAGTTCAAATCCCACCTTAGACCCTTGACACTTACTAGCTGTGTGACCCTGGGCAAATCACTTAACCCCAATTGCCTCACCAAAAAAAAAAAAAAAAAGATTACCTTTTCTTCCCTTTCTCAGTCCATACTTATACTCAATAGTCCATCTCTAAGATGCCAAACAATTGCATTTTATATCATGGGAGGGAATCTGCCCCATTCCCCCTTCTTGCCCTTCTTCCCCCTTCTTCCCCCTTCTTTTTCCTTCCTTCCCCCCATACTTTTTAGAACCACCCTCACTTTTAACATGGCTCAGCTCCTGACTCTCTAGACTACTTTCCCAACTTGGTTTAAAATCTGCTACATAACATTTTTTCCATTTGAGTCTGGGGTTTGACTCTTTTCCTGTTTGTCAAGTAGTGGAGAGCAGTAAAGAGACTGAAATTGGAATCCCAATTTGGATCTCAGGTCAACTCACTTAGTCTGAGTCTTGGTCTCCACCATCATTTTCCTCTTTATTTTATTCATAGTCTTCCTGCATTAGAATGTAAGAGTCTTGAGGGCAGGGACTGTCCTTCATTTTATTTATATCTGTAACCCCAGATCTTAGCGAAATGTCCAGCACATTTGTTATTGTTAAATCATTTTCAGTATTGTCTGATTCTTTGTAATCCCATTTGGGGTTTTCTTGGTGAAAATACTGGAATGGTTTGCCATTTCCTTCTCCAGCTCATTTTATAGATGAGGACACTGAGACAAACAGGGTTAAGTGACTTGCCTAGGGTCACACAGCTAAGAAGTGTCTTAGGACAGATCTGAATCCATGAAGATGTGTGCTTTATCTACTGAGCAACCTAGCTGCTTTATTTAATCTAATTTAATCTAGCCTGGTCCTTTCCTATATGGTTTTGCATTCAAAACTGTAATTTGATCTCTTTATTTTTATTTATTTATTTTTTTGTGGGGCAATGAGGATTAAATGACTTTCCCAGGGTCACACAGCTAGTAAGTGTCAAGTGTCTGAGGCCAGATTTGAACTTGGCTCCTCCTGAATCCAGGGCCAGTACTTTATCCACTGTGCCACCTAGCTGTCCCAATCTCTTTACTTTTTAATCATCTGCTAATAATAGCCATAAGAATGCCTTATATTTTTCATATTAAACTGTAGTTGACAAGACACTTTCATTACCTCATTTGATCCCATGAGATAGATAGGTGGGGCAGAGGTTATTCAGTTGCAAAGGAAGAAACAGGTTTAACTTGCTTTAGGTCAGTCATTGAGTCAATCAGTCAACATGCATTATTAAACACCTACTATGGCCCAGGCACAGTGCTAAACTATGGGATATAAAGAAAGCTAAAAGACAGTCCTGCTGTCAAGGAGCTCACAGTCTAATGGAAGAGACAACATGCAAATAGCTATAACAAACAAGCTATATATGGAATCAACTGGAGTTAATCAGGTGAAGCAAGATATCAGCATTAAAGGGGATAGAGAAAGGCATCTTGTAGGAGATGGGATTTTAGCCGAAACTTTATGGAAGCCAGAAAATAGAGGAGGAAAGGATGAGAAGGGAGAGAGTACTAAGTAGCTGGAACTTGAACCCAAGCTTTCTGACCCAAGTCCAGGGTTTTTCCCATTGTAACACACAGGTACTTCCTGACTTCCTTCTCCTTAAAAATAAAATAAAATGACGTGCTTCACTGCTGCTATTCCTAAATCCTGCTACAATTTGATTTAATTTGTTACCCAGCCCCTCAGAAAACCTACTACATAAATAACATTCCCTTCTTTTGAGTCTGGGATTGGGCTTTTTTCTTATTTTCCACAAAGTTGAGATGGGGCTGGATGTGAAGTCAGGAAATGAAAGTTTGGAATCTCAACTCTGGCCTCAGTTGAGTTAACTCATTTAATATGAGTCTCAATTTCCTCATTGGTAAGTCAGAGGTGAAGTCACATCTACAAAGTACCTTACTGGGTTGTTGTGTGGGAAATGCATTGTAAATCAACAAAGCTCCATACAAATGTATTAATCATAACAAAAAGGGCTCAAGGATTAAATGTTCAAAAAAAAGAAAGAATTGAATATTCATAGAGACAAGTCCACTATTCAGATGAGAGAGTGGTATGTTTAAAGATTGAGGGGAAGAATGAGGGTTCTTCTTTATGGTGACAGCATGGAACTAAGACAACTTATGAAGGAGATCTTTTACCCTTTGATCAGGTTTAGCCATTCTCAGACTTTTTGGTCTCAGAATCTGTTTACACTGTTAAAAATTATTGAGGACCTCAAAGAGCTTTTATTTATATCTATCAGTATTAAAATTAAAGCTGAAAATTGTATATTTATTAATTCATTTAAAAATAATAGCAAATTCATTACATGTTAACATAAACAATATAGTCTATGAAAAATAACTATCTTTTCCAAAACAAAATAAATTAGTGTGAAGACTGGCATTCTTTTACTTTTTTAAAAAATCTCATTAATGTCTGACTTAATAAAAGATAACTGAATTCTCATATCTCTTTCTGCATTCAATCTGTTGTGATGTTTTCTCAGCTGAAAGAAAATATAGCCTCAGACATATAGAGTTGGAAAGGGAAGAGTATTTTAATAGGCAAATAACATCTTAGTTTTATTATAAAAATAATTTTGACCTAAAAGATCCCCAGAAAGTGTCTCAGGGACCCCCAGGGAATGCACTCCACATTTTCAGAACCATTGGTCTAGTCTATAACATTATCCTGAGGTTATTTTTCTTGCTTATGTCCTGGATGATATATATTCATACACACACATCGATACTTGTCGGTTGTACTTGATTGCATATATTTGGGGATTTCTTCCTATCTGCTATGTCAAACTGTGCTTGATGTAGTAGAAGGTAGACTGGTTTCACTTTCAAAGCCACAAAAGCAAAGATGGTATTGGCTAGGATTTGGAATGGGTTACAGGTTATATTTTTTAATGTAAGGTTAAAATGCTGTGTGATCCTGAGTAAAATGAATTGACATGTTTGAGCCTTCTTATCTCCACCTCTCAAACAAGGATGATTCTGTTGACACACCTCAAAGGCATGATTGTGAAGAGTGATAATGCTTCCAAAGCATTTGGCTTAGTATAATAATGGGACTATTGCCTCTTTCTCCACAGGTTATTATATCTTTGACTATATGGAAACAAATGATAAGTGGAGTGGGAGGAGATTACTACAAGAGAATGCCACCTTGATTCCAGAGAATACAGAACCCCTGCCTGGTAAAAACTGCACTGACCCTGGTAAGAATGAGTTGGCTACTTGTCTTGCAACTGTGGTAGTCTCTTTCCAGTGTTATTATTCCACAAGCACATTATATTAGTGGGATAATTGAATGAATAAGTGTTCTGTGGGTCCCTATTTTTCCTTCTTTGAATTCCAAGTAGGTAGTTTAAAGAGAGAGATGTTCTGGAATAATTTCTGCCGGTTGGTAAAAGGGCTTACCAGTTAACAATCCCATTGTTGTGTGAGCAATGTAGTCTGTATGCTTAATCCATTTTCTTTATCTATTGGAGCAGGGCAAAGATGAAATGAAAATAGAGAATCTCCTTTTTGCCCGTCTGATGACATGGCAGGTGTTGACAAATAGGTGTGTAAGGGTTTCCTATGTTGATCTCTGGCAGGCAGTTGGAATGCATCAGGGGATTGAAAACTACTTCAGTATTGTGGGGAATAAGTATCAATCCTTTTATTTATCTGTTTTCTGTACATGAGTCACTTATCCATATGAGGTGGGTAAAGACATTCTGTGACTTTTGGCCATTGAAATGGCATTGTATTCTGTAGTCCTCTCTAATGGATCAACAGAACTAAATCACAATCAGGAACCTAAAATAATTGGGCCAGTTTGACAGTTATGTTAATGGTGTTCTTGAAGGGTAGGTGTGGTGGTGGTTTTATTTATTTAAATTTGACTGCTATTGTGTTTTTCCTCTAGAAAATCTGAGGTGCTTTAAGAGAGATCTTTAAATGTAGACGAACCAACCTCTAACACTGTTTTTAAAACATCTAAAGCAAAGAGGAAATACCCAGAGGTGTTAGAAGGTACTCCAAGGACAAGTTCTTAGTAGATAAGCACCTTGCTAGGATTGCTGCCGTAGGTTTACAGAACGCTTTGAAGCTCTGATGGCATTGTTCCTCCAAACTGTGATATCTTCCCTAGGCTTTAATATAGCTCTGATTGATGATTTTAACCTTCAGACACTCTAAGGCTTGGGCAACATGGCAAATCTTTGGCCCCAAATTCAGAGGTCCACTAGGTTTTTATGTTCTTCCCAAAGACACAAAGTATCAATCAGATGGTTGCAAATTTCAATTTTTTTCCCATAATTCACTTTCTCATTGTCCATTGAGTAGATTCAAAAGAAGTTTTCTAAATCTATAGATATTTTGCAAGTGGAATCTCCAAAATGATGACTGAAACATTGAAAGGACATGCCTGCTGTCCATTTTTATGGGACATGTCCTTTCCTCAATATCATGTAACAAACTCAGACTTTCTTCTTTACTGTGTTAAAGAATTGTTAAATATGCAAGCAATACATGTTGGCTAAATATTGAAAATAGCATGCCTGGCCTATGATCCCTAATAGCATTTTCAGAACAGTTGGGCGGTTCTTCCTTATTTTTAAATACAATGACATTAAGTAGTGTTTTCTTTTCTTTTTTTGCCAAGCAGCACAATAATAATTCACATTCCACACTGAAATCCAATTTAGAAACCCATTTTTTTCTTTCCTAGAGTCATCTAAGTAGTTTTCCTATTTTAGGTTGCTAAAATTCAAGAAGTCTGTGTCCTCAATGAGCTTACATTTTATTAGGGGAGGGTTGGAAATAAGTAAATACAAACTAATTTCAAAAGGGAGAATATTAACAATATGGGAAGGAGGAGGGATGGTATCAGGAAAGACTTGAAGTAGAAAGTGACCAACTGAGGCTTGAAAGGAACTTAGGATTCTAAGTGATGGAGGTGGGATAACATTCCAGATAACTGGGTTACTGGAGTAATTAATTGCCTCCTAAAGAGAACCCTTCCTGATCCTCTGGGTTATTAGTGGTTTTTCTCCCCTCAATTTTTTTGTATTTGCTTTGTCTTACATGTTGTAAACCATCCTCTTCTTCCTCACCTCCTTCCCTCCCCAACCCTAAATATAAATAAATATAAACTACTTGCTTGAAGGCTGTGATATTTTAGGCAGCTATGTGGAGTAGTACATAATAACATTAGATTTACATTGAGGAAGTCCTGGTTCAAAACCTGCCTCACTCGCTGTGTGACCCTGGGCAAGTCACTTCACCTCTGCTTGCTCAGTTTCTTCATCTATAAAATAGGGATAATAATAACACTTACTTTATGGGATTATTGTGAAGATTTAATGAGATGATATGTTGGTTGGTTGTTGTCCTTTGTTCTTGAAGAGAATCAAAATGACATCATTATAGATGGCATGTGTCATATGTACAGTGCTTTGTAAGTCTTAAAGTACTAAATAAATGCTAGCTTATTTATTATTGTTGTTGTTGTAATTTGGGGTTTTTTGGCTTTGTGTCATCAGTGCTTTGCACATGGTAGGAATTTAATAAATACTCACTGAATTGAATTGATTGGGAAAATGCATGTTTTAGGTGAGTTTTATCAGTCTTCAAGTGTTGTGCATAGTATTGCTTTGGCAAAGTTTTCTGATTGGATATCTCTTTTACTTTTTATATTTTCATAACATAGATATCATCAGGTTTAACAACCTTCCATGTGGTACAATAGGCTTTAAGGTTATAAATTATAAGACTTTAAAACTAAAAGTTAGATTAGAGAGCTTTCAATCTAATCCCCTCCTTTTATAAGTGAAAAAAAAAAGTACTGAGGAACAGAGGAGGGAAATGCTTTCCCCAAATCTCCTAACTAGTTAGTGGTGGAAATAGGACTAGAAGCTAGATCCTCTGACTCTCAGTACAGTGCTCTTTCCTCAAGTGTATGTTTAAAAATAATCTATCTAGGGGCAGCTACATGGCGCAGTGGATAAGCACCAGCCCTGGATTCAGGAGTACCTGAGTTCAAATCCGGCCTCAGACACTTGACAATTACTAGCTGTGTGACCCTGGGCAAGTCACTTAACCCCCATTGCCCCGCCAAAAAACAAAACAAAAACAAAAACAAAATAATCTATCTAGGGGGAAGCTAGGTGGCACAGTGGATAAAGCACTGGCCTTGGATTCAGGAGGACCTGATTTCAAATCCAGTCTCAGACACTTGACACTAGCTGTGTGACCCTGGGCAAGTCACTTAACCCTCGTAGCCCCGCAAAAAAAAAAAAAAAATCTATCTAACCCTGCGAGAACATAGGAGGGGAAGGGGATAAGGAAAGAGGATGTTTTAAAATAAGGTTACATTTTGTAGTTAGCCAAGAACAAAGGCCTTTTTAGGGTAGAGACCTCGAGACAGTCTACAATAGGACTGATCTTTCACCTGACATAGTCCAGTTAGGAAGGTGATAGCACCATCACGATCTGCCTTTGTTTGAATATGTATGGAATTTTCCCTTTAGTCTGGGATGCCACATTTTAGGAAGGGCCTTGATAAACTGGAGACTAGCCAAAGGAGGGCAACTAGGAAAATGAAGGGCCTTGAGTTCATACCATGAGAGGGGTCATTTGAAGAATTGAGGATGTTTAGCCTGGAAAAGAGAAGACATGATTGGGGATGGGTAGGCCGTGTAAGTATGATACCTATGTTCAAGTATGTATTTGAAGGGCTGATATATGGAAGAGGTGTTTGCATTTGTTTTGTTCGGCTCCAAGAGTAGACCTCAGAACAGTGGACAGATGTCATGAAAATTTTCCTAAAAGCTTTCCAGAATTTGACAGGCTTCCTCAAGTAGCTATGGCTTTTTCCCTCATGGGACACCTTTAAAATGAGACTAGATGCCTAATTTCCAGTTATTCTGTGGAGAAAATACTAGTGTGGGTGTGGGTGGATTAGATGGCCTCTGAAATCCCTTCCAAATCTGAGATTCTGTGATTCTGTGAGTTACTATCTTGAGTTTAACACCTACCATGATGAGTTGTGGTCTCATGTGTTTTTTGTTTTGTTTTGTTTTTGTTTTTGTTTTTGTTTTTGTTTTTGTTTTTGTTTTTGTTTTTGTTTTCAGTCAGGCAATAAGGGTTAAGTGACTTGCCCAGGGTCACACAGCTACTAAGTGTCAAGTGTCTGAGGCCAGATTTGAACTCAGGTACTCCTGAATCCAGGGCCAGTGCTTTATCCACTGCACCACCTAGCTGCTCCCTCATGTGTTTTTAAATAAAAATTAATTCTGCTTTATGATATGGCATCTGTTGTTTTGACTTAACCATTATTAAATGATCTCCCAATCATTAAACTCTCAGAGAGGGGTCATAGACGCAAAGAAAGATAAATGTATAAAGGAAAAACAAGAAAAATTGGGAATGGGGAGAAATGAATCTTTGAGGATCTCCATATCAATTCCATCTCATTTGATTTAATAAGCATTAGTCATCTCTAAAGGGTAGGTCATTGTGTTCTTAGTCACTGGGGATCAAAATGATGGCCCCACTTTTAATGAATTTGAAGTCTGTTTAGGGAATGGGACACACAGAGTAAAATGTAATGAGGGCAAAAGAAGTATCCAGATAAAGTGGATATATGAAATGTGAGACTAGAGAGATCAATTTTAGCTAAGGAAATCAAGAAAGACTTCATGGACCACATGGCATCTGAATGTGGTTTGGAACACAACGTTCTCAATACATAAGAAGGAGAGGCCAGCAGCATGAAGAAAGTATAAATCGTAGGTGGAGGGAGTTATCCTTGTGAATGTTTAGAGGCAAGAGAGGGCAGGGCTACATTTAGGAGAATTACAGTTTCTATAGAATGAAGACTATGAAAAGGGAATAGTCTAAAATAAGATTGGAAAAGGAGGTTGGCACCATGTTGTAGAGGTTCCTAAAGCACAAGCTGAGGAGTTATAGCTTATCTTACAGTTAGAATGGTAGAGTGGAATGAGTCCTCCACATGGAGTCAGAGGACCTTGGTTCAATAGAATTTCTCTTTATTACTACATGTATGACCTTGGATAAGTCACTTTATCTCTATGGGCTTCAGTTACACATCTGTAAAAAGAGGGCTGTGGTCTAGGTAGACTCTAAAGTATCTTGTAATCTAGTCATCCTGTGATTTAATAGGGAGTCCTTGAAAACTTTTAAACATGGGAATAACCACAAGTCAGGTTAAAAAGATTATTTCGGCAACTGCAAAGAATGGATTGGGGAGGAGAGAGACTAGAGAAACAGGGAAATGAATGATTAGAATGGTCTGGGTAAAGAAATAAGGATCTGAAAAGCTAGAGGAAGGGGCAGTATGAGTTGGAGAGCATGGGAATGGTGAGAGGAATGTTGTGGAAATTAATAGTATCCAGCAACTGATTGGCTCCGGGTGTGGGGGAAGGAGATAGGGAAGATGACTGAGGTTTCAGATCTGGGTGACTGGGAGGATGGTGATGCTCTCAAAAGAAATAGGGGGGCAAGAATGAAGGGCCTTGTAGGGGTATGAGTTTTGTTTGAAACATCTTGAGTTTGAGGTACTGTCAGGAATCCAAATGGGGATGCTTAGCAGCCAGGAGGCTGCTGAAGAGAATTTAATCTTCCTTTGGAAGTACAGCCTGAAGATTCAAGAGCTTAATATGACCACTAATATGCACATAGGGAACAGTCATCAAAGGGAAGACATTTATAGGCTTTAATATGAAGGGGTCAGAAAGGGAAGCAGCCTTCATTCTCTATGCATGAGGCAACTTTCCTGAGGTCTTACTCTAGGTGTTAGCATGGAAGATGGGGGATCATATATAGCTTTTTAGCTGCCCAATATAGAGTAGCAACTTCCTTTGTTCTGTTTTGAAGTCATATCATTTTCTAATCTTTTTTTTTTCTCTGTCTATAATTTGATGGGGATTCAGAAGTTAGTAGTAAGGAAATGCTGTATTTCTCTAATCGTGTTTATTACCTTTTCTAAGAGAATGAATGGAACAAGTAATGAAATCAGGTACTTCAACTCAGATGTTGCCCCATGCCATTCATTGAATTTTAAGGCTTTGGATAATTTGGTGAAGGAAACGAGAGAGAGAGAGAGAGAGAGAGAGAGAGAGAGAGAGAGAGAGAGAGAGAGAGAGAGAGAGAGAGAGAAAAGGAATGAGGGAAGAAGAGAGAACAGAGGAAGGAGAAGAGAGGAAATTCTCAAGCTGATGGTTGTGGTATTTTTCTAGTCTCTATCATTTATTTATCTTTCCAGGAAATGCTTTTCTAGGAGTGATAGACAAAACTAAAAAGAAGGGAATATTTTAAAATGATTTCAAGAGTGGAAGTGACTCAGTCTCAGTAGGTAGAAGGAAAGAAGTTCCAAGAAGTCAAGAATAGCACAAGAAAACAAGGTGACTAGTAGTGGCTCTGGAGCCAAAGAGTAGAATGCATAGATAAGAGAAACTGAGAGTATCTGGAGGGAGCCAATTGATTAGGCTTTTGAAATGTAATCCCCCATGGATGGAATTGAGTTTATCAGATCTTTTTCCTCCTTATAAAGCCTTTAGGCAGTGTAGGACTAGAGGGCCCCAAACTGAGAAAGGATAAAAAATGGCAGATGTGAAAGTAGGCCCCTAACCAAGAAGGACTCTGAAAAAGGATTCCAAGCTATGCACAAGACCTTAGTTGAGAAGAAATGTGGAAAGGGAGATGTCAAGGTTCTCCATGGAGGAAGCTCAGTGCACCAGTGTGAAGCTATTCCTGTGGAAGCTGTGTGGAGTGGGGTAGAGTTGGGGAGTGGTCAAGGCAGATAAGGGGGTTCCTTTTAAAATGAGTTATTTTTGCTAACCATCTCTATTGCTTCTGTGCTACTGAGAGACTGTGAATGTCATCACCGCTTTTTAAATTTGGCACCATAGAAACAAAATTCCGATCACCCCATTCTGTGTGAAGAACACCAATCAGATAGACGTTTTGCCTAC
The DNA here is from genome assembly GCF_019393635.1 of Dromiciops gliroides. NCBI lineage: Eukaryota > Metazoa > Chordata > Mammalia > Microbiotheria > Microbiotheriidae > Dromiciops > Dromiciops gliroides. The sequence continues at coordinate 559,732,234 of NC_057862.1, read as the reverse complement.
TCCACAAATGTGGATCACCTTGAATCCAGGAGGTAGATTAATCTATCAGTCTATCCATCTATCTATCCACATATCTATATATGTAAATATAATTAAGTCCTTTCATCCATATAATCAAACATGAAGACTGTTTCAAAATAATCTTGCAGCCTACGAATGTTGTAGCCCACAAAATGTTCACAGATTTATCCTCACACTTACTAGGGTCTTCATGATAAGGTTTCTAATTTCAGTGAACAGTTGCCGGCAGAAATAATGTGAAACTAATTTGGTCGGCATTTAATCCTGTTGAATTCCTCCTCTTTTCCAGCACCTTTTTTTTTTGTTGTTGTTTGTTTTTTAAGGTTAGTTAAGTTTCTCTTCCAGGGTCTATGGGCCTGTGGTAATTTACATAATTAATTGAGTGGGCATATTTCCAAGCGAAGGTCAAATACTTAGATCCTTATTTTACCCCCATGTTTTGCCTGTGTGATGTTTAAAATCTAAATCATCTCCGTTCTACCCAACTTGCACCATCCTTTTAATTTACAAATTATACCCATCTCTTTCCAAATTCAGAAGCCCCAAGGGGAAAATAGACAAAGTTGAATATGAATGAAACAGTGGGCTGTATTATCAATGAAGTATTATCTTTGTGGAAAATTAATTGAAAGCAACCTGATTATGTTCACTATGCGTCTTTTACCTTCATTTTTCTTGTGTAAAGTTTTCGAGATTTAGAGCTGGCTGTTTTCTCACCTCCCCTCTCCCCCCTTGCCCAACTTTCTGGGTTAATTTAGAGCAACTGATCTATCTGGAGTAGCAAGAGTAAGAAAAAAAAAAAAAAGCTGAATAGGTTACTTACCATAGTTCAGCAACCAAGTGACATTTCTGAAAGTGGAATTGTGTGGAGAAGATATGTGCCAGTGTTAATTAGCAAGAGGCTGTCTAATGTGTTTTTCTGGTCTAAGAGGCCACTGTAGTCAAATAGGATGAAATAGCAAGTCAAGGATTTTCTACTTTATGTTAATGAACAATTTTGAAGTCTTGAGCTCAGAGAGGAAAAAGCCCAATAATATGCATTTCAAATAGTCTGGGCAACACTTACGATACTCCTTGCTTGATGAGCAGTTTGCAACCACTGGTGGGTCTCTGAGAGCAGCCTATATAGTCAGCCTGCCCCCCTGAACAGTAGCCAGTTTCCCTGAGGCTCAGGGGAGGGGGGCGGGCAGTGAAGCTTCCTCAAAGGATCATAAATGTAACTTTATTTTATAATTGTATAAGACTATAGACTTTGGGAGTAAATTGTTGTACATTATATGATCTGATCCTTGTAAAAAGTGGGTTTCATGTTGCAACATGACACTTTGAAAAGCCCTTGGTTTTAGAATCAGAGGTCCTAGGGTTTGAATGTGGTTCTACCACTTGCTACCTGTGGCAAGGCCTTGGGCAAGTCACCTATCAAGTCTGGGCCTGGGTTCTCCTCACCTTTAAAAGAGTGGGTTAAGGGGCAGCTAGGTGGTGCAGTGGATAAAGCACCGGCCCTGGATTCAGGAGTACCTGAGTTCAAATCCGGCCTCAGACACTTAATACTTACTAGCTGTGTGACCCTGGGCAAGTCACTTAACCCTCATTGCCCTAAAAAGAAAAAAAAAATAAAAGAGTGGGCTAGACTTTAGAGATACCTCTAAAGGCCTCCCATCTCTGAAACGATGCTCTTAGGCACTGACTTTCAGCCCACCACTTCTTCCATCACACTAGTCTGCTTCTCCTTGGCTCCAAGACTTGCTTTTATGCTCTGAGCCAAAGCAATCAATCTGGAACATTGGGAAAGCCAGTGATGGCCCATTTTGTTCCATTCCAAAGTCCACAGATACAAGAAACAGATATTACCCTCATTCATTAGTTAGGTCTCTAAAAACAAACCAAACCAAAACAAACAAAAAAACCCATGTAATCACAGTATCCTGGAGTTGGAAGGAACCTTAGAGGCTGCGTAATCGAACTCCTTCTTGGGGTAGAATATTCTCTGCAGCATACCTGAGAAATGGACATCTGGCCTTTGCTTCAGTGGGGGTTGGGGGTGGCCGATATCTGCTAGCTCCTGAGGAAGTCCTTTCTCTTTTTTGATTGATTTGATTTTAGGAGGGTTTTTTTTTTTTCTCCTTCCTGAGATTCATGAATCAATTCATCAACAAGCATTTATTAAGTGTCTGCTATGTTCCAGGGCCTGGGGAATAAAAGGGCAAAAATGAAAAAATCCTTCCCCTCAGGGAACTTACATTCTATTGGGAGCGACAACATGTACATAAATAAATAAATAAATGATACATAAAATAAATAGGTAATTTTAGAAGCCAGGATTGTCCTCTTTCTGATGCATGAGCCTAGTTCTTAGTCCTGACTTCTAGGGTTAAGCAAAACAAGTCTTCCACATGACAACCCTTCGAATAAATACTAGAAGATAGCTATCATTTTCCAATCCAATTCCCCAGTTCTCCTATGTCCAATTCTTGCAATATATTCTCATATTGAGGCATCTCAAGGTCCTTCACCATTTCCAGTTTCCCAGCTAATCAATGTCATTCCTGATAATGGGTACCTCAGGACTGAATATAATAGTTCAGCTATAGTCCAGGGTATAGGTGGTATTGTTATTCTTATGCATTTGACAATGGGTGAAATTTTCAAAAGGGAACCCAATTATAGAGAAATAAAATAACAATTTTCTTCTTTATCGCAAATTATTTTAATTCCAGAGAAAGAAAGAGAACTTGGACACTAAATCATATTAATTACCATTACTCCTGATGAGATTGGTACCCTGGATTAAGCAGAATCTAGTATAGTTCTTGAATTCTGCTTCATTGCCCCATGTAGGATTTCTCCTTTCTCTTTTGGGGAAGCAGATACTGCTAGAAACACATTTTCCCTTGGGAAACACACCACCGTGGAAATATTTAAAATAAAAAAATAAAATAAAATAGGGTGGGAATGTTTCTGACTTGCCCTATCTGTTGATCTAATCTATGTAGTTTAGCCCTTGGTTAACTAAGAGATCACCTCTCCCACTGCACACTCTTATTCTGAGAAGTCACCATCCATTGAGGTATTTCCATAAAGATTCCTGAGGGACTGAGGGAGACTAGGTGATTGCTGAAAAGTATCTGCTTTGTGGTACAGTGAAAATAACTGCTAGAATGTTTTGCTAAAAGCAATTTGCTGGGGCAGCTAGGTGGCACAGTGGATAGAGTACCAGCCCTGGAGTCAGGAGTACCTGAGTTCAAATCCGGCCTCAGACTTACTAGCTGTGTGACCCTGGGCAAGTCACTTAACCCCAATTGCCTCTCAAAAAAAACCAAAAACAAAACCCAAAACAAACAAACAAAAAAGGAGCAATTTGCATGCACCATCTAATTTGGTAGTCATAACAACTCCTTTATTTAGAGTAGGTAATAAAAGCATTATTATCCCCATTTCATAGATGAGAAAACTAAGGCTCAGAATGATTAAGTGATTTGCACAGCAGACTGTATCAGATGTGATGACTATGGACCTCATGTGTTTTCTCTTAGAGATTTTTTTTTTCCTTCCTCATTCTATAGCTCCTTTTGGTCTGTGTGCCTCAGAGGTTCCTCCTAATCCTGAGATGCTGCAGTTCTGTGATTGGCTTTCAGAATACAATTATTATGTTCAGTAATACTCGTTAGCAGATTGGGGGCCCAAAGTCATCCTTTAGGTGAGATGTGGGGCCCAGGATCATCTATGATCCAAGGTGAGAGTGAGGGTGGGAAATTCATTGTTTGATTCACCCCTTTCCGAACTACCATGAAGTCAGTTGAATAAATCTCAGCGGTAGCCTTGAAGGGGAAAAGAATTTACAAAATGCCGGTTTAAGGGAATCTTGAATGTGAAAATTGGACTACAGGCTTTGCTTCAGTACAGGTGTGTGTGAATATGTGCATGTCTGTGTGCACATGTGTACAAGCGGGAGGATTTGCGGGCTAAATGCATCTTTAGCACAAACTGCCACATTGACTGCCTCACCAAGCCATGGATCATCCTCTTTACCCTGTGCCATACCCCTTCTGTTATACACTAAGTATAACTCTTCCTGAGGTGTACACCTTGGTTCAGAGTTTTCCATGAAGGTAGAAAGTAGTTCAGCAACTTTCTTCTGTGTGCATACAGATGCCTACTCAGTGGTACCGTGAATAAGTAGCTGGTTAGGATGCTAAAGCTGCCAAGGCCCCAGGAACAATGCTAAATCCATTACTGTGGCTGAAATTTCGGTAATAGAACATTAAGCCCCCTGAATGAAAGATTAGTGACCTTTTTAAAAGACAGACTTTCAGGACAAAATGGATTTATGACCGGCTCAACTGTGTATTAAACCCTGGCGGTGTTTTTGTGCTGAGCCTGGGCTTGGAGGTGCGATAGCTCAGTCCTCAAAAGACTCCAGGTCATTGAAATTGGATGGACATTGTTCTGAGAGGTTAACAAGAAACACTCGAAAGGAATTAGTTCTTGAATTCATGAGTTGCTTCCAGATTTTCTACTTTGGGGAAGGAGGGATGGAAATTCAAAGTGTAATAATAGTCATATTAATAGTGATAATAATGACTACTGATATTTCTATATCACTTTAAAGTTTACAATGTACTTTTTGTATATTATTTAATTTGTGCCCAACAACAACCCTGTCTTGTAGGCACTGCAGGTATTGTTATAATGCCTGTAGTGACCTTTGACCCACTGACTCTGGGATACCCTTCCCAGTGGTCATGATATCGAGTTCTCTTCACTATTAGAATTCTGCCCCACCACTTTAGGGTTGCTTAATTTGCATAACAGTTCTTTAAGCAGTATGCTCTGCTCTGCCCCCCCCCATCATCAACCTACAGTACCCCTCCCCCATTGTGTGGTTGATTGAATATCGGGCTCCAGCCTCGCTGAAACTCCTGGATTAAGGGAGAACAGATGGCATTGCCCAGATCCTGTTCAAAAGCCCCTACGGCCAAAACTTGGGCAGCACTTTCACCCAAAGGCCAGCACATCCCAGTTGTGGTCCTTCCCCTGCCTCACTGTATAGACTGAATATACCTTGACTGACCCATGAAGTTCTTGTTTCCTAAGTACCTGATAAAGGAATTTCCTGGGACATAACAAACCTAGGTCAGTGAGGCAGGTGGCTCACCTCTCTTCTGACCTCCTGTACAAATCCATTTGTGGGCAGCCCAGCCCAATTTACAGATAAGGAAATAGAGGCTCAGATAAGTTAAATTACTTGCCCAGGGTCACAGACTTCATATACATCAGGGACAAGATGTGAATCTGGGGCTTCCTGACCCTACATGAAGCACTTTACCCACTGTGCCATTGACAGGTTTGAAAACCTACATATTGTAGGCACAATAGACATATTGTGTGTAGAACCGTACAAATTCACTAGGTACAATAGACACTCTGGCAGGGGCCTACTCAAACAAAAAAGCCTGTGGAAAAAATTGGAATCGTTAAAAATTTTTTATGGTTAAAATCTATAAATAATTTCCTTTGAATTTAAATAGCAAGGACAGGAACTATATATATGTGAAGAAATAGTCATATGAGTGTGAACTTTTTTTCACAAAGTGAAAGAAATGAACACCAGAGAACTTTTCTAATTTTTTTATCCACTGTAAAATCAAATACACTTAGAAAAATGCATCTGTCTTGTAAGCAGGGCCTATAGGGTCCTGTGTATGGCCCTGCCTATATAGACCCTACTATAGATGGATAGATGGATAGATGGATAGATGGATGGATGGATGGATAGATGGATAGATGGATGGATGGATAGATAGATAGCAAGCAAAGTTGCTATTATTTTCCATAGCACTAAGTGCCCACCATATCTGAAAGAATTGGCAGTCTCCATCCTAGCTGTCTCATTCATCTTCCTTGCAAAATATGGATTCCATTTAAATAAAGATTCTGCCTTGTGGTAAGAAAAGCAAGGAGACCAGTGTCATTGTATCATAGAATATATGGGGGCAGCTAGGTGGTGCAGTGGATAAAGCACTGGCCCTGGATTCGGGAGGACCTGAGTTCAAATCCAGCCTCAGACACTTGACACTAGCTGTGTGACCCTGGGCAAGTCACTTAACCCTCACTGCCCTGCAAAAAATTTTTAAAAATAGAATATATGGAGGGGAGGGTGGGGTAAAGCATAAGAACCCTAAAAAGTTAGGGATGGGGTATAAAGGGCTTTAAGCCCCAAAGAGGGGATTTCATATTTGATCCTGGATTTGATCCAGAGCTACTGGAGTTTGAGTAGAGGTGGGGGAGTGGTGACGTGTTCAGACCTATACTTTAAGAAGACCAGTTTGCCAGATGAGAGTAAAATAAATTCTTTATAAATTTTAAAGCATTGAATAAATTTCAGCTAGCAGATAATGCTGTGCTGGGATCAATTTGGCTTAATGTCGGGAATTTGGTGTCCAGGACAGAAAGACCTTCATTACTCATATTCATCAATAGGAAAATAGATGTCATATTGGTGAAGGAAAATATCATCTTTAGCAGTGTTCTTGAAATGCTTTTTATGTTAAACCCTTTAAAAATGATTGGGGATGGAGACTCACCAATTCGTCATTCCCTCTGGGTAGATGCTTTGAGGTGATAGGGAAGGTGGAGGGAACATTGAGCTAACCCAGCATTCTTGTCCATTCTGCATCTATTAAGGGTTTATTTGCCTATTTCAGCTGCAAGGGAGTACCTATTTTCCTCTCCCCAACTGAGTAGTTTAAAAATTGTTTAATATTTTGGAATGTCTACCCTACCACGAGAAGGCCATTTAATTGGGTTCCCAACTTCCCCTGTGTGTATATGTGTTTATATTGCTAAATAAAGGCATCAGGGCTCACTCCATTAGTTTTCACTGCATCATAATGTGTATTTGTAAAGTGCTAAAGGCTTGCCAAGTAATCATGCTTGGAGCACTGGTGCTCAGACTCAAATCACTGAGAAACCCGTTCACATCAGGCAAGCTGATGGTTGGCCTATTAAAGTGGAAGAGTTTTCAGGAAAATGAAGAAACATCGTTATTTCCTTCTTGGTTTCTCTGGTTCAAGAGAATGTGGTGTCTGGAAAGGCCCTTGGACCTGCCATCAGAAGAGAGCTGCATTCAAATCCCATATTTGCTGCTGAATTGCTATTCAATTCAGGGCACACCACTTAATCTCTTTGAGATTTAGCTACTTTATGTCTAAAATGATTTTTTGTTGTTGTTGTTGTTTCAGACACATCTGACTCTTTGTGAGTCCATTTGGGCTTTTCTTCAAAAGACGCTGGAGTGGTTTGCCATTTCCTTCTGTAGCTCACTTTACAGATGAGGAAACTGAGGCAAATAGGGTTAAGTGACTCACTCAGGGTTACACAGCTAGTAAGTGACTGAGGCCAGATTTGAACTCAGAAAGAGGACTCTAGGCCCAGGCTTTGCTCCACTGAGCCACCTAGATACCCTGAAAAAAATGGTGATTGGGATGCTTTTACAAACTACCGACACAGGTATTATGAGACAAGTGCTTTATTCAATTTTGAAGTGCTATGGAAATGTTATTATCATTATACTTCTTACTTCAATGGTTTGGCTCTTTAGGGGTTTGTGTGGAACACAAAACAGTGCAAAGATGTAGGAAACAAGACAAATTCTTCTCTCTGGCATGCAAGGTCAGGTACAGTTTGGTGCTGGCATAATTTAACAGCTTTATATCATACTATTCTCCACACATTCTAAACTCCTGCTGCACTCTGCCCATGGAATCCAACCTAATATAACCCAACAAACATTTACCAAGCACCTACTATGTGCCAGGTGCCTTACTAAGTGCTGGGGATACAAAGAAAAAAAATGGAAAACTTATCTCTTCCCTCAAATGGTTGAAATTCTTCTGGGGCAAAATAACCTATTAATAGATAGGTTTTCATGAGGGTTCAGAAGGGAAAGAGCAGTGAGGACAAGGTGGATCTGGAAAGGCTTCCTGAAACATTCCTTGAGCTCTCTTGCCTTGAACTGGTCTATTTATCTGCAATATTCTTAGATTCTCTTTACTCCAAATCCCAATCCTCCTCAGTATCCCCCCCCTCCCATCCCCTGACTTGGTTTCCAGGTACTATTTAAAAAGGAGCTGAGAGCTCTGTGTTAGCTGCACCAGGAGCTTGCCATTGTGAGGATGAAATGAGATATTGAATGTATGGGAAAGTATTTTGAAAAGCACATAGTGCTATAAAATGTAAAGCAATATTATTTTTTCCAAAAGGATCGGTGTTCCCCTTGTTTTCCGAGCTAGCATCTCACTAGTTGTACCATTGCTCACCATGATGCCTAGCACAAGGTAGGGGCTTCAAAAAATGCATGTTGACTCTTGACTGACTGAGCAAATGCTTGCTCTTGGGTAGTCAGCTCAGTTTTCATGCCCTTGGTGCCTATGATCCTCAAAAAAACACCACATCTTTTCACTCACTGCAATTAGACTTTGTTTCATGCTTTAGTCAGTCATTGATTCTTAGCGCTAGAAGCAGCTAAGTTTTTGTTTGTTGTTGCTGAGTCATTTTTTCCTATCGTGTCTCTCTCCCTATGACCCCATTTGGGGGTTTTCTTGCCAGAGATACTAGAGCGTTTTGCCATTTCCTTCTTCGGTTCATTTTGCAGATGAGCAAACTGAGGCAAACAGCACTAAGTGATGACTTGCTTAGGGTCACATAGCTAGTAAGTGTCTGAGGCTGGATTTGAACTCATGAAGATGGGTCTTCCTGACTCCAAGCCTGGTGCTCTATTCGCTGTGTCATCTAGCTGCTTTAGAGGTAGCTAGGTGGCATAGAGGATAGAGGTCTGGATACCTTCCATTAGGAAGACTTGAGTTCAAATCCAGTCTAAGATGTTTATTATCTGTATGACCCAAAACAAATTCAGTAACAGGGGGATAATACTAGCACCTGCCTCCCATGGTTGTTGTGAGGATAAAATGAGATAGTTGGACAACACTTTGAAAATCATATAACTCCAAACCATTATCATCATTTTTAAGAAGATAACCTCAAGTAATTAGGTGTCTTCTTATCACCCTCCCCATAAAAATATTTATATACATATATATAAATATATAACTATATATAATACTTTAAAAATTAATTTTTTAACATTTTCCCCATCACTTTCTTAAGTCTAGATGATCAACAAAACACCATGTCAAGCTCTCATTTGTAACATTTTCTGATTTCTGCAGTACAACTGCTCCCACTGAACATTTAACAGTTAACTCTCAGAAACTGGTAGAAGCTGATTCCAAAACAGCCTTACTCTCTACTCATGTTTCTATGACCATACCCATGATGTGACATTCTTAAAGGTCTTTAGAGGTGCAGTTTCTTCAGCCTTCCTGGGCAATGCTGTATATATGGTACAATGAATCATTATCTTAGTCTTACTTAGAATCAGAAGGTGTTAATTTCTCAGAATTCTCAGTTTCTGCTTTGGAAAGCAAATTTTTTACTTGAAGGAGGCAGGCATAAGGTTACTGACAGTTTAGATGTGGGACAGGTTAGAAACTTGAGGGGTGTGTTTAGCATCCAACACAGAGTGCCAGAAAATTATGAAATTCAATAGTGCTAGCTGCTTCATATCTTATGTAGGGCTGATTCTTGGTAGAGTTGGTAGCAGCAGCTGGTGAAGTAGCTTTCTCTGCTGATCACTGCCACCCTGGGAATCTGTAGCAAACCCCGCCTGCTGGAAGAGGGCCATCTGATACAACCCTCATTTTACAGTTGAGGAAACCAAGGTTAGGGGAAGTTAGGTGACTTGTTCTAGGTCATACAGGGAGTAAGCATGAGAGCTGCCTCTATCTGTTATGATAATAAGGCTACATAATAGATTTAAAATAGTCCTTGCCCACAAGAATTCTATACCTTAATTCTACGTAGGTGGTCTTTAGAGACCCAGTCATAGAAGCTTTCCTTCCCAACTGCCCCCTCGATATATCTGCTCTGTTTGTCCAGCTGTTGGCTAGCTAAGTAGAAAGGGAGAAGCAGAGGGGGGAACAACCCAACATAATTTATGCTCAGTAGGCAGTATAGTCCTGAAGATTGGAAAATAAGAACATTGATCTCAATTAGAGCCTGGCACAGATGTTTTTCTTGTTTAAGAACATTGCTAATTCGATTTTTTTCATCATAAAAGTATTTTATTATTTTCCAGTTACATGTAAAGGTAATTTTCAACATTTGTGGGCTTTTTTGTTTGTTTTGTTTTGTTTAGTTTTTGTTTGTTTGTTTTTTTTTTTTTGGACAGGGCAATGAGGGTTAAGTGACTTGCCCAGGGTCACACAGCTAGTAAGTGTCAAGTGTCTGAGACTGGATTTGAACTCAGGTCCTCCTGAATCCAGGTCTGGTGCTCTATCCACTGTGCCACCTAGCTGCCCAACGTTTGTTTTTTATAAGATTTTGAGTTCCAAACTTTTCTCCTTTCCTCTCTTCCCTGCCCCCTCCCCAAGGCAAAAGCAATCTGATAAAGGTTATATATGTGCAAAAACATTAAAAATATTTCTGCATTAGTCATGTTGTGAAAAAAGAATCAGAACAAAAGGGAAATACCTCAAAAAAGAAATAAAACACAAAAAAGTAGAAACCGTATGGTTCAATCTGCATTCGGATTTCACAGTTCTTTCTTCTGGATGTGGAGAGCATTTTCCATCACGAGTCCTTTGGAATTGTCTTGGATCATTGTATTGCTGAGAAGAGTTAAGACTATCACTGTTGATCATGGCACAATGTCTCTGTTACTGTATACAATGTTCTCTTGGTTCTGCTCACTTCACTCAGTATCAGTACACTTAAGTTTTTCCAGGTTTTTCTGAAATCTGCCTGCTCACCATTTCTTAATAGCACGATAATATTCCATTACATTCATATGCCACAACTTGCTTAGCCATTCCCCAATTGATGGGAATCCCCTCAATTTGCAATTCTTTGCCACCACAGAGAACTGCTATAGTTTTGTACAAGTGGGTGCTTTTCCTTTTTTTATGATCTCTTTGGGATACAGACCTAGTAGTGGTATTACTGGGTCAAATGGTATGCTCAGTCCCATAGCCCTTTGGGCATAGGCTAACTTGATTTTTAATGATGGAGTTCGCCTACCCCCCTTTCAAGTGTACGTCAGAAAATTAAGGAAAGCTCTCACAAATCTTTAAAAAAAGGTTGATTGGGACAGAAAGAAGCAGAGTAAGAGAGTAAAGAAATAGGATAAGGACAAAGAAACATATTAGAGAGAGCTCTGGATTCAAGTCCTGGGTACAAGTATCAGCTCTCCCACTAACTAACCACAAGACCTTGGTTAAATTATTTTATCCCTCTGGAGATCAGTTTTCTCATCTGCAAAATGACATTGTTGAAATAAATGACCTGTAAGGATCTCTTCTACCTCAAGCAAGCTGTGAAACCTACTGAGATAACTGCTTCATGCTTTTAAGCTATGTCTAAATTAAGCTCATACCTCCTGGGTTCCTACAGTCATACTGGCCCTTGTTTCTACATTGCAAAAGAACATATTTAAAAATAAGGCTCACATTATCTTTTTTTTTCGATGTCATATTGAATTTATGATCTTAAGAGACAACAGGCAACAAGCTTTTATTAAATGCTTACTTTCTGCCAGGCACTGTACTAAGAGCTGGGGATAGCCCTCAAGGAGTTTCCATTCTAATGAAGAATAATACTTAAAAGGTAGTGCTTCAGATATTGATTTATCCCTGCTTTCTGGTCCTCTGCTACTGTTTACTTTTTAAATGTTCTCCTATAAATCTGTCACAAGGGATCAGCTTTTTAAAAATGGGTCAATGAAGGTTAAGTGACTTGTCCAGGGTCACACAGCTAGTGTCAAGTGTCTGAGTTCATATTTGAACTCGGATCCTCCTGAATCCAAGGCTAGTGCTTTATCCACTTCGCCACCTGGCTGCCACCTTTCTGGATCTCTTGATGTTGTGTTGACGAGGCAGCCCTTGCAACTTGCATCACACCATGTGGGGAAAATCCTGGAAGAACCAATTTGTGTTAGCAGTTCAGCTTTTTATGGTGGTCCTTAGTGAATTTCATTCACTTGATGGATTTCATTTGATGGATTTCATTTCATTGATGGATACAGTTATTATTTTAGACTGAGACTAAATAGCCTTACTACAGATTATTTTATCAAGTTCCTTTAGAAACAGGAAAGAGTGGAGAACATGTTTTGGAGAACAACTAATAATTTATTTTGTTGTATAAATACCAGAATGGAAAAAATAATGTTTTCAAAGTGCAATGTCAGTATCTTACCAAAGTGAGTTTAAATTCCCTTTCTACACACTTGGACATTAATATTTTTTCCCTAATTGTAGACTTACCCCTCATTTTCCAAGAAAGAATTTTCTTAAACTAGGACTTCATATCAGATGTTAGGGTTATCCCTATCTACATATCTAATTTTATGCCTGAGATGTCAGTATTTGTAACTCACTTTATATGTAAGCAGCATAAGCAATATTTAGCTGACCCCTGGCTTCTGCCCACTGAATCACTGCTACTTTGTCCTAGAGAAGGCAGGAAAACTGAATAGACAGAAGCATGTGTTTCATTCTGAGACTGAAGATCTGTAACACAAAATCAACAAAGAGATTGTCTCATCTCTGAGCTCAGGTGAGTGAAAGAGACTAAATTTAGGCTCAGCATCCTGGGAATTTACATGTTACAGTTTGCTTTGAATCTTAATGGAACATCAACATTCATCTTAATTTTTAAAGGAACTTTTTTTCTTTTCCAAATGCAATCCCTGCTTAACTGGAACCTTTTAGGACATTAACCAACATTTGCATCCTTACAAAAAAAATTTTTTTTAAATTTAAATCTAGAAGACTTCTTGGCTCTTCCAATGTTCTGTATGGGTCTAGTATTTTTATGATTTCCATATTCAAGGGTCTCTGAGACTACTAGGATGAATTGAAATGAAATTGCATTTTTTGCTCAAACTCTGAGATTAACTTCTGTTTCTTTTCCAATTCCTTCTGGGGCCTGGGTGGGTGGGTGGGGAGGCATGGAGCTCTCAAGCTTCCCCACCTCCTATGTGCTCTCTGTATAGGAATTAAGGCTTGTAATGTAAAAGATCAGCAAACTGGAGACACAAAGATCACCAATGACATTTTCTTTTCTTTTCTTTTTTTAATTAACAAGCTTTTATTTTCCTCCCACTCACCCCTCCAATGTGAGGAGAGAAGAAAAACAAAACCTTTTTAAACAAATATACATAGTCAAGGAAAATAGTTTCCTGTATTGACTATGCCTTATTCTGCATCTTGACATCCACACTTCTCTGTCTGAAGATAGGTAGCTTGCTTCATCAGTTTACTGGAATTGTCATTGATCACTTCATTGATCAGACTTCTGATGTCTTTCCAAGTAGTTTGTCTTTCCAATGTTGCTATTTTTGTATAATTTTTTTTCTCCTGCTCGCTTCACTTAATCTGCATCAATCCATACAAATCTTCAAAGGTTTCTCTGAAATTGTACCTTTCATAAATTTCATGGCAAAACAATATTTCATTGCATTCATATACAATAATTTGTTCAGTGATTTCCCTGTTTTATTGAGACCTCAGCTCCCAGTTTTGTCACTATAAAAGGATGACCATAGATATTTTTTTCCAAAGAAATAATTTCGTGGAATTTTTCTACTTGAATATCCTTTCTTGAAATAATTGCAGATTTATCACTGCCATATTCATTGCTCAGTCATAAACCCATTGCAAACCAAGGCTAGAGTTCAGGAAATAATTATTTTAATTTATCTGGCACTTGAAGGTTTGCAAATCATTTTCCTCACAATATTTCTGTGATGTAGGTGGTGCAAGTATTGTCCTTCCTATTTTATAGATGAGGAAACTGAGGTTTTGAAAGTTGTGACTCACTGGTGATCATACCATAAACAAGTATCTGAGGCAGAAATTAAAACCAGGTCTTGTGCATGCTATCTACTATATTATATTATGTATACTTGCACCCCTCCAAAAAAAGATGATTTATCAATCTGCTTTTGTGAGGTACAACCAAGGAGAAAAGTGTGGGAGGAAATGGGATGGGAATGAAAAGAAGGGATGGGTGAAATGCATTTTTTTTTTGTTTTCTCAGGATCTGTAGTCACTCTGGTCTTTCTCTATACACTATGACTTAGCTATTTTAAAATGATTTGAACATTATGACTTAATGTTTTTTCGGTGTCTTAATGCAAAGTGACAGTTGTGCTTCTAAATTAAACAATTCTTTGACTACTTCAGAATATTTGTTCACAAGACCTCTGTTGGGCTGTTCATGGGGCTTCACAGATGGATTAAATGCTGTCATTCACTTGTCACCTCTGTGAAAAATAATGATGACAGAAAGTGTCCCTGGGTGTGCATTTTAACCATCTGTGGAGTTATTTCCAATGATGTAGCACTTTGTAAAACTGGGAAAGTGTTGATTCAACTGTTCCTTTCCTATGAATTATCAGGACTTGCTTTTCCCAGGACTAAGTGTCTCTGAGTTCTATTTCCTTTAAATTCATGCTTCACCTTTTGCCCTCCCTTCCTTTTCTAAATCCCTGCCTACCTTCCCATTCTCTGCCCCACCCCCCACCTCACAATCCCACCATTATCTCAGGCAGGTACAAGCAATGTCCTTTATAGGGATTGGAGCCAAGTCAACTAACATTCATTAGGCACCTACTCTGTCTAAGGCACTGTGCCAAGGTAAAAATGAAACAAAATATTTTCCATTTGCCCATGAAACATTGTTCTTCACAAAATCTTAGAAATGGAACAGTACTGGGAAATCTTCTGCCCCAAGCTTCTAGACTGTAAGCACCTTGAGCGGAGGGCCCTTCTACCTTTGTGTCCTTGGTGTGTAGGACAGGGAATGGCACACAGTAGGAACTTGATTCAATGTGTGTGGAGTGGATGTGAAGCAGCTCTGCAGCTTGGAAAAGGCTGCTATTTATCCATAGCCTCCTTTAAACTTTTTCAGTACTGCTCCTCTCTATATTATTTAAAGGACCAGAGTACTTGGTAGCTCGAGTGAGGTGAATCAACAAGCAAGTCAAGAAACATTTATTAAGTGCCTGCTATTGAGCACTGGGCCAACTTTTTTTTTTACTGTTATGCCACCATTCCCAAGATGAACCTCCTCCAAATCCTAAACTTGCTAAAGCTAAAAGTCAAAAGCCTAAAAGTCAAAATTCTAGAGTCGCAGAATTTGAGGACATTCACCATCTGGCCC